>NC_058368.1:21533500-21840250 GCF_018350175.1 Felis catus | reverse complement strand
TTCCCTGCTTAGATCAAAAAGAGTGGACAAGGGGCCAGCAGGTGGTACATGCTGAGAGTCCCAAATCCTTGAAGGCAGATGTGCTCTTAACAAGCCCCAGGAGAACTCCTCTCATCACCCCACCTTGGATAAGATCTGGGAAGAAGGATAACAAAGCAAAATATCGTTAAGAACCATGCCCAGGTAGCGTTGACCGTAACTCCCTGCTGGTCTCTGCTTGGAAGGAAGGAATGTCACAGACGATTACCCAGCAGGTGAGTTCTGGGATGTTCACTATACAATCCTCTGGCCGGAAGGTGAGGTTGAGAGCCTCAGAGTCCAAGGGCAGTTCTGCCAGCCTTCTACCTCACCAGCTTCTGAGACGTTCGCCTCACATGAGCATGGGAATCCCACAGGACGCAAGGTCCCGCAGCACCTTCCTTGGCTTTCCAATGCCCCTCTGTATGAAGGGCTGTTCTCCAGCCCTTCAAGCTTCCGTGTCAACGGGCGGTCCTTGTACTTACATGAGGGATGCTAGCGTGGCAGGGTCCTCCAGGGTCACACAACCTTAGGGAAGCCTCCCAAACCCCTGCTGTTTTTTAGGCATAGGATGTCTTCCTGTTTGAAACTTGCCCATGATTTTGAGGACCCTCAGGTCCCACCTCTGCAGGAAGCTCTGCCTGGATACCTCAGCCCATGTTCACCCCCCTTCCTGAACTCTCATGGTGCTGACCCCCTTCTCAGTGCCTGAAGTGGGGCTGTTCCATGTGTGGGCATGTGGCCTCCACAAGTATGGTCTAAGTTCCTAGAGATCAGGGGATGCCTTACAGCCTTTGATCCTCTTGGAAGCCTGTAACGATATTAGGTACTGAGGGCTGTTCATTAAGCATCTGGGTGAGAAATGAATAGCTGACTGAAGCTACTGAACTGGATGAGCTGGCAGGGAGTCCTCAGGCCCTCTGAAGTGTCCAGAACGAAATCCCCAAAATGAGAGCTCCAGGAGGTTCGTCAGCTCGGGAGCCAAAACGCCAGGACAAACCTGCACGTCAGGCATCCTCTGTAGTACAAACAACAGGAAAAAGTCATCTGTGCTGTTTCTGCAACATGTCATGCTCAGAACCACCTGCATTTTAGTCCTAGCAGGAGACAGAAGGCTAAGTGAGGACGTAGCAGGGTGTGCTAGGGGACCTCGGGAGAGGCCAAGCCCCCGAAGGCAGCCGTTGAGAGCAGCCATGGCGCCCAGAGCCAGTGCCTGAAAGGAGGGTGCCAGGGGGCGCCCATCCTTCCTTCTGCTTCCACCTGTTAACACTGGTGGTGCTGGAGGGAGGGTGGGACTCCATCCTTTCTCAGGGCCTTCCCTGAGGACCATGGGGGTGAGAGTCTTGCCTGTCCAGAAGCAAAAGTGACACTAGGTTCAGGAGAGCCCTTACTCCTGGGAATTACACTCCCTTTCTTACTGGCAACTGAAAAGTGGGGCAGTCAGTAGTCAGGAGGGGAGCCTCAGCCCTTGCTTCCCCGCCTGAGACAGGCCAGCGCCCTCCAGGGCCACAGAAGCGGGAGGCAAGGGGGACAGGTAGAAGGTTTTCCCTCCTGCTCTTCTGCTCAGAGATACATACACATATTCATTACATATATATATACACACACATATATATATACACATATGTATATATATGTACATATATATGTTTTGTTTTGTTTTTGATGGTGCTGTCCTTACCTGAGAGGTGTTTGGCCTGTCCCAATTGCCCCACACCTTTCAGATCCGT
Organism: Felis catus; assembly: GCF_018350175.1. Lineage (NCBI taxonomy): Eukaryota > Metazoa > Chordata > Mammalia > Carnivora > Felidae > Felis > Felis catus. The sequence continues at coordinate 21,838,502 of NC_058368.1, read as the reverse complement.
CAGCCTCCCATTAGTCCCCAAGAGCGAGTGAAGGAGCAGGAACGTGTGCCAGCGGATGTAGCTCTACATGCAGAACAGTGGGTGTCTATTTTCTTATATTGAAATGACTCTGGTCTTTCTCTTTCTGTAACACTGTGTACAGGGAGAACTGTCCTAGTTTGGAGAGCTGCTTACCCATCTGAACGTGAGGCTGAGTTTCTCCCTTTCTGGCTCACTGATTTGGAAGGGTTTTCTCCTTCCTCCCTTGGTCAGAATCCATCCTTTGCCAAGTTGGGCTGCAGGCTTTGGTTTTGACTCGGTTCTGCTACGTTGTGGTTTTCAGTGGTCCGTCCTCACTGGTCTACGACATGTGCCTCCTACTGCTGAGGTGGGGTAGTTGTGTCCCTCAATGTGGACCAGGCACCCATGCCCCGCATGTGGGTGATCCAGGACCCTGTCTTTCCTTCTTGTCCTCAAGGATTTAAAACACACATCGACACTTCAAGTGTCCCTGCCCCAACCTCAGGTGGGGTGGTGAGGTCCCCTCACACAAGACTTGCACCTTCCTCAGAACCAAAATGACACAACTCGGCAGAGTGAGTGGAGAATGGGGGTGGGGCACTCCCTTCCAGAAGCCCCAGGCCCAGCCTTCAGACAGATGGAAGTCAAATAGGAACGATGAGCTATGAATGAGCTATGAATGATGAGCGTGTGCCTCTTTCTGCAGAGCCTGGCACAAGATGGGAGAGTCCCTGAATGAACAGGAGGTAGAGAGGCCAACCTAGGCTGCCTGTGAGGGCAAATACAAATTCAAAATAGGAAGCTTAACTGTCCCTGTTGAAAATAAGAGATGTCTCCCTGCACCCCTTTTCTTAGAGCATTTACTTCAGACAATTCGTAAGTTCTTTCCTCCATCTCTTTGAAATGTATGTAAGTCCTTTTCAAAAATTTTTATTAATGTTTATTTATTTTTGAGAGCGAGAGAGAGAGCGTGAACAGGGGAGGGTAAAAGAGAGAGGGAGACACAGAATCGAAAGCAGGCTCCAGGCTCTGAGCCGTCAGCACAAAGCCCAACACGAGGTTTGAACCCATGAGATCATGACCTGAGCAGACGCTTAACTGACTGAGCCACCCAGGTGCCCCGTGAAATGTATGTAAATCCTTTTAAAAAGCTAAGGCTGTTGCCAGCTTTAGGACTCAGGAATGTCTTTCTCCATGATCTGGGACCAATCCCTTTGAAATGTTATCATCAAGGGAGACGGGGCCTATCTCTCAGTCTCTGTAGGAGGGTAGGAGCCTAACTGGGCAGGTGCCTCCCTCAAAGTTGCAAAACCATCTCCTGTCATAAAGATCTGAGAAGTTTGTTTCTCTTTAGGTTAAAGTCAATTACCTAACAGATGGTGACCCCAATTACCAGGTAAATCTAGGATGAACCTTGAGTGACAAATGGTGCTGTTAAGTCCTCTAACTTGAGGATTGGTTATTATGTCGGTAATAGGTTGTGTGACTGCCTAGCCGTTTAAAAGAGTGAGATTCCTTCTTGTCTTTGCAATCTCTAGCCAATTGCCTATGATGCACATCACATTCTGGTTGAATGCTTATTCAGTAAGAAAACTGTTTTCTTAGGGTGCCCGGGTGGCTCAGTTGGTTAAGCATCTGACTTCTCCTCAGGTCATGGTCTTGCAGTCCGTGAGTTCCAGCCCCGTGTCGGGCTCTGTGCTGACAGTTCAGAGCCTGGAGCCTGCTTCAGATTCTGTGTCTCCCTCTCTCTCTACCCCCTCCACCACTCGCATTCTGTCTGTCTCTCTCTCTCAAAAATAAACATTAAAAAACCTTTTTTTAAAAAAGAAAACTGTTTTCTTTCTCTACTACCTTTGTGGAGAGGTTTTCTGGGTTGGCAGGAGATTTGATTTTAATTATATTTCCCCAACAGCTCCCATTGGTTTGCTCTGTGAACTTCTGGTTGTACCCATGATGAGTACAATCACATTGGTAAGGGGTAATCAACCGGAATGCATGCTAGAAGGTTTCTAGAGGACACTTAATTAGGAACGAGGAACATGAGTTCAGTATGACCCATGGCATTCTCCTCTCACAAGATCATGGAAACCTGTGACTGCCTTCAACTTACTGAGAGAAGGATTTCTTGGTGTGGTGAAGCGTGACCCCTGCATCCCTTTCCCACACGGCTCGTAAAAGCAGCAGCTGAGGAAAAACAAAATAATTTTGGAAAGGAAAAAAAAGGAGTCTTTCATTTTTACCTCATTGTCTTGATATCCACTCCTCTGACACATTCACCCCCAAGGAAATTTGGCTATGTAGCTACAGAGCATAAGTATTTAAAACTTTTCCATGAAGAAATGGCATTGTTCTGCCTCAGATTTCAAGCTAGGACCTCATAATGAATCCTTCTCCCTCCCCTGACCCCCCTTCCCCCACCCCCGCCACAATTTGGAGCCTGGAAACATCCATGTGGATATTTCTGCAACCTACTTCAAGCATGAAATCACAAATCTAAACAAATTAGTTCTCATAAAAGCATTTCCAATTCTTCAAATAAAAGGAGGCATCATGATTATAAATTATCTCCAGATTATGAACATTGACACTATGTCATTTTGCCATTTTTACCTACCTTTTTGAATTCCACAAACTTCACTAAATGTTAACCTAACCAGGAGGGAAAATATAAAGAATATAAAGAAATGTACATAAAGATTTTCAGGGTTACAAAAATTCTTCCATGAGAGAATCACTACCAAGATGGAGCTACAGCACCTCGCCCACCCCCCTCCACTTTGCTCAAATCGGTATTGTCTAAACGCAGTCAAGTGCACTGGCTTGGAGTCTGGCCATAAAGTCAGTCAGAACTGACTAGTACACCAGCTCTGTGCCTCACCAACTGGGTAACCTGGGGCAGATTTTTTTTTTTTCAACGTTTATTTATTTTTGGGACAGAGAGAGACAGAGCATGAACGGGGGAGGGGCAGAGAGAGAGGGAGACACAGAATCGGAAACAGGCTCCGGGCTCTGAGCCATCAGCCCAGAGCCTGACGCGGGGCTCGAACTCACGGACCGCGAGATCGTGACCTGGCTGAAGTCGGACACTTAACCGACTGCACCACCCAGGCGCCCGAACCCAATGAAGTTCCAGCTGCCTCATCTACAGAATGGGAATGATAATAGGGGGTACCTCACAAAGTTCTTGTGAGAATTCAGTGTGGTAATGCGTCCATGTAGTCAACTCGCATCTCTTGAGCACCCACTATGTGCAAAACACTGAACTATGTACAAGAGCTACAGGACGAAGGAGACACGTGGTCCCTGGCCTCTAACATGTAGTCCAGCTTTCGATGTGGGACAACAATGAAGTCATGCTAAAATGCATATGAAACACAGAGTTCTGGGGGCCCAGACTTTTCTTGCAGATCCCTTCTGCCACCCTTAGGATTTTCCAGACCCAGACTTGTTCTGGAGTAAAGAGGGTGTCACTGCTGGTGAGAGAGTGGCTGGGGGGTGGGGGGAAGGAATGGGACTGAGGTCAAAAGACAGCAAGATAGCTCTTCTGAATTCTGAAACTCTGGACACTTAGCCTCCATCTGCCTTCTTACCACATCTACTAACATCTCTATTTCAGTGCTTCTCTTCTGCCCCTTCCTGGCCCAGAGCACGTTCACTATGAGTGCTGGAAGCCTACAATTAGTATCTCCTCCATGCACTTTCTTTTTTTATTACTTGAGTATAGCTGACACACAATGCTACATTAGTTTCAGGTGTACAACATAGTTATTGAACAAGTTTATGCATTATGCTTTGTCCACCACATTTAAATACACCCTCCTCTTATAAAGACTAGTAGGTTGAACGCATAGGAATGATTTCAGAAGACTGGAAATTGAATCCCACACTCAATTCCACTTCTCTTTGAAATTCTACGTTTACAGGTTCATCCTTTGGACTTAGTTTTTAAAAGAAAATTTACCAGAAGAAGGGCAGCAAGGATAGTTAGTTATCTGCACTTTAATGGGAATGAGTTCTCAAAATCTTTGCAGGAGAGGTTTTGCTAAGAAAGCAAAGCTTAAAGTTGAGAACAGTTGAAAAACATAAGAAGTGCTCCCAGAAAGGAAAAAGCTGGAACTTCACAACTTTGCTTGAGGCCATGTGAATGTGGGCCACATGCCTCTCATTGTTCCCACAGCAAGGACCTACTGTGTGCAGAAAGAAGGCCCCCGAGGGAAGGTCTGGGTGTGTGGGACTGCCACCTTCTCACCTTTTCTTACTTAGAAAAGATGGCCCTGAGCCCAGGAGTGGAGAGCTGACTGGTTAGCCTGGGAACACCCCTCTGGAATGGGGAGTGAGCAGGGGATTAACAATCTGGATTCTCCTTCCTCCCACCCTCCCATGCTCTCCATCAGAGGCTGGCCTCCCAGGGTGTAGAGCAGAGTAGACAACGGTGGGGGATGGAAAATGGAAAATAAGTAGTCCAAGCGCTTTTACTTCTGTCAGTAGAGTGTGCTAAAGTAAAAGAGACAAGTAGCCAGAAGGTAGTGTCATTCTTTAATTGGAAAAGCCACTTTTTCCTCAGTTGTATCCTGCACTTTGAGCAGGGCTTCTCCAAGTGCAGCCAACACCATGACCCAGGTGGAAGAACTGAAGCTCACAGAATTCCATGGGCCTGATCTTAGCTGGGGAGGGAGTTCATTCTTTTAAACCAGCATTCCAAACTCTTCAAGTAAGACATTCACAAAGATCCACCCTTCTACCACTTAGGGATAAGATTAAGTTCTCCAGGGATCAGATGATCCCTAGGAATCAAGAGCTCTGGGCTGTGGGGGTGAGAAGACCGCTGGTTGTTTTTGTTCTGACACAGCCGTGGGTCACAAGGTTCTTACACAAGCTTTGAGGTGGCCTGTCATGCCACGAGCCCTTCCTTCCCCTCAGCCAGTGGTGATGACTCAGATTTCAGAAAGGAGTTCAACCAGTAGATTCATCTTGGGGCACTTCTCAGCCATTTTCTAGATTAACATTAAGAGCTAGTTCCAGACCTGATTGAAAAGCCTGGACACTCACTCCCCAGGCTCTGCTTGAAACACTCCAGTGAATTCAGCCTAGAATATGATTAATATACTACCTGAAGGGGGTCATTAGCAGGGACAAAGAAAGAAAGCTGTGGAGACTTGTGGTTTAAGGTTTTGAAATACAACATACATGTAACTCTACTATCTGCCCAAACCTCATCAGCAGGAGGGCAAAGGGATTAAAAAAAAAAAGAAAAAAAAAAAGGGCCAAACCCCACAAGGACAAAGAAAACGGAAGAGAGGGTAGCAGGCTTGAGATAGCAATACTATTATGGAAGATGGAAAGTGATCTCATAGACCAGACAAAGTGGAAACCTAAGTTGGCTGGGCTTTGGGGTGTGTGTGTGTAGCTCAAAGGACTTCCTCTGTGCTAAGCCCTAGTCTAAGTGTTGAAGGTGCATTAAGTCATATAATCCCCCAACAATGCTAGAATTTTTGCCCTGATTTTGGAGATGAAGCACAGACCGGTTAGATAACTTGCCCAGGTCACACAGCAGAAGCTGCAGAGGTGTGGCCCAGAGACCACGCTCTATAGCCTCACAGTGATTAGCAAGTGATTAGCTGCACCAAACCCCAAGCGGTCTCCAGACCTGAAATACCAGGGAGCTTCAAAATGGGGCTGAAAACGGAATTGCTGGGAAGCCCATATGCAGAGACAGACCCTCAGACTCCTTCACTATTTTACTCACGCCAGGCAACTGTCCCCGTGCTCCCTGGTAGGATGCCGTTGGTTTATTTTCTGGAGGCATTACCCAGTTGAGGATGGTGTGAGACACCTATGAAAACAGGAGAAGTCAGTGAAAGATTGTGAATTGACTGGCGAGACTGCGCAGATCCCTTCCCCATTTAATTCCCATGTGCTGGCAGTGAGGTTTACACACCCCAGGCAGGGACTGGGGGCTCTGTAGGAGTTCTAGACAGAACTAGAGAGAAGGAACATGACATTGACATTTGAAGGTCCTCTGATGAAACAGTGGGCTCACCAAATGATGGGCCCTGCCCATAGACCCAGGGTTCGCACAAGCTTCTAGCCGCTTTTTGGTATCTTCTTCTTTTTTTTCCACCTCCATTTTATTATGGAATTATTCATTATATTTCCAAATATAACGAACACCCATATACCTACCTCTTAAGTTCTACAATAGTTAGCATCTTAACATATTTGCTTTATCTTTATTTATTTTTTTTTAATAAATGTTTATTCATGTTTGAGAGAGAGAGAGCATGATCAGTGGATGGGGCAGAGAGAGACAGGGAGAGAGAGAATCCCAAGCAGGCACCGCGACGCCAGTGCAGAGCCCGATGCGGGGCTTGAACTCATGAACCATGAGATCATGACCTGAGCTGAAGTCAGACACTTAAGTGACTGAGCCACCCAAGCGCCCCTTTGCTTTATCTGTATCTTTAGGTAGAAGTGTGTACATACGTTGTTTCTCTGAACCATTTGAAAAGGAGCTGCAGACATTATGATATTTCACCCCTGCATATTTCAGTATAAGGACATCATCATACATAATTAAAATCCACATATAATCCATGGTCAGGCTTAAGAAAATTTAAAATAATTCCTTAATATATTCTAATATTCAATCCATATTCAAATTTCCCCCATTGTTCCTAGAATGTCATTGCATTTGGTTATTATGTCTCTTTATTCTCCTTCCTAGAACAGTCCTCTTCCTTCTATTTGCCCCACAGTGTTATCTTTTTTGAAGGGACCAGGCCACTTACCTGAAGAAGGGTCCTGATTGTTTCCTTGTGGTATCATTTAACTTGTCCCTGTATCTCTTGTAAATGCTGTCAACTGGAATTTAGATCTAAAGGCCTGAATACATTCAGATAAGGTGTTTTTGGCAAGTCCTATAGGTGCAGCTTTCCACCTCATATTGCATCCCATCAGGAGATAACATCTGCATATCTTACTAGTGGTGAAGCTAAGTTTGGTGAAGGCAGGGACTGCTAGACCTGTCTACTGTAAAGCCACACTTTGCCCTTCACGAGGGCCATGGATAATGCCTGGCACAGTGTGGATGTCCTGGGCAAGGCATTACTCAAATGAAAACAGACAATAAAGGTTGACAGAACTTGTGACAAAGAGCCTCCAACATGAAAGAGAGAGACAAAACAAAAGTAACTCAGGAAAAAGAGATCATTGCAGGAAACAAAAGAAAACTTCCCACAAACAATAAATATCCTTAGAAATAGTCGGGGCACCTGGGTGGCTCAGTTGGTTAAGTGACTGACTCTTGATTTCAGCTCAGTTCATGATCTTACAGTTCATGAGATTGAGCCCTGCGTAAGACTCCACACTGACAGTGCGGAGCCTGTTTGGGATTCTCTCTCTCCCTCTTCCTCTGTCCCTCCCCCGATCACACTCTCTCTTTCTCTCTCCCTTAAAAATAAGATGAACTTAAAAATATGTATGTCCTTGGAAATAAGAATAGATATCACACCCATGAGGCAAATTGCTATAAAAAATATTTAGATAACAAGAAAGAGTTCTTGGAATCTACATGGAAAAATCTAACACAAAGTTGGGAGATGAAGTAGAAATAAAAATCCCCTAAAAAATAGAATAAAATATAAGAGATATAGAACAGGAAATTAAAACATAAGAATACTAGAGAACTAGTCCAAAAGTTTGGCATCAGAATAATGGGTATGCCAGAAATACAAAAAAGTAAAGGGGGATGAATTATCAGAAATATAACACATGAACATTTCCCAGAACATATGAATTTCTACCTTGAAAGGGTCTATAGAGGGCCTAATACAAATACATTTTATAAAGATAAATACAAAAACTTAATACTGGGAAATTTCAGAACATCCTAAAAGAGAAAAACAGGTCACATACAATAGATCAAGAATCAGAATAGCATTAAACTTCTTTTTTAAAAAAAAATTTTAATGCTTATTTTTTTTATTTTTTTGTGTTTATTTCTGAGACAGAGAGAGAAAAAGAGAGCATGAGTGGGGGAGGGGCAGAGAGAGAGAGGGAGACAGAATTAGAAGCAGGTTCCAGGCTCTGAGCTGTCAGCACAGAGCCTGACACGGGGCTCAAACTCACATGAGATCATGAGTTGAGCTGAAGTTAGTCGCTCAACAGACTGAGCCACCCAGGTGCCCAATGCTTTTTTTTTTTTTTGAGAGAGAGAGAGAGACATAGTGAGAGTGGGGGAGGGGTAGAGACAGAGGGAGACACAGAAACCGGAGCAGGCTCCAGGTTCTGAGCTGTCAGCACAGAGCCTGACTCGGGGATTGAACCCACAAACCATGAGATCATGACCTAAGCCGAAGTCAGATGCTTAACCGACTGAGCCACCCCAGTGCCCCAGAATAGCATTAAACTTCTTAATAACTATACTGAAATCTTAAAGGAAAATGGAGCAAGGCCTTCAAAGTTCCGAGAGCAATTAAATTAATTAATTAATTAAAATGTGTATTTATTCATTTTGAGAGAGAAAGATAGGGAGAGGGGCAGAGAACGGGGAGAGAGTCAGATGCTTAACTGACTAAGCCACTCAGGCGCCCAAGAGCAATTTTAGCAATGAAACTGGACTATATCCCCTAGAATAAAATAAATATCTATGAATCCATGCTGATGTGAAGAATAAATGGATGACTAAATAAATGTAAGAGAAGGGACAGCTCTACCTTACAAAAATTCCATTAACAAATGTAAAAGGAGGAAAACAGAAAATTACCATTAAGAACATTACAGTAATAAGGGGCGCCTGGGTGGCGCAGTCGGTTAGGCGTCCGACTTCAGCCAGGTCACGATCTCGCGGTCCGTGAGTTCGAGCCCCGCGTCAGGCTCTGGGCTGATGGCTCAGAGCCTGGAGCCTGTTTCCAATTCTGTGTCTCCCTCTCTCTCTGCCCCTCCCCCGTTCATGCTCTGTCTCTCTCTGTCCCAAAAATAAATAAACGTTGAAAAAAAAAATTAAAAAAAAAAAAAAAGAACATTACAGTAATAATTGTTGTAGGCAAGATTCACCAGTTGAGGCTAAAATTAGTGGGTGAAAGTTTGAAGATAAATAGGATATCTGCATAGTTTTAAAGTATATTCACCAGAGGTTCCTCAAAAAATTAAAAACAGAGCCACCACATGATCCAGTAATCACATTATCGAGTATTTACTCAAAGAATATGAAAACACTAATTTGAAAGGATATATGCACCCCATGTTTATCACAGCATTGTTTACAATAGCCAAATTAATGGAAGCAGTCCAAGTGTTCATCAATAGATGAATGGATAAAGAAGAGGTGGTGGAATATCATTCAGAGAAATGAATGCAATCTTGCCATTTGCAACAACATGGAAGGAGCTAGAGAGTATAATGCTAAGTGAGATAAGTCAGTCAGAGAAAGACAAATGCCATATAATTTCACTCATATGTGGAATTTAAGAAACAAAACAAATGAACAAAAGGTAAAAAAGAGAGATAAACCAAAAAAACAGACCTTAGCTATAAAGAACAGACAGATGGTTACAAGGTGGGGGAGGGGGATGGATGAAAGAGATGATGTGGATTAAGATGTGCACTTGTGATGAGCACCGGGTGATGTAACGAAATGCTGAATCACTATATTGTACACCTGAAACTAACATAGCATTGTATGTTAACTATAATGAAATTAAAGTAATAATAATAAAAACTATGCCCACCACTATATTTATTAATTATGAAAAGAAAAATCTCCACTTACAGTGGAGAAAACTGGCCCAAACCATATAGCCAAGTAGTCAATATTAACATCGTCAGTAATAAGTTATACCACCTTCACACACCCCTGATCGGATGCACTAAGAAGGGCATTCTTGCAAAAAAATTTCTTGCCAAAATTCCGTCACCTCAGTCTAATTATGAGAAATCAGAAAAATATAAATTGTGGGATGTTCTACCAAATAACTGACCACTATTCTTCAAAACTGTTAAGATCATGAAAGACAAAGTAAAACTAAGGAACTGTTCCAGATTGGAAGAGACTAAGTAGACTCCACAACTAGATGTAATGTGGGATCCTAGAATGGACCCTGGAAAAATAAAATGACATTATTGGGAAAACTGATGAAATCCATAGTCTGTAACTCACTTAATACTAGTGTATCCAAATTAATGTCTTCGTTTTTATCATTGTACCATGGCTATGTTAGATGTTAGCATGGGGGGAAGCTCGGTAAAGGCATTACATAGAATGCTAATGTTTTTGCAACATTTCTGAAAGTCTAAAATTAAATTCAAAATAAAAAGTAAGAAAAGAGACATTCTGAGGGAAAATTATTGCCAACCTAGAATGTTATACCTAAGCAAACTATCAATCAATCATGCAGATGGAATAATGACATTTTCAGACAAGTAAGGTCTCAAGAACCTTTTCTCAGGAGGCTATGAGTAGTTGTGCTCCCTCAAGAGGATAGACCAAAATGAAGACACAGGATGCAGGTAGCATGGAATTCAACACTAGAGGGTAGCAAAGGAGTTTCCAGAACAACAGCTATGCAGAGGCGTCCATAGCAACCTGTATAGCTGGAAGCAAGAGAACGAATGGTTCCCAGCAGGCTGTTTCAAGCCATCAGACAAAAGAAACTAACAGTTGACCTTATGCTTGATTGTATCAGTGAAGTTTTCAGTATTGACAGTTTAGGTTGTCTTATTGATAAGTATGTGGAAAACCAAGCAAACAAATATGCAAAGAAGGGCAATTATCAAAACGTTGCACTGAAAAGAAATGTAACCATAGTATATTAAATGGCCCAGTTGTGAACAATTTTTTTTTCATATTCACAACAATGTGCATACCAACTATTCATTGAACCAAACTATCTATATTGGGAATACGGGGGAAGGGATATATGTGTGAGGGTGGAAATGGGGGACAGTGCAAGAGAGTTAAATTCTTATCTTCCAAGGTAAGAAAAAAAATAGGTTGTGTCTAAAGTTGAAAAATCAAGAAACAGCAACAGAAACACGGGGGAAGAAAGCAGGGAAAACATCAGAACACACAGCTAAAACAGTTGTTGTCTTGGGTAAGGCAGATCCTCACCTGGCTGCTCCAGGGGCTCTCACTCCCTCAGTGCTTTTGTTGGTGCACATTTGTCAGAGTATAAAGGTTCACCACCCTTAGCCATGGAAGAGTTACTTGGTCGCCATGTTGCCTTTCTGCTGCCTGCTCCCTCTACACTCCTCGGGAACACTCTGGGTGGCGTCCTGGTTCTCTGGCTCAGGGAGCCTGTGAGCATCTTGAAGAGCTTCCCAGGAGAGAACTGTTGTGAAAAACAATCACTAGACAGTGAAGATGTGAAGACACAGGAGAATCCTCTCTCCTCGCCTGTTGCCCTAGGATGGCTCAGCTACTAGGCAGACAGGAATGTAGCAGAAAGCCAGGGCTGAATGGAATTAGGACTGGGAAGATGGGCCAACCGGGGCTGTTCCCCCCACCCACACACACACTTCTTTTTTCCTTTCAGACTTACCTTCAAGAGTTTCCCAGGACTCCCGGGTTCCCTGGAGCATCTCTGCAACAAAATGCTGCTGTAGCAATGGTCAGAAGAAACCCTTTAGCCCTTTCCTATGTACCTCAGGTGAGCATGGTGGTACTATCGGCCCCAGTTCTTCACTCCTTTCTCCACCCACTCCCTTACTATGGCCTCATCATGGATGGAGTGTCCTTTCGCGGGGACTTTGAGCTTGGCCATGTGACTTTCTTTGGCCAATGGCTGGTGGTAGACGTGACGCAGCAGGGATGCAAGGTTTTGCACACTGGGGCTTCTCTCTTCTGCTTCTGCTGGCACCATCAGAAGAACAAGCTTTGGTTAGTCTGCTAAGGAGGACAGGATGAGAGACATGTAGAGCAAAGCCACCAACGTGGTCCAGAGACCTGATGTGAGAGGCAGAGCCACTCAGCCATTGCAGGCGGAGCAGAGTTGACCAGCTGAGCCCAATTCAGATCAGCCAAATCCCAGACAACACACAGAGCTCTGAAGACAAATGCTTATTGTTGCATTGAACTGAGGAGACTTTTGTGGGGTTTTTTTTTTTTTTTTTACCCCCTTGGCGCTAGCTGACTAACACAGGCACTGAACTGTTTTATATCAAGATTTCACAAGCTTATAAAATAATGCTCAGGGATGGTATTCCAAGTATGAGTCAGGAAAACAGCTTAAATCATTTATGAGCTAAGGAAAGGAGTTATAGCTTCAGAAAGGTGTGGCAGATGGCAAAGATATCCTACCTTACTTAAGCGTATGCTTTACCCTTTAAACCCAAGAGAGTCCAACATAAATGCAGTCATGTCAAGGGAATATGCCCCCCTGGATGTGGAGGGGGAGGGCACAGTGACATTGGCTACTTCTCAGTTTTAAGTTGTGTGAAATTGCACTTTTAAATTCTGACATTCCTTGGTGTTCCATTTTCACATGTTCTTGGGGTGTCCCTGGCCACAAAACTCTTTCCCATCCTGGCGATGTTTTGTTGATCCAACGTGAACGCAAGGATTAGATGGTGTGCTGAGAGCAGGTTTTAGAAAGAGGCGAAGAGCAGGCAATGGAATTCAGAGGCCAGAGATCCTGGGATGGACTCAAAGCAGAGGCTCCAGTATGATGATCACAAAGCAGAGAGGAAGAAACCATCATGAAGCAGAGGGGGAAATGCACCTTGGTTGGACAGGACCCGCTGGGACCTAATCACACCCAGGCCCATAATAAGCATCCCCATCCAGGCAGCAGTGTTGGCTCTTCTTGGACCAGGGCTGACAGGTGGGAGAGACTGGGTGGTGAGAATCCTGTGTGGGACTATGGACAGGAGGAAAACCAGAGAGGAAGGACAGGTATATTTGAGGGCTGTGGTCGACAACTGGTTTGCATTTAAGAAAAAACAAAAATGGAGTAAGACATTTTCAGACTGCCAGCCAGGATAACCAGGGCTAAAGTCTTCCAAATCAGGAATGAAGCTGTATGAGACCTGCTCACCTAATAAAAGGTTCCTGCCAGGCCCAGGGCATTCCAAGCAGAAGTCAGGGAGCACAGGATAAGGAACCAGAAGGGAAGAAAGCAGGAAAAACAAGCAGATCACTCTCCAATGGGATCCCAGCTCGAAGGTGAACTGCACCCTCTGGGTGTCGATCTGAGTGGACAGTGAAGATGGGAAGACACAGGAGAATCCTCTCTCCTCTCCTGTTGCCCTAGGATGGCTATTAGGCAAACAGGAACGTGGCAGAGTGCCAGGGCTGAGTGGGATTAGGACTGGGGAGATGGGCCAACCGGGGCTGGCTCATGACGGGATGAGCTCAGGTCCACTTTGGGGAGGGATCGGTATCCTAGGAGATGCCATCTGGGGTGGAATGCGGCCATGAGTCAAGGCAGCTGACAGCTCTCAGGAGGTAGCTATGCTTCCCAAAGTGGGTTCTGTGGAGCTCTAATCTGAAGGACAGGAAGTGCTGTTGACTTGAAAAGAGGCCTCCCTCCATGGTCCAACAAACTTGGGAAATCCTGGGTTCGATGAAATTAAACAGGTTTTTCCACTAGAGGACATCTCAGAGCTCTTAATATGATGATGGGAATCACCGATCTTAGAGACTGATCACAACCATGGAACTCTTTCTACACAGAATATGACATTGAACTAGTGAGTTATGGACAACAACCACTTTCAGCATGGGGGCCGGGAAGGAACCGGGGGCCAGTACTCACAGGGAAAGGACCTGGTTCCTTATATGTCGGCACCAACACCACCACTGACCGCCAAGGTCCTCTTCACTGGCTAGGTCTACTTAGGCTTTCAGGGTCAACAGGCAAATGAGCTGAGGCTCGAGACAGATTCTGCCCACCCCCCAGGGAAATGGCTCACTAAACAAAGAAAAGCAGGGAGTGATCCAGTGAAAAGGTATGTAGGCACCCAGCCGGGAGGCTGGAACCCAGTGGGCCCACAGATCCATGGTGTGAAACACCAGGATCACACTGACAGCAGCCCCTCCCCATCAGCTGGAGACCTCGCGGCTCACGGAGGCATGCCTGGGCTCCACGGCTGGGGCAGCCGTGGAGAGGACAAGCCCAGGGGGTCCAGCTCAGCTGCTCCAGGTAAAATGCAGGAGAGCATGACTTGGATCGACTTGGATCGTAGCTCTCGCCCACTCCCTCACTGCAGAGAGCTCGGTCACTTCATTGTTCCCGTCTCTCCAGGTCTCTCATGGTGCTGATACCATTCTATCCAAGTGCTGGTGAAAACACCCTCTTCCCTGAAGCGCAGACAGAATGTTTCCTTGGAAAGGAAACAGATGCCAAGGACAAGGCATCACAAAAGCATTTGCAGCACCAAGTAGTTGTACCAGGGAACTCAAATCCAGGTTCGGAGGGTCCGATTGACAAAGCATCTGGGCACACAGCCTTTTCCATTTTTACCTTTTTTTCTCCCTCTGATGTGCCTGCTCGGAAGCCCCAGGTTTGAGCACCTGGTGAGTTTAATAGTTGGTTCGGAGATTGTCTCTTGTGTGAGGGCAGCGGCAGTGTCATATATTTAGGGCCTGGCCCTGGACACATACAAAGCCAAATAAATGTGTGAGAATTTTTTTTTTTTTTTTTGAGAGAGAGGGCGCAACTGAGTGAGGGGGGAGTGGGAGAGAGAGAGAGAGAGAGAGAGGGAGAGAGAGAGAAGCCAGGGCTCACCCAAAGCAGGGCTCAAGCTCACCTGAAGCAGGACTCGAACTCACGAACCGTGAGAACATGAGCCGAAGTCAGATGCTTGACCGACTGGGCCAGCCAGGCTCCCGACCGTGTGAGCTTTCATTTGGATGAGAACAGTTTATTGCATATTTGATTAGACATCCTCACAGCTGCATGTGCCAAGGACCATGATTCTCAGTTTGGGGATAAGGAGAGAAGTTAAACATCTTCCCCTGAATCCCGACACTGGTGAGCAGCACAAGTGGGTTCTAACTCAGCACGGCTGGTGGCAAAGCCAGGACAGCCCAGCTTCAGGTTCCACCGTGTGCACGTCCTGTGGCATCGGGTGATCACTCACCTTTCTCCACCAGGTTCTTCCGTACGAGGAAGATAGATGATAGTTGCTGACCACAGAGTTCACGGGATCATCGTGAGGATCCAATAACACAGTGCACGGAGAAGTGCTTTGAAATGGGATGAGTATGCACTCAGGGCGTTAATAATATCCAGTCACTTTCCTAGATACCAAACAATCCGGGCATCCCAAAGGTATCGCGGTCTCCAGCTCACGCTTCCTGACTGACTAGGAAAAGGAAAAAGGCAAAGACATGCAAGAAAACATACGTGGTTTCTGAAGTGAAGACCCCTGTACCAGGAGCCTGAAAGCCCACAGGAAGTTA
Source organism: Felis catus (assembly GCF_018350175.1). Classification (NCBI taxonomy): domain Eukaryota; kingdom Metazoa; phylum Chordata; class Mammalia; order Carnivora; family Felidae; genus Felis; species Felis catus. The sequence continues at coordinate 21,823,102 of NC_058368.1, read as the reverse complement.
AGGAAGAGACCCCACAAGTGGGAGGCTTTGAACTTAAACCTTGGAAGAGCTGAATCCCCGAGGCCTCACCTTTGCTTCCTACCCCCACCCAAACCTGCTAAAGGCCCCAGACACTAAAAATACCCTGGCCACCTGCTGCCCAGGGAGGCAGTAAATCACAGGTCCTCGAGCACCAGAATCCAGGCCAGGCCCGGCCTAACACGACCAATGGCAGCTGACAAGGCCCCACAGGTAAGTGCACTTCTTCCCACGCAGGCTGTTATCATTAGCTTGTCCACTGCTCAGTTGGGAGGATGGTGCCCCGAGGAAGTGGGGATGATGTTGAAGGGTTCTTGGGCCAGAGGTGCTAACTGGATATGCGGTGATCAGGGAGAAGTGTGTCATGGGGAGGGGCTCCCAGGGAAAGAGGAGCAGCTCCTGTGGTGAGAGTGGCAGCTGCTATATGACATAAAATAAACTCATCTCCCCCAAATCCACAGATCACGGCCTCAACTGCTGTCCTATTACTCTGGGGCCACCAGATGTCACTGTTACAGGGAGCATGAATATTTGTGGTCCGGTCCTGGGACAGGCACTGAATTTATGAAGACAGTTTAAATCGTGGGCGCTCATGGGGACACCAGTGACACCCATGTCTTACTTCCAGTTCTTAAGTTCTCACTAGTGAGATCATGTCCGCAGGTACCACTATCAGTCCAATCCCCAAAATGTAATAAAAAAAATGCCAAAAATTTGTTTGCCTTTTACTGTTAGTACAGTACCATGAATCAGAAATGAGAAGCCAAACAAAATGTTTAATTTACTTTTTACTGAAATGCATCATCAACAAACACATTTGCAGGGAACAAGTAGTGTGCTATTCTGTGGTGTTGCTCAAATTTGGAAAAGTGGGGACCCCCGAGTGTCCTCTACTTTGTCACCCCTCTCCCTAAAAAACACACTGCATTATATAAGTTAATTGCTGTTACCTGACCTCTTGGTCCAACCAGTGAGAAGTACTAACAGGACAATACAAAACACAAAGCCAAACAATGAAATTGAGAGACGACTCAAGTTTAATGAATAGACTCAGATGATCAGAAAGGCATTTTAGGCCAAATTTTTTAGATCATAAAAAAATAAGCAAAGTTAAATAACTTCATAACTTATAAGCTCTGGGAATATGTCTAACACTGCTGGAATAGAAAGAACACTGGGTCCTACCTCACTTAAAAGCTATGTGGCCTTGGGCAGTTATCTAAGCCCTCTTGAGCCTCCTTGGGTGGACCTCTCCGAGGCTCCCTTAAGCAGTACAAGAATCTAGGATTCTAAGTGTGGCCTCGAGGCCCCTGTGCAGTTGTGAAGGTGGATGTCAAAAATAACAATACAAGGCCACCCAGGGCCATTTAAGGGACACAGACAAGGGCTGCAAGAATTCAGTCTTTGCCTCTGACTCTAATGGGACTGAGGAAGGCTTCTGGAAGGGAAGGGATTAAACACGTAGGACGTAATACTGCAGCAGGCTCAGCACAGTTGATCCCTCCCTTGAAGAGCTGGGATGTGGCCAATCAAATATTTTAAGATGTCAACTTGATCTGTGTCAACATAAGCATCAACGGAAACTAGTTTCCAAAAATAAATGATAACTGCTACCTATCAACCTCTGTAAGTGCATGGATTTCTCAAGAATGGGGCCATGTTCTGTAATACTATCCACAGCTGGTTCCGTAGGACCGCTGCTTCTTGATGATCAGCTGAGGGCAAGGGAGAGAGAGGAAGGAAGGGGTGTGAACGCCCTACTTCAAAGGCTGAAGTCTCCCCAAAATGTTAATACATGCACAGACAAGAGCTTGAGAAACAGAAACTAAATTTGTAATAGTGGTTCTTCCTGATGATACTGGGCATGTTTGTTTTCTTTTTGCTTATCTGAATTTTCCATTTCTCAGCAATGAAAATGTATCAGTTGTGTAATACATTTTTTATGCAAATACATTTGGGAAGGGTAATACATCACACTAGGATCAATTATTGATACCTTAAGATTAATTAATGGATGCGATTTGTTTCCTACAATGAAGTGGTGATGGGAAATGGATTTTGTTAGGTCTGGGGTCTGTGTCAAGCAATGGAAAGGGGGAAGGGAAGGTGTAGAGATTCTAAAAGGGCAGTAGGTGGGGAAGCCTCACAGTTAGCTCACATTATGCTTAGGCCTGCCAGGCCCTCCCTGTTACCTCACAGGCATTTAACTAAAATTAAAGATAGCAACAGTTTACCTTGTTCATGCAAGCCTTGCCCAATTATTCTCTTTATATATGATTTATCCTTAGATTCAAACTCTAGCTTCCATAACAAACAAGAAAAGGTTCGTGGATTTTAATAATTAAAAAGAAAAAAATTTTTAATGTTTATTTATGTTTGAGAGACAGAGAGAGACAGAGAGTGAGCAGGGGAGGGGCAGGGAGAGAGGGAAACACAGAATCCCAAGCAGGCTCCAGGCTCCGAGCCGGCAGCACAGAGCCCGATGTGGGGCTCGAACTCACGGACCGCGAGACCATGACCTGAGTGAAGTCGGACGCTAAACCAACTGAGCCACCCAGGCGCCCCCAATAATAATTTTAAAATAAACAAAGGATTCTTCCCCAAACTTTTTGCATTTTGTCTTCAATCAAACCTGTCTCTGACAAAGTATTATTTTACAATTTCATACTCGGCAATCTGTGGACCTTTCCCGGAGCCCTGGTGCTAGGACTCCAGGAGTTGTAGAGTTGACATAATTAAATGCAAGGAAACGATCACTTACACCGTGAATTTAGGTTGGTTATGCTGATCATCTGCCTCTTCCTTTCCTTACCTGGAAAGGAAGAATCTGCAAAGGAAATTTACAGTGTAAATAATACTGGGGACGGGACAGCCTGTTTGCAGGAATCTGGTTACCTACAATATAATCAATTAATAACCTACCGCAAATCATTTTATGTATTCCTCCAAGCCTGTCTTGTGTGCTTGGCTCCCAGGGAGCAAATGTGAAAGGATGGAAGGAGGGGTGGAGGGGAGTATGCAAGTAAGTGATCCCTAAGGCCCCAAGCAAAATTTAGACATCTGTTTGTTTATTTATTTAGGGAGGGGAGGGGGAGCGAGAAAATCCAAAGAAGACTCCATGTTCAGCATGGAGCCTGGCACAGGGCTCGATCCAACGACCCTGGGATCATGACCTGAGCCGAAATCAAGAGTGGGTTGCTCAACCAACGGAGCCACCCAGGAGCCTCCAAAATTTAGACTTTTAAAGCAAATTTGAACTATCACCTCCAAGTAGTTGGAGATACTGAGGCTTGAAGGAACAACATTGAAGATAGTGACTTCTTTAATTGAATCTGAGATACCATTAATTATAAGATGCCTCATACTTTGATAGAAAAAAAAAAAAACCCACCTCCAACGAACTGAGGCACGGCAAACGTAAAATGCATTCTAATTTTTAAAATACTAAAATACGGAGGAAAAAATCTATCTTAGCACCAGTGAAACACAGTATTGCTTTGGCACCTTGCCCCCACCTCTCTCTGATGGGGAGAAGGGCTTCTATCAGGATATGTTAGACTTTCACACTGGGACACCATTTCTCGCCAACTCACTTAACTGTTAAAACATTGAGATCTGTCCTTCTTTGGCAGCAGCGTGTATCTGTACTCCAAGTTCCTGTCAAAGTCTGTAATCCCCATTTCTCTCCCATTCTGCACTCAGCAAAAACTGTTGAGAGACATCACGTTTTCAGGACTGCCTGCAGGGTTGCGGCCCATCCATTTTTCTCCACTCTGTTCACCCTTGGATTGAGCCAGATCAGCAGAGAGCAAAGTTCCGGAAACAACTAGGTAATCCCTCATGGAAAGGCTTTTACACACTCTCCCTCTGGCATCCTGCCTTCTGCCCACATCGGGGACACTGTTAGAAACAGCCTGTTACACTGAATCTGTTGTCAAGGACAGAGTGTCCTCTTCATGAGGGTCCACTGCAGACATTTTCCAGGTCTTCATACCAGGGATGTTTAAAAATAAACTTTTAAGGAGTGCCTGGGTGGTTCAGTCGGTTGAGTGTCTGACTCTTGATTTCAGCTCAGGTCATGATACCAAGAACGTGGGATTAAGCCCCACACCGGGCTTTGCACCAAGCGTGGAGCCTGCTTCAGATTCTCTCTCTCTCCTTCTGTCCCTCTCCCCCACTCATAGTTTCTGTCTCTCTCTAAAATAAAAAAAAAAGTTTCTAAATATAGACTTTTAAAATCGAAGCAGAACATATATAGAGAGAAGTGTACCATTTGTAAGTGTACAGCTGAATGATCAGATTACAACCACCATGCAAATGAAAAATAAATAGACCAACAACATCTCAGAAATTCTCTCATGACTTCTCCCTATCAGTACATCCAACTGTCTTCCCCAAGGGCAATCTTTATCCTGTTTTCTTTTTCCTTTTTCTTTTTTGTTTTAAGTTTACTTAGTAGAGGGACACAGAGAATACCAGGCAGGTTCCTTGTGGTGTCAGCACAGAACCGTGAGATTGTGACCTGAGCAGAAATCAAGAGTCTGATGCTTAACTGACTGAGCCTATCCTGTTTTCTAACACCACAGTTTTACCTGGTTTGGGACCTTATATAAACAAAATCATACAATACATATTCTTTTAGTCTGGCTTTTTTTGTTCATCATTGTAAAATTCATCTGCATTTTCGTAACACTAGTTGTTAATTTGCATTGGTTTCTAGTCTGTCATGTGTCTGTATTACAATATATTCATTTAAGGTGTTTCCAGCTTGGGGCGATTAAATGAATAATGCTGCCATTCTGGTGCATATAGTAAGCACTTCTGGGAGGTATATACCTAAGAGTCAGATTACTGGATTCTAAGCACGTACACGTCCAGTTTTAATAGTTATTTCTAAACAGTTTTCCACTTTACGTTCCCACCGGCGCTGCATGAGAGTTCTTGTTCCACCTCGTCACCAACACTCCTCATTGTCAGTCTTTTTACTTTTAGCATTTTGTTTATTTATTTTTGAGAGAGAGACAAGAGCATGAGTGGGGGAAGGGCAGAGAGAGAGAGAGAAAGAGAGAGAGAGACAGAATCTGAAGCAGGATCCAGGCTCTGAGCTCTCAGAACAGAGCCTGATGCACAGAGCCCGACACAGGGCTTGAACCCACAAACTGTGAGATCATGACCTGAGCTGAAGTTGAATGCTTAACCAACTGAGCCACCTAGGTGCCCCACTTTTACCATTTTGATAGGTGTGGAGGAACACCTTATTGTGGTTTCCTAAATTCTCATCTGTATATTCTCTTTCATGAAGTAGTTATTCAAATATTTTGTTAAGGGATGCCTGGGTGGCTCAGTCGGTTAAGTGTCTGACTTCAGCTCAGGTCATGGTCTCATGGCTCGTGGGTTCGAGCCCTGCGTCCGGCTCTGTGCTTACAGCTCAGAGCCTGGAGCCTGCTTGGGATTCTGTCTCCTTCTCTCTCTGCCCACCCCCGCCTGAGCTCCGTCTCGCTCTCTCAAAAATGAATAAATATTTAAAAAATTAAAAAACAAAAAACCACAAAAAACATAAATATTTTGTTAACTTTCGATTTGACTTTCTAATCGACTTACAGGAGTTCTTTATTCAGGATGGGTCCTTTGTCAGTAATATGTACTGCAAATACCTTCTACCTTCTGGGTTCCTTTTCTACTCTCTTAGTGGTGACTTGATGAACAGAGTACTTTCAGTGCAGTCAAACTTATTGCAGCTTTTTGTATCCTTTTGTGTCACCTGTCTGTGTGAAACTTGGTCCATTTCTAATCTACTCACAGGGTTCTGCTACTATCATATCTGTTGGCTTCACAAATTTGATAAAGGACAAATGTAAAATAGAAGCATTCATTTCATGTCTGGTCTCACTTTGGTAACCAAAAGATAAGTGAGATGATTAAAAACTGAGGCAAGTGATGAGTCACTAAATTCTATTTCTGAAATTATTATTACACTATATGTTAACTAACTTGGATTTATTTACATTTTTAAAAAAGCTGAGGCAACAATATGTTCTTGGAATAAAAAATTAATATAATATGCTCTATAGCATTTTATGATAATTGGCTTTAATAATGTGGAACAATTAATAGAGCCATAAAAGTGTATAATTAAAGATGTTATCATTACAAGTTAAAATTTACTCTCTGTTCCCCATATTGTCATTTAATTGAAAAACAAAAACAAAAACAAAAACAAAGACTTGCCACCTTGCAATCAATTTGAAATAAGCTGTTGAGGAACAACACTATAAAAGGAAAGTATACACTGGAATGCATTACATTTTGGCCAAACAAGAAGGTTTGATCCATTCTGGCTTATAAAGCAAGAAATCAGTGTTTGTGATTTTGAAAAGTCACTGAAACTTTTTCCCTGAACTGGTTCCTTTGTAATACATTTTCTTGAGTTCTACCCATGACTGACACAGTAACAGTCCTGGGATCAGAACCCACACACTATTGAAAAATACCAGATAGACCCCAAAGTAGAGCCAACTGTCAGTGTTGAGGTTGGGGCTTCCCATAAGCCAGTCCGGGAAGAAGGTCATCCACCCGCCATATAATTCACACACGCACAGGGTAATCTGTAGGAAATGCCTGTTAGAGAGAAAGAAACAAGGGATGAAGCTGCCAGCTCAGCCCAGCCTGTCACCCTGAATCCTGACCTCTTTTCTTAAATGGCAGCATTAACACCGTCTTCCACAGCAGAAGACCTCTCTGAAGTTGGACCTCAGGTTTCCCACAGTGCTCCTTCAATGGGGCAAGTCAATCTAATTCATGGGAGATCCATGCTTTCTCTGGAGAAGCAATACTGCCCTTCCTAGAAGATTATCCTCAGAGCTAAATAAAGTCTCTCAGGTATCCTGTTCCACTCTTAGGAAGATTTATGGAGGTCACGTCTCACCCAGCAAAGGGAGACCTAGATGCGAATCTTGCTACAAGCCACAATTTTACTGGCTGTAAAAGGGGAGAGTAATAACAGTTCCTTCCTCAAAGAATATGGTGGAGAGTAAATGAGATACGTGGATATGTAAGTACTCAACAATGCAGATATTATAGATGGTTCAAGTACTAAACAAATGGGTGCATGTAGTAAATCTACAACCAAGATCATAGAGACAAAGATATATCAAGACACCAGGAAGAAATTTAATTTTTCCTGCCAACTATCTAAGTAAAATTGGGTGGGAGGAAAGTGGACTAAATGACCTTAGAGGTTTTGCTCAAATCTGAAATTTTGTGACGAAGCTTTAAAAAATACTTCTTTGATTCAAGACACTAAAAAGTTGAATGCAATCATGCCTATTTGACATTGTTTTGGGAATCATCCCCAGGATAGCATCCTATTTGCCCTACATCACTTTGTCTGAAAGAAGGAAAGGAAGGGAGAGGGTAGGAGGGAGGGAAGAGAGTTCAAAGTCTCAGAGTCTGACTGACAGTGGTTAATCTTCCACCTTTCTCCTCCCTTTCCTCTCTCCTGCCTTCCTCACACCCTCCACAACCTGTTTCTGAAAAGATTTGTCCTGCATATCTAATTCCAAATTAAGAGAATTTACTTGGTGTAAAGTGAAATAGGAGTTTTCTTTTTTTTTTTTTAAAGGTTTTTTTATTTTTGAGAGAGACAGTGCGAGTGGGGGAGGGGCAGAGAAAGAGGGGAGGGACAGAAGATCTGAAGTGGATTCTGGATGCGGCCCAAGCTCACGAATGGCAAGATCATGACCTGAGCTGAAGTCGGATGCTCAACCGACTGAGCCAACCAGGCGCCCCTGGAATAGGAGTTTTCAAGATTTGGGGGGCGATTGGGAAAGGGTTGGAGGCATTACCCTTTACTTTCCAAAATATTGGTGAAAAATCATCCAATGCTCTTCACACTTCCTTCCTCGTAGAATGACTAGGTGGTCCCTACAATCCTATTTCCTATCGTTTTTATTTTGAATCATCTGAAATTATCCTGGTGGCACCACGCTTCCTATCTAATATTGAACAATTTTCATTTCTAATCTAACAAATGAATGTGGTCCTAATCTACTCCAAATGCCATGTAGGCATCGAGACAGCTAATGTTTCTCCTCTCTTCAGCAGGCCAGGAGAAGAGCACTTACCGATAATATTTCTCTTTGACTATGGCATAAATGAGGACCAATGCCAGAGACCCATCCAAGACAACAGTCAGAATTTCCAAAGACACAATGGTTGGGTCAAAATAAAGCCATCTTGCATCAGCTTTGCCATATTCTTTCCCTAAAAGTGAAATACATTTTGTTACTCATCTGGCAACTATTTTTATGACAGTCAGTGAAAATGACCTTTTTTTCCCTTAACGAGGAGACAAAAAGAGAAACTGTCACTCCCTACGCTGCCCATAATGCCTTAGAGGAAGGCAAGAGGAGAACGGAGGCTGAAACGCATTTACCGCACAAGTACTAATAACAATATCTTGGTATATTTGTAAAAGGATTTCGTTCCCAAAGTGCTTGCATACATGTGCCCTTTTCACCCCTGCTATCATTATTATAAGCAACAGAATTCTGAATTAATTCAACACAGCCAGATTTTGAAAAGACCATCTCTAATAATTAGCTTGTTAACTGTGTTACAGTTCCTTACTTCAAAATTCCCATATAAAGTCTGTAGGTATAATCTAGATGTGGGAAAATTATTATTAAGGAAATGTTTATTAAAAAAACATGTGTTTATTAATAATTGAAGAGAAATTGAGCCCTGTACTGGCAGTGGGGAAGTTCGGGGGAAGGAGGGTGGAATGGTAATGACACAGAGAATGAATCCCACATGGACAAAGGGGATGTTTTAGTCCAGACAGGAGTCACTAACAACAGCCACCACAAAGGCCTCAAATGTGTTCACCAGGGAGTGGGCATGCCCTAAAAGATCTTTCCAGACCCCATTATCAGGATTGTTTCTTCTAGAAAGAATGAGGTGAGAAAGTCTTTTTAGAGCAGGACTGAGAGCCATGCACTGGGAGAGCCAACCCACCCTTCCTTCCTTCCTCTCTATTTCCCTCTCCCTCCTTCCCTCTCTCCCTCTTCCCTTTTTTTAATTTATCAAACTAATACATGCCAGTCCTAAGATCTCAAATGATCAGAGTAAAAAAAATCAAAGTCTCGGGGCACCTGGGTGGCTCAGCTGGTTAAGCGTCTGACATCAGCTCAGGTCATGATCCAATCCCACAGTTGGTGGGTTCGAGTCCTACATCAGGCTCTGTGCTGACAGCTCAGAACCTGGAGCCTGCTTTGGATTCTCTCTGCCTCTTCCCCAGCTCACACTCTGTCTCTCTCTCTCAAAAATAAACATTAAAAAATTTTTTTTAAATGAAAGTCTCACCTCTTCTCTCCTTTCAATATTATTCTCACATTATTTAGACAGGGTATGAATCATCAAATATTAGCTACATAATCGGGATTGGTGAAGCAGCAGGACAAAGCTCTAGTCTCTATTAATGGCCCAAGGTAGGATCCCTCAGGGCTAGGGACAACAGGTTCTAATGAAAGGCTGTCTCGGCAGAAAGAAAGGCCAATAAACAGGATTAGTCATTTAATGAGATAACACACAGACACAAGCTGAGCAGAGACTCTGAAAGGCCAGACAGGGCCAGCAGGACAGGCAGAGCTCTCCTGCTAGTCCTTAGCCGACCGCCAGCCCAGGAATGAACTGAAAAACAACATACTAGTGAAAGGAAGCTTTTCCTGTAAATCTAAACACATACACAATACCTGAAGTGTTCCCTCTAGTGCACCCCAAGTCTAAGGAAGTGTCACTTAAGGAAAATGTCAGTGCTTTAGGAGCTAAGAGATTAGTAGTTGTTTAGACACTCAAAAATAACACCATTCATTCATTCTTTAATTGAACAAATCTTCTGGAGCATATGGAAGGTTCTGTGCTGGGCCTGGGGAATGTAGCATCAGCTAGGGCCTAGGGCACAGGTGGCCCGCTGGGAGCTCCCGTTCCATGAGGTTGGACCCTGTCATAAGTGATGGCAACTGAGCATGGGACATGGAGGAAGTGACACTTTAAGCCAGATGAGGGAGGTGAGGTGTTTTGATCACTTCCTCTTCCCCCTGTTGGTGAGGGAAGGAGTCCCACCCTCGGGTTATAGGGATGGCCACACAAGACAGGTGGCACTGGATAGATGAGGTTGATGGCAATTTACTGGTCACACACACTCACAGCCTGGGGAGAGATGACACTGCACCACACAGGGCTGCACGGGGTGGGGTGGGGGGTGCACTTAGAGACGGAGTGAACTAGGAGGGGCCACAGGAGCCAGCTCTGCAGTAACGACAATGGGGTGGCCCCTGGTTCCTGAGGCAAGATGGGATTGGCTTCCTCCAATAATTTGGGGGGCTGGCAAGTAACTGAAGCCCACTTGCTCCTCAGGGACCCGTAGGCACCATGCCTGGTCCCTGTGACAAGGAGGGTCGCTTGGCTAGAGGACCTCACATGAGGAAGCAGAGTGGGGTTCCTCTTATGGTTAGGCCATGTGAGTCCCTCCAGATTTTATCAGATGTCAAAGCACACATAATAACGGATTTTAATCTCGGGCCTTACACCACAAGAGGTAACCCATGAACTGGGTGAAGGAGAGGGTGCTTCAGGGAGGAGCACGCGCGCCACAAAGGCCTGGAACGGAGGGAACACGGTGTGTCTGAAATCACATTTAGGTCAGCAGAGCTGAAGGAGACTGTGTGTGTGTGTGTGTGTGTGTGTGTGTGTGTGTGTGTGTGTGTGTGTGTGTGTGTATGCATGCCCGCACGCGCGTGGATGGGGCCCGGGGTCACTGCTGGAGAGGAAGGTGGTCCCAGCGCATCAAGCCTCTGGCATCTCCTCCTATGCCACCTAACTCTGGTCATTTTTTCTGCTGGTTAAACACCTAGATAGCAAAAGGGCAAACAGAGTGTTAGTAAGCCTGATGATGTGATTAGTGTCATTTATTCTGTGACTGACTGCCAGGCTCAGGCAGAAGTTTAGAGGGAAAGACACGCTGGGGCTGGAGTACGATCCCAGTCCCTGAGCCACAGCTGGGCCCTTCACCCCAGAGTGATTAGGAGAGGGTGAGGAGTGACAAAGACTGTCTTCTTGGCCAAGTTTGAGTCGGGGTCCTCTGAGCCCTCTCCTCAACAAGGCCCCCGTCCAGGGCTCTGTCCTTGGCTCGCTTAGTCCAGTTTTAGCCAAGAATCCTACTAGGTCACGACAGCAAAAATCCCCCTTTCTTGGTATCTGCTCGCTTCCCCCACCACCAGTTTTGTTGAGATGTAACTGACAAGCAGCACTGGGTAGGTATAAGGTGTGCAACACATTGACTTGGTTTACATCTGTTGTGAAATGACTGCAATGAGTTTAGTGAACATCCATTACTTTACAGAGGTACAAAAAAAATAAGAAAAAGAGGTGCTTTCTTTCTGATGATGAGAGCTCTTTGGATCCACTCTCTTGAAAACTTATCGCAGTGGTAACTAGAGTTATTATGTGGTACGTTACATCCTCAGTACTCCTCTATCTTGTAACAAGAGGTTTGCACTTCTTAATCACCTTTATCCAATTCCCTCAATCTCCACACCCCACAAATCTGATCTCTTTTTCTATGAGTTTCAGTTTTGTTTTTGCCTTTTTTTAAATTAGGATTCCACATATAAGTGAGATCATATAGTATTTGTCTTTCTCTGTCTGGCTTGTTTCACTTAGCACAATGCCCTCAAGGTACAACCATGTTGTCACAATGGCAGAATTTCTTGATTTTTTATGGCTAAATAGTATTCCACTGCATGCACACGTGCATACACACACACACACACACACACACACACACACACACACACTTTATCCATTCATTCATCAATGGATACTTAGGTTGTTTCCATGCCTTTGCCACTGTGAATAATGCTACCGTGAACATGGGGGTGCAGATACTTGATCACTCTTGATAACTGATCAAATTCCTCATCCACACCCTGTATGTCATATCCCCCTGGCCTGCCTGCAGCAAGAATCCTGTTCAGTCAGTCTATTAAGAACCCTCCAAACCTCAATGTTTCTTCTTAGTAATTTTCCATCCACTGACCCCACCTGCTTCTTCCTGGGGCGCCTGGGTGGCTCAGTTGTTTGGGTGTCCAACTTCAGCTCAGGTCATGATCTCACAGTTTGTGAGTTCGAACCCTGAGTCAGGCTCTGTGCTGACAGCTTGCTCAGAGCCTGGAGCCTGCTCCAGATTGTCTCCCTCTCTCTCTGCCCCTGCCCCACTCACACTCTGTCTCTGTCTCTTCCAAAAATAAATAAACATTAAAAAAAAGGTCCACCTTCCTTGCTGTATTTGGAGTTGAGCCCGATCTTTCTCCCCTGCTACAAGCCCCCACTGTAGTAGTACTTCCTAAATAAATTCTTCTTTATCATCTTTAACCAGTGGCATGAATAATTCTCCTTTAACAGGGTCCACATAATGCTTATAAGCCAGCTCTACATCCTTGTGAATCTAAGCATAGTCTACTGATCCACATCTGGAAGGCCTTACCCTAGACCCTCTGAATCAGAATCTGTATTTTAACAAGAGCCCAAGGCAATCTGGTGCACTTTGAAGTCTGAGAAGTACTACTTTAATCTATTGAATTTTCCTTTTCTCAAGAATAAAGGACCCCACCATTAAACGGGCTTTCTCTTTTTTTAAGGCAAAAAATGTACACTGAAGATGACTGATAAAAATCATGTTAGACATTTGCATTTCATGGGACTAAGTCAAATCTGGGCTGTTCACTCGCTCTGATGCCAGGCCAGGCAGCCAGGGTGGAGGACAATGACTTAGGCTGGGGTCTTTCAGCCTTCGGGCCTCCCAGGCAATTCCCAAGCACAGTTTAATCTGGCCAACTCATCACATTACACACACAAAGGTGCACAAGCAGCATTTCACTCCTAAAGTGGGGATCAGGCTCCCTGAGCTACCATTGGCTAGGACCTGGCAGGCATCAAAGATGACACATGGTTTGCTTTGAGAAGCACTAACTATAGCTCTCTCAATTCTCCAGAAGTTTCCTAACACAAGTGATGAACCGGAGTCCCAACACAGATCCTGGCTGGAGGATCTGATTTCAGAATCATGGAAGAGATGAGATAAATGACGCAGAATTTCAGAAGCAAAATCTGAAAGAAGTTACCTTGCACAAGGCAGTTCTGTAATAGTGGCAAAGGACTCTGTTGTTACACGGCTCACTTGTCAGAATTGACACAGTACATGAGAGGAAGTCGATACTAACTGATGGAACGTCAATTGATTTACAGTAAGCATGAAGAAGATAGGGAAAACCAGTTAATAGCCCTGCAGAGCAGCAGGAGTTTTGGAAATTATCTACAAGACTACAGACACATATATATAATAAACTGAGAGCGGATATTAAAAGTATGGGAAACACCCAGTTTAAATACTGCAAACTCTTCAATCTGCACTAAGAATATTTTTTAGTATACAGCTTTATTGAGATACAATTCACGTGTCATACAAGGCACCCATTTAAAGTGTCCAATTCAATGGGTTTCGGTACACTCACAGATTTGAATCATCACAATGAAAATTTTCAAACATTTCATTAACCCCTCCCCCCCGCAAAGAAACCCATACCCATTATCAGTCATTCATTCTTCACCCCCCTCCTCTGGCACCCCTTCTCCACATGGTTCTAGGCAACCACCAACCTATAATCTGTGTCTTTAGATTCACCTATTCTGGACATTTCACATAAATGAAATCATACAATTTGTGCTACAGGTACTCATTTAATGGACAGCCACACTTGCAATTAATCTCCTCAAACGTTTCAAATGCAAACATTTTAAATTACTCACACAATGAAGCAATCAAGCCTTCGGAATCTGCGATGTTTCCTACGAAAGACAAGTAGACAAAAGGGCCTTCCTGGAGAGAAAATGAAAACATGCTCTAATTCAGCATCACAACCACAGGATGGCACCGGAGATACATGGCTTCACATGGCCACGTCCCCAGGAGCCCACCTCCTGGTCTGCTCCCTCTGAACATGTACCTGCAAGCACCTACACAAGCCAGTGGGGTGTGATCCTAGAGACTGATGCCCAGGCCTTGCAGACAGAGGGAATGTTTATATAATAAATGCTGTTTTTCAATGATTGGCATTATAAATTTAGAGGTGTGTTCTTATGGGAAAAAATAAATTGAAAATTTTGCACAAGGAAAGAGCTTAAATGTTATATTAAACAGGCTAAATTCTGGATGATTCCAAAAATTTTGTACCTTTGAGAGGTACCTCACAGCAGTTCATTTTGTCTTGTCTCAAAAAAAAAAAAAACAAAAACAAAAATCCAAGATCTCTCTTAACAAAAGTGGTATTCACCTATCTGTATCAGACCTGAAATAATTCTTTTTCCTGCACATAGGGCAAATTTAGGAAAATTAAAACACTTACAGGCTACATTTTATTTATTTATTTATTTTTTTTTTTAAATTTTTTTTTTCAACGTTTATTTATTTTTGGGACAGAGAGAGACAGAGCATGAACGGGGGAGGGGCAGAGAGAGAGGGAGACACAGAACCGGAAACAGGCTCCAGGCTCCGAGCCATCAGCCCAGAGCCTGACGCGGGGCTCGAACTCACGGACCGCGAGATCGTGACCTGGCTGAAGTCGGACGCTTAACCGACTGCGCCACCCAGGCGCCCCATACATTTAAAATTTTAGGTAATAAAATACCTGCAATCACACTTAGTATTTTTCTATCACCGAAATGTTTCTTTGCTTAAAATTTCAAAACTAATTAGAATTCACTGGGGAATCTGACTGGCATGCTGCTCCTTTGAACAAATTTAAAAAAAATTTTTTTTTAATTTTTTTTTCAACGTTTATTTATTTTTGGGACAGAGAGAGACAGAGCATGAACGGGGGAGGGGCAGAGAGAGAGGGAGACACAGAATTGGAAACAGGCTCCAGGCTCTGAGCCATCAGCCCAGAGCCCGACGCGGGGCTCAAACTCGCGGACCGCGAGATCGTGACCTGGCTGAAGTCGGACGCTTAACCGACTGCGCCACCCAGGCGCCCCAAAAAAAATTTTTTTTAAGTTTATTTATTTTTGAGAGAGAGAGCACAAGCAGAGGAGGAGCAGAGAGAGCAAGGCAGGAGATCTGAAGCAGGCTCCATGCTGTCAGCACAGAGCCCGATGTGGGGTTCAAACTCACAAACCAGGAGATCATGACCTGGGCTGAAGTCAGACACTTAACCGACTGAGCCACCCAGGGGTCCCTCCTTTGAACAAATTTGATCGCTGGTCAATACAACTTTTTTTTCCCATTTCTTTTTATCAACGCAACTGCTTATATGACATTAAAATCGTATCTCTCCCTATTCCCTGCTCACTTATAGTGCTGCTTCCCAGAGTTTACCATTTAGAGCCACTTCTGTATTTAGTTCTGGGGATTATTGTCCTAACTCACAATATACTTGACACTGCTATTTCTTTAGACATTCTCAATTAACTGCCAATCCTGAAAAACTATGATTTAATAGATGTCTACCCTCTGCTTCCCCACACTCTACAGGTTTTTGGACAGCATAGGGGTGGAAAACCTTCCTTCTGCGCTCTTAGACCCAGGAGCTGGCCTAAGAATTAACTGACATGATGGACTAACAGGAGGAAAGCACGCAAATTTTATTTAATATTTTTACATGTACATGGAAGTCCTTAAAAGGAAAACAAAGACCCAAAGAAGCTATTAGGCCAAAAGGTTTACATACTTTTTTACACAAAGAACAATAAATTATGGAGATGTGACAAGACAAAGGGGCTTGGACTAGGGACAGTAAATTGTGGGAAAGTGACTAAGAAATATATGAGGGAAACTAATGGAAGATAAGGGTTATTTTAGTAGGTTTGTTTGTAGAGGCCCATTTCAGCATTGACTCCCAGTCTCTGGTGATAAGAACATTCTTCTCTTCCTGGTACAGGGAGGGCACCTTTCTCATGGGAAATTTAACGATCTGATTTTAGGTAGAAAGGAGGAGGCCAGAAAGCCTAAGGTAGAAAGCCTTCCCACATCTGCTACTTTCCAATTGCCTTCCACTCAAAATAATCAATATGCCAAAGTGGCATAGCTTAGAGTGGCATGTCCTAAACCTTTCAAATAGCTATATTATTCTCTTTAATTCTTCCGTTACCCAAATTTGTAACTTAAGTAGTAAACTTAAAACCTCAACTTACTCATCAGTGTTGCACAGCATCTGGGAGGAGAATGCTAGCCCCCACCATGCTTTCTTCTTTTCTTCCCCATTTCCAGTGCCCCACTCTTGTCTACTTTGTACATTGCTGAGATTGATTACATTTCCATTCTTGTTCTGTAAACGTTGTTTGTCTTCCTATTTTATTTATATGTAGATTCTAAAGGCTGAAAATCAACAGCATTTACAACATGGTGATTATGTAAACATCATTCACTGCAAAGGGCTGCAACTTCTCTCTCTCCAGATTGAGTATTTTGACTTGTCATTTAAGAAGAATGTGGCAGCTGGAATATCCCTTATTACACTCACAAATTTCTCAAAATCATGCTATATTTTAGTTTGCTACGTATTTGGGCCCTGACTTTCTTATATTTTTGTTTACATTACAGTTTGTAATTGCCTTTCTTTTCTCTGACTGAGAGAAGAAATCTGATTTTCTCCCCATCTCATTAATATCTTCCATTTTCTTACCCATGCTAATCCCTGCCAAACAGAAGCTTTAAAGTTGGTTTGTTTTGTTATGTTACTTACTTGGTAAATGGGGTTTACCTCAGAGTATATGTAAACATTATATTCTTTAAAGGAGATTTTAAAAAATTACATAGGAGATAAACAGCAATATTTAAAAATAAGAAGTACTCCCCATCCACTTTGAAACACTTTATTTTCACCAATTTTTTTTTTTTTTTTTTTTTTTTTAGCAGAAACATAGCAGGAAATCCACACCACTTCCCTGGCTTGGCCTGGGGACTTTCTAGATAAAATACAGCCACTGGTCTGGCCAGTGGGAGCAATAAGTCTGGGCTGAATTTGACCCTCTATAGGGCTCAGTCCATCTATCTGTAAGATAAAGGACCTCCTAAAATTAGATTGTGGATCTCATCCTAAAACTAGACATGACTTCCAGTCACAATCTCTTTAACTGGAGCATTAGTAAAACACAGACTCTGGCATTAGGTCCAGGACCTTTCCTCAGAAGCAACTCTGTGAGTAAGAACAAGATGGGGATCTGGCAATCTATAACAAGCAGGGACCTATGAGTGTTTAACAAAATTTCTCCCTTTTATATCTACCTGTTTAAGTTCTATTACTTTTTCAAATGCCAGCTCAAATCCTTCCTCTCCAAGAAATCTTCCCAAACCTCTTAGCGACGAATTTCTCAATCTCCTGTGTTCCTAAGTTTGTGCTTCTATAGTCAACTGTCTGCTGGTTATGGATCTCCCGTCCTCATTGGATCAGACATCTTTAGCGTCTGGGATGTTGTCTTATCTTAGAATCTTTAAGAACCCAGGATGATATTTTGTGTCCAGCGTTTGCTAATCTTGAATTAATGACAAGTTCATATAACGAATTACTTAGAAAGATACCTTGAGGGGCTTTTAGAAGGCACTCTATATTTCTTACTATATTAATGTCTCAAATGTAATGGCAGTATGCAGCTGACTGTTTAACAACACAGGTTAGGGGCACCAATCCCTGTGCAGTCAAAAATCCACATATAATTTTTAACTCTCCAAAAACTTAACTACCAACAGCCTACTGATGACTGGAAGCCCTACTGGTAACATAAACAATTGATTAACACATATTTTGCATGCCATATGTATTATATATTTTGACAATAAAGTGAGCCAGAGAAAATTAATTATTAAGACAACCATAAGGAAAAAACACTTACAGTATTGTACCATATTTATCAAAACAACCCACATGTAAGTGGACCTGTGCAGTACAACTCATGACTTCAAGGGTCAGCTGTAATATATGTAAAGTATAAAAAATATATTCATGCCTCCACATGCTGATTGGATGCTGCCTCTTCCAGGCAGCCAGGCTTCCCTGATTCTCTTGGTGGGAAGTGGGTGCCTCTCCTACATAGAAACCTGCTTGCTTATCTCTTCCTCAAAACTGTCAGTTCCTTTAGGGAAAAGTCTTTGTCTTTTATCTCTGCATCCCAAATGCCTGATAGATGTACATGCTGACAAATGTTTACTAAAAGAATAAGAAATAAAGGGGGGGAGGGGAGTAACAGTTAAACCACCACAACCACCCAAACAATCCATTTAGAAAATGGGCAAAAGAAATGAAGACACATTTCCCCAAAGAGGATATACAGACAGCAAACACATGAAAAGATGTTCCACATCATTAGCGGACAGGGAAATGCCGATTAAAACCACAACAAATTAGTACTACACACCTATCAGGATGGCAAAATAAAAAATAGTGACCACACCAAATACTGACAAGGATGTGGATCACATTTCTGGTGGGATGAAAATGATACCATTCTGGAAAACCAGAGTCTGGAAGTTTCTTCTGAAATGAAGTACGCAGTTACTATAGGACCCAACAACTTTCTTGGGCACTTATCCCAGAAAAACAAAAACTTATGTTCACACAAAAACAAGCACACAAATGTCCACAGCAGCTTTATCTGTAATAGCTTAACCCTGGATGTCCTTCAACAGGTGAATGTTACACAAACCTCAGTCCATTCATACTGGAGCACTCCCAAGCAGTAACAAGGAATCAACTATTGATACACTCAACAACGTGGATGGATCTCCAGGGGATTTGCTGAGCGAAGAAAGCCAACTCCAAAAGACTATATACTCTCTGATTCCATTCATTCATTCATTCATTCATTCATTCATTCATTCATTCATCCATTAAAAATTTATTTATTTTGAGACAGAGACAGTGAGAGTGGGGGAAGGGCAGAGAGAGAGAGAGGGAGACAGAGAACCCCAAGCAAGCTCAGCACTGCCAGGGCAGAGCCTGATGCGGGCCTCAGACTCACAAATTGTGAGATCATGACCTGAGCTGAAACCAAGAGTCGGACGCTTAACCGACTGAGCCACCCAGGTGCCCCTTTCACCCCATTTATATAACGCTTTTTGGAATGATAAATTTTAGAAATGGAGGACATATTAGTGGTTGCCAGGGGTTAGTGGCTGGAGGAGGTGGGAGGAGTTGATAGTTGATACAAAAGGAAAACACTAGGCATCCTTGTGGTGTTGCAACTGCTTGATATCCTGTTGTGGTGGACACTTGAACCTAACCACTTGATAAAATGATACAGAACTTAATACACACACATGTGCCAGTGGATCCAGGGAAATCTGAATGAGTGGACTGCACCAACGTCAATGACCGATATTATACATGTTATTGTTTTTTTTTTTTAACATTTTTTAAAGTGTATTTATTTTGAAAGAGAGGGAGTGGGGGGAGGGGCAGAGAGAAGAGAGAGAGAATCCCAAGCAGGCTCTTCACTGTCAGTGCAGAGCTGGACGCAGGGCTCAATCTCAAGAACCTCAAGATCATGACCTGAGTCGAAATCAAGAGGCAGATGCTTAACCGACTGAGCCACCCAGGTACCCCTACACTATAGTTTTGAAAAATGTTACCACTGGGGAAAGCTAAGCCAAGTGTGCATGGGCTTTCTCTGTATTATTTCTTATAATCACATGTGAATCTACAATTACCTCCCCCCGCCAAAAAAAATTTAATTAAAAAAATCAGACAGGTAGAACAAGAGACATGGAAGAAAGAATAACATTACTAATTGAATAACATTTTTTAATCATTTGCCAGGACTTTTTAAAATTTAATTTAATTTTTTTTTTTTTTTTTTAATTTAGAATATCCTGGGCCCTGCCCTCAGAGAGCTTATCTAGCTGAGTAACACCAACTTCTAATTCAATATAGACTGGAAAAAGATGAGGGGGCCTATGGTTGGGACAATCAGGGAAGACTTCCAGGAGGAGGTAGTCCTAGAGCTGCGCCTTGGCAGGCAGGCTTAGAGGTGGAAGGAAGGATAGGGATGGCAGCCCAGGGGTACAAAGGGCAGGCCGTGGGAGGCCTGGTGGGTCCAGACTCTGCCCTGCCCAGCACTGTAGCCAAACAGTGATGAGCCCCCGGCCCTCCCCTTGGGCTCCCTTGCCAGGGCTGAGGGCACTTATACGTGTGTTCTCAGAAGGCCTCAGGCTGGTTTTTACTCCTCCAGGCCTGAGCATGCACAGCTCCTCGATCTTGAGTACCCAGGCCTGGCTTTCTTTCCCCTAAAAAGAATGTAAATAAAACAAAAAAAATTTTTTTTTTTTTACTGTAGTTAAATAGACATAAAATTTACCATTTTAACCATTTTAAGTATACAATTCAGTGGTGTTGAGTACATTCACATTCTTGTGCAACCATCACCATTTATCTCCCTCCATAACTGAGTCTTCCCAAACTGAAACTCTGTGTAACTCTGTAAAACTCTGAATAACTCCTCATTCTCCCGCTATCCCTGGCCCCTGGCAACCTGCACTCTACTTTTTCTCTAAGTACCTCATATAAGTGCAATCACCCAATTTTTATCTTTTTGTGACTGCCTTATTTCACTTGGCATAATGTCCACAAGCTTCCCTGTGTTGTGGCATGTACCAGAATTGCATGTCTTTTTAAGGCTGAATAATATTCCATTGTATGCATGCACCACATTTTGTTGGTCTGCTCATCTGCTGATGGACATTTAGGGTGCTTCCACCTTTTGGCTACGGTGAATAATACTGCTATGTGCACGTATCTAAGTCCCTGGTTTCGATTTCTTTGGATATTTATGTAAAAGTGGGCTTACTGGATCACATGCTGGGGCGCCTGGGTGGCGCAGTCGGTTAAGCGTCCGACTTCAGCCAGGTCACGATCTCACCGTCCGTGAGTTTGAGCCCCGCGTCAGGCTCTGGGCTGATGGCTCAGAGCCTGGAGCCTGTTTCCGATTCTGTGTCTCCCTCTCTCTCTGCCCCTCCCCCGTTCATGCTCTGTCTCTCTCTGTCCCAAAAATAAATAAACGTTGAAAAAAAAAAAAATTTAAAAGTGGGCTTACTGGATCACATGCTAATTCTCTGACATTTCTTCTGGTGGTGCACCTTTACTATTTTAATTACTAAAAAATATTATTAAAGGGATACATAATCAAAGTTTAAAAAAAGAAATAAAAAGGTATAAAGTGAACGGTACAACTCTTTCCCTCCTGACCCCCAATCTCATTCCCCTGAGACACCGTTGCTGAGTTTCATGGCAGTGTTCAGGAGCCTTTCCATGTGTAGGTTATCATAAAGCAGTAAATGTTGAAAATATCTTCTTCCTGCTATTAATTTTTCAACTATAGTGAAAATTCCAACCATACAATTGAAAATTTCAACTATAGTGAAACTATAGTGATGAGGGAAATTCCACAATGTTTGTTTATTTAAGTGTTCAAGTTCTGCGGATCAGGATTTCTGGTTTCAAAACATACAACAGTTCCTATTAGATGCTCTAAAACATGATTGGAACCATATATCTAATTGTGCTGCTAACAAAATCAACTTAAAAGCTAAGACGTATCATGGCAAATAAAAGTAACCACAGACAGTGACACCTTCATTTAAGGTGTTACAGACATGTGATTATAACCACGGTATTTTGTAGGCTTTAAGACAACTACTACAAGTCAAAGCTCAGATAAAAACAAAAAAAGTTTGGGCTCTGCAAGTTACTGCTCTCTGTAATTCAACGACCACTTTAGAGAAAATACTCTATTCACTATTTCAACCTTTATAAGAAAATTTAGTGGGGGGAAAAAGGCTTCACAGAAATAAAAAAAAAAAAAAAAGAGGGGCACCTGGTGGCTTAGTTGTGCCTCTGACTTTGACTTAGGTCATGATCTCACGGTTGGTTCGGGAGTTCGAGTCCTACATTGGGCTTGCTGCTGTCAACACAGAGCCCACTTCAGGTCCTCTGTCCCCCTCTCTCTCTGCCCTTCCCCCACTAGTGCGCTTGCTCTCTCTCTCTCCCCAAAATAAACATTAAAAAAAAAAGAAATAGGGGCGCCTGGGTGGCGCAATCGGTTAAGTGTCTGACTTCAGCCAGGTCACGATCTCGCGGTCCGTGAGTTCGAGCCCCGCGTCAGGCTCTGGGCTGATGGCTCAGAGCCTGGAGCCTGTTTCCGATTCTGTGTCTCCCTCTCTCTCTGCCCCTCCCCCGTTCATGTTCTGTCTCTCTCTGTCCCAAAAATAAATAAACGTTGAAAAAAAAAATTAAAAAAAAAAATAAGAAAGAAAAAGAATCTAAATTTCTTTCTTTCTTTTTTTGTAATTTGTACTAGTATTTGTAAAGGCTAAATCCATATTCTAATGTATTTGCAAGCTTTTTGTTTTTAGCTTGTTTGAAGAGCCAGAGAAAACAGAACAACATTCATTATTAAGGGTGGGAGACTAGAGTGGAACAGAATAGAATCACTGTGTAAATCCTGTCAAAATTTATTAGCATTTCCTATTCAGATTCACAAAATCTCAGCCTAATCAGACTTGATTTTTCCATGTCACGGCAACAGCACCCATCATTGTTTCTGGAAGGATCAGCTGCTCAGCCTCCTATGGACCTGGATGACAAGGCTTTGGTGACTTCATAAATCTATGCTGCCCAGCTGTCGTCCCCTTAATGACACGATGACTTCTGTTTGATGGAACCTGCCGGTGCAGACGCACTGCCGCCTGGTATTAACGGAGGTCAGCGCTGGCCTTTTCAGAACCCGCGAAAGTTCTATTGTGCCCACATCGCGGCAGCTTAGTGTTTCATTTAGAACTTGAAAACATCTTTTAAGAATATGCCCTTCCCTGCCAACACAGTTATTCCTCAGATTAAGGATTTGAAAGGAAACTTTCCAAGGCTTATCTCAATTGGACAAGTGCATTGTTACTTTATTACACAGGGACAGGATGAAAATTAAAAGTTAATCCTAGGACAGAGTATGGCGAGAGGGGTCACGAAAAGGACAGAAGAAGAGGGAATCAACCTTTGCTGAACTCTGCTAAGTGCCAGGCATCATGCCAAGTGTCCTACATCCTTGCAATTCAAATGTGGCTCGTGAATCCCAACTTGGGCATCTCCCAAGAGCTTGTTAGAAATGCAGAATTTCAGACCTAGATTTATGGAATCAGAATCTGCACTGTGAAAAGATCCCTGGGGTGATTCCTATGCACATTCAAGTTTGAGAAACACTGTCCCATTACAAAGCTCTATTTAAGCCTCATGCCAATGCTTTGAAGAAAATATTTCCATACTTTATAGGTAAACGCTAGGGTGTGAATGTGTCCCACCCAAATGCATGTGTGGAAATTCTAATTCCCAAAGATGATGATATTAGAAGGTGGGGCCTTTGGGAGCTGCTCAGGTCATGAGGGTAGAGCCTTCCTGAATGCGATTCATGACTATGAAAGAGGCTCCAGTGAGATCCCTAGCCTTTCCACCAAGAGGACACAGCAAGAAGGCACCATCCAGACACCAGGGAGAGGGCCCTCACCTGCCATGACAGCAGCCTGATCTCGGACTGCCAGCTTCCTGAACTGAGAAAAATAAATTTTTGTTTATAAGCCACTCAATCGGTGGTATTTTGTCATAGCAGCCCAAACATATGAAGACAATAAGGAAACACAGACAGAAAATTTCTTTCCTTCTTCCCCTTCCTCCTTACAGAAAGGATTTGTGGTAGGGAAAAGGTTCTGTTCAGAATTTCACAGCTGGTAAATGGTAGAGCCAGCATTCAAGAGTGCATCTGTTAGACCCCTAAACCCATAATCTTTCTACATTCCCTCCTGGACCCAGGCTTCCTGAGTAACAGTCAGATCCCTCTGGAACAGTGTTGAGTAATGAGGACGGAAAAGTGCCAGGGAACCAGGTCAGGAGAAATGATGGAATGCACTGACACTAGGGGGAGCTGCAGTGTAGACAGGGGATTCTACTTCCTTTTGGGTTGCATAGGGCAGAACTAGGACCAATGAAGCGAAGTCCTAAGGAGACTAATTTCACCTCACCATAAGGAAGAATTTTCTTATCACCAGAGCTATTTAATTCTGGAAAGCTGGTATTGGCTGAAAGTTTTCAACCTATATCTGTCTGGGTTATTGGTAAAATACCTATTTCAAGGGGAATATGGGACTTATTGGCCCTTTGAGCCCCTTCCTAGACCGAGGTGGCTTTCTTGTTCTCCATACATGGTACTGGGCATTTCTTTAGATGTGCTCATCATGATGCATGCCATGCCCAGGGTACCCCCCAGTCCCCAGAGAGTGGACAGCCGTGGGAAATTGTGGTTTACACAGTGACAGGCACTGCTTTGGCTAGAGGTGACTGAGCCAGAGGACAAGGAGGGATGACAGGACTCCAGAACAGACAACTCACAAGCTGGCTGCTGGCCTACGAAGCGGCCTATCCAAAAAGCCACATTCAAACAGGGACAGGCTGGGCCAATGACATTCTTAACTCTCTGAAACAGAAACTGACAAACAGGGGAGTGAATCCAAACTGATTCTGAAGGCAAACATGTAGGAGAGGTCATGAGAGGCAGACAACAACTTGACATTATGAATAAACTCAAGTTACAAGGAAGCATGGATGAGTAAGGAAGGTGTAGTATTTGCTAGGGCTGCTATAATAAAATACCACAAGCTGTGCGGCTTAGAACAATACTTACCATCTCACAGTTCTGGAAGCTAGATGTCCAGGATCAACGTGTCAGCATGGCTAGTTCATTCTGAGGGTTTTGAGGGAGAGCGTATTCCAGAACTTCCCATTCCAGAACTTCTCCAAGATGCTAGGGGTTTGCCTGCAATCCTTGGTGTTCTGTGGCTTGTAGAAGCATCACCCTGATCTTTGCCTTCATCTTTACATGGAACATGTTTGTGTCTCTGGGTCCTGATTTCCCCTTTTTGTTTCTTTTTTTTAAGTTTATTTATTTATTTTGAGAGAGAGAATGCAAGTGCACACGTGCAAGAGAGGGGGAGGTGCAGAAGAGAATCCCAAACAGGCCCCAAGGTGTCAGAGCAGAGCCTGATGTGGGGCTCGAACCCATGAACTGTGAGATCATGACTGGAGCCAAAATCAAAGGTCTGACACTCAACTGACTGAGTCACCCAGGTGCCCCTCAATTTCCCTTTTTTTTTTTTTATTTTATATATGAAATTTATTGTCAAATTGGTTTCCATACAACACCCAGTGCTCATCCCAAAAGGTGCCCTCTTCAATACTCATCACCCACCCTCTCCTCCCTCCCACCCCCCATCAACCCTCAGTTTGTTCTCAGTTTTTAACAGTCTCTTATGCTTTGGCTCTCTCCCACTCTAACCTCTTTTTTTTTTTCCTTCCCCTCCCCCATGGGTTCCTGTTAAGTTTCTCAGGATCCACATGAGAGTGAAACCATATGGTATCTGTCTTTCTCTGTATGGCTTATTTCACTTAGCATCACACTCTCCAGTTCCATCCACGTTGCTACAAAAGGCCATATTTCATTTTTTCTCATTGCCATGTAGTATTCAATTTCCCTTTTTAAAAGGACACCAGTCATACTGGATGAAGGCCCACCCTTAATGGCCTCATTTAACTACCTGTGTAAAGACCTCATCTCTAAGTAGGGCCACATTCTGATGTACTGAGGGTTAGGACTCCAACATGTTCTGTTGAGGGGAGGACACAATTCAACCAAAAATACATGCATGTGAGTAGATGCTATGGGGATACACAAAAAGAGTAAAGGGCGAGAAAGCCAGCAAGTAACAGAAAGAGAAGCAAACCTAGAGGGGAGCCATGAGGCAGTTAAGTTACCTTAACGCAGAGCTGCCTGTGAATCAGAACCAACCTCCAGTGGCCCAGCTACGTCTCAGTTTCTGCTGCATTTCCATGAGTTGCCCTGTATGCCCATCCATCACTTGAACTAGCTTGAGTAAATAAACGCAGAGGTTCTTGGCCCAAAGAGCTTCACTAACAGGTATACCATGCAAGTAAAATCTCGAATAACACAAAAGCTTCTCTGAATCTCTTCCACAAAGTGGTTGTGATTTGGGGCCGTGATTTTGGAAGGGCAGAAACAAATTCTCCAGTGGAAAGCATCACTCTAGCCAACTTGCTTTTCATTTGGCTAATGGAGCTGATGGTCATAAAACATCTTGAGGTCTTTGGGATGAAATCAGTTTTGCAAATGAACTATGCAGCCAGGCAGTGCATCTTTGAAGATGCAAAGGTGGGAAAGTAATAGTCTTTGTCCCCAAGGGACTCACAGCTTCTGCAAGAGAGGCAGTAACTCCCTGACACCCCTCCAGAAATAGCCTGTGGTCCATCATGATAGAGAGCTCACAAAGAGTTGGGGCAATACTGAATATAATGATAACCAGAAAATAGTGATGAAATCTGCCTCAAGGGTTTCTCTCAGAGGGGTGTGTGTGTGTGTGCATGTGTGCATGTGTGCATGTGTGTGTGTGTTTGCGCGCACATACCCAGAATATGTAAAAAGCCCTTTTCCCACAAGGAACTAATCATCCCAAGACTTGGGATAAACCAGCTTTCTTCTTTCTTCTAATTCCCTTCTTTTTGTATTATTAAAAAAAAAAAAAAAAAGCTGTTCTGCCTCAGTTTAAATACAAACAATGCTGTTAGATATCTTCAAATCACTATTTCTTTACCCTTGGCAGTTTTGGGTAGATGACAGAAGACTTTCTGGAGTCAGATTTTCTGGAGGGAGAAGG
The DNA here is from genome assembly GCF_018350175.1 of Felis catus. Taxonomy (NCBI): domain Eukaryota; kingdom Metazoa; phylum Chordata; class Mammalia; order Carnivora; family Felidae; genus Felis; species Felis catus. Next base: position 21,796,272 of record NC_058368.1, on the reverse strand, counting down.
CAGGACAAAAGCTAGAACAGGAAGACAAGGAGACACAGGAAAGGTTTGGAGGTCAAAAGTGAAAGAGACAGCAGGTAGGGTGACCCCCCCCCCCATCTCAGGAACACCTTCAGTCCCTGGGAAACGGGGACTGTTGGTCACTCCACCACGGGGGACAAAAGGTGGCAGGGTGAGGGGGTGGCCCAGTGAGAACGTGGAGAGGTGCCTACAGCTCCAGAGCAGCTCTCTGCATTGGGAAGGAGAGTCATGTGCATCCTGCCTCTGGCTCCCTCTTTTGAGAAGGTGCCCACCCACTCAGCTAGGCTGTGCAAAGCATTTAAACGGCCACAGCTCTTCTGGTGTGGGAGCGTATGGGGCTATCAAACCTTTGATGCCACCTCCTTGTTGGAGCCCTTGGCTGCTATCACTAAGCTTCCTCAAGATGGACTGTGAGGTGTAAGGCAATTCTCTTGGGTCTTGGCCATTGCCAGCAGGTTGGGTTTGGGGCATGGAGTTTCCTCAGCCCCACGGGATCAGGGCTGCCGTGATGGCAGCGGCCGCTCAAACACAGGGTACGAGTGAAGGGGAGCCACTGATTGCTGGACCAATCATAGGAGAACCTGGGGGTGATGAGCTTGGGGGTTGCTGACATTTGTAATTCCATAAATGTCTGAGCATGTGCTCCTTGTTCTTCCTTCCGATTGTGTCCCTGTCAACATCCTCATTGTGATACTGTAATTTTGCAAGGTGTTATCATTAGAGAAACTGGATAAAGTGCACATGGGATCTCTCTATATTATTAACAATACCAAGTGTTATGTACCAAATGTGTCTCCTCAAATATATTTGCTGAAGCCCTAACCCCCAATGTGATGGTATTTAGGGGTGGGGCCTGTAGAGATGATTGAGTTTAAATGAGGTCATGAGGGTAGAGCCCCATGATGGGATTAGCATCCTCATAAGAAGAGGAAGAGAGACAAAGGCTCTGTCTGAGCCATGTGAGGACTCAGCAACAGGCAACCATCTGCAAGCCAAGAAGTGTCTCACTAGAACCCGACCATGGTAGCAGCATGATCTCGAACTTTCAAGCGTCTCAAACATGAGAAATAAACGTCTGTTCTGTAAGCCACCAGTCTATGATATTTTTGTTGCAACAGCTGCAGCAGACTAAGACACCAAATGCTGGTGAGGATGTGGACCAATTAGAACAATGAAACATTGCTGGTGGGAATGGACATCGTAGAGCCCTTTGGAAAATGTTTGGCAGTTGCTACTCTGGTTAAAGAATCACACTCCCAGGCATTTACCCAGGAGAAATGAAAACACATGCCCACACAAAGACTTGTACACAGACACTCATAGCAGCATTATTTATAAAAGTCTAAAACTGGAAACAGCGCCTAGGGGCGCCTGGGTGGCTCATTGGTTAAGCATCCAACTCTTGGTTTCAGCTTAGGTCATGATCACGCGGTTTGTGAGTTTGAGCCCCACGTTGGGCTCTGCGTTGATGGTGGCTTTGCATTGATAGTGCAGAGCCTCCTTGGGATTCTTGCTCTCCCCCTCTGTCTCTGCCCTTCCTCGGTTCATGCTCTCTCTCTCTCTCTCTCTCAAAATAAATAAGTAAACTTAAAAAAAATTTAAAACTAGAAACAGCACCATTTTTCATTAACTGGTAAATAGATACATAAATTGGGATATATCCATGTAGTGGGACAATATTCAGTAGCTTAAGCTAAATAAAAGACTACCTATTGTATGATTTCATTTATAGGAAATTCTAGAAAGAGTAAAACGTTAATGCCAGGAAAGCAGATCGATGTTTCCTGGTGCCAGAGGTCGGGGCGGGGAACATCTGCAAAGGGATGGGAGAAACCTCTGTAAAAAGTGACAGAAATGTTCTATATGGTGACTGTAATGGTGCTCACATAGCTCTGCACACTCACTAAACTCATCAAACTGTACTCCTAATGGGTGGGTTTTATTGTGTGCAAATTATCACTCAATAAAGCTGGAATGGGGAGAACAAGAATTTAGAAAAGTGGCTGGTTACTATATATAGATATAACTCAATAGTTTTCACTTATAGCAATAATCAGTTAAAATACAAAGGAAAAATATCTCATGGTAGCAATAAAACTCTAAGAATACTTAGAAATAATTTTTTAAGTTTATTTGAGAGAGAGCAAGTGGGGGATGGACAGAGAGAGAGGGAGAGGGAGAGAATCCCAAGCAGGCTCCACACCGTTAGTGAAGAGCCCAATGCGGGGCTCAATCTTACAAACCATGAAATCATGACCTGTACTGAAGTCAGACGCTTAACTGAATGAGGTACCCAGAAACCCCTAGAAGCAAATTTAAAGATGGGGTGCCTCAGTTGGTTGAGCATCTGACTCTTGATTTCGGCTCAGGTCATGATCCCAGGATCATGAGATCAAGACCCATGTGGGGGCTCCTCAGAGAGCATGAAGTCTGCTTGGGATTCTCTCTCCCTCCCTCTCTCTCTCTGTCCCTCCCCTGATCGTGCTCTCTCTAAAATAAAAAAAAAAAAAAGAATTTTAAGAGACTGTAACCAAAGATTTAAATAAATTGAGATACACTTAGTTCTTAGAAGAGACTCAGTATTGTAAAGACATCACTTAATCTCAAATTAATGTATGGGTTTAAGGAAATCCCAAACAGAATGCAAATTGGTGCAGCCACTCTGGAAAACAGTGTGGAGGTTCCTCAAAAAATTAAAAATAGACCTACCCTATGACCCAGCAGTAGCACTGCTAGGAATTTACCCAAGGGATACAGGAGTACTGATGCATAGGGGCATTTGTACCCCAATGTTTATAGCAGCACTCTCAACAATAGCCAAATTGTGGAAAAAGCCTAAATGTCCATCAACTGATGAATGGATAAAGAAATTGTGGTTTATATACACAATGAAGTACTACGTGGCAATGAGAAAGAATGAAATATGGCCCTTTGTAGCAACGTGGATGGAACTGGAGAGTGTGATGCTAAGTGAAATAAGCCATACAGAGAAAGACAGATACCATATGGTTTCACTCTTATGTGGATCCTGAGAAACTTAACAGAAAGCCATGGGGGAGGGGAAGGAAAAAAAAAAAAGAGGTTAGAGTGGGAGAGAGCCAAAGCATAAGAGACTCTTAAAAACTGAGAACAAACTGAGGGTTGATGAGGGGTGGGAGGGAGGGGAGGGTGGGTGATGGGTATTGAGGAGGGCACCTTTTGGGATGAGCACTGGGTGTTGTATGGAAACCAATTTGACAATAAATTTCATATACTGAAAAAAAAAAAGAAAAAGAAAGAAAGAAAATCCCAAGCCAAAATACCAAGTTTCAGAACCTGGCAAATTCATCTGAAATTCATGTGGAAGAATTCATTTTAAAGTGTTTAAAAATGAGTGGTAAGAAGTTTGCTTTGTCAGATAGATATTTAAGTTCACTATAAGGAAGGCACCTGTCCGGCTCATTCGGCAGAGTATGCCTCCTGATCTTGGGGTCATGAGTTCGAGCCCCATATTGGGCATGAAGCCTACTTAAAAAAATAAGAAGGGATGCCTGGGTGGCTCAGTCGGTTAAGTGTCCAACTTTGGCTCAGGTCATGATCTTGCGGTTTCTGAGTTTGAGCCCTGCATTGGGCTCTGTGCTAATGGCTCTGTGCTGACAGCTTGGAGCCTGGAGCCAGCTTCGGATTCTGTGTCTCCCTCTCTCTCTCTGCCCCTCCCCTGCTCACGCTCAGTCTCTCTCTCTCTAAAAAATAAAGAAAAACACTAAAAAATTTTTTTCAATAAAAAAAAGGGAAAAAAGAGATTATCCTTTGGGGTGCCTCGTTAGTGCAGTTGGTAGGGCATGGGACTCCTGATCTCAGGGTAGTGAATTTGAGCCCCACATTGGGTATAAAGATTATAAATAAGTAAACTTAAAAAAAAAAAGAAATACAATTCAGGATAAGGCTAAAGTAATAGAAACTGTATGGACAGAACAGAAACTAAAAGATTCATGAAACAACCAAATTTTATTTTTTATTTTCTTCTTATTTTTTTTATCTGAGACAGAGAGAGAGAGAGAGAGAGAGAGAGAGAGATGGGCAGAGGGAGGGAGGGAGGGGGAGAGAGGGAGAGGGAGAGGGAGAGGGAGAGGGAGAGGGAGAGGGAGAGGGAGAGAGAGAGAGAGAGAGAGAGAGAGAGAGAGAGAGAGAATCTTAAGCAGGCTCCACACTCAGCATGGAGCCTGACATGGGGCTTGATCCATGACCCTAGGATCATGATCTAAGCAGAAATCAAGAGTCGGATGCTTAACCAACTGAGCCACCCAGTCGCCTCTGTAACCACATTTTAAAAATCTCCCAATTTATCTACGCATAATACGTGGGAAAAGGATGGATTAGTCAACAAACGCAGCTGAGACACCTTCTCGGCCAAACAGAAGAGCATGCATAAGGAAATGTGAGTGACATCATCTGTACTATCATGTGACATCCCTTTCAGATCAATAAGGAAAGATGAGCCCTACAGAAAAACAGGCTATTAGGAGGTGGACTCTATGGATCTAAGCCTCAAATTCTTATTTTAAGCCTGGCACAGAACAGCAGGCTTGCTGGCCTTCTAGAAAGCATGGGGTTCCGTCACTGAGGGTATCAGCTGTGATCAGGATGGACCAAAGGTCACACACTCCGTTTTTTCTGGGAATCACGTAAGTCTCCTGGGATCTCATGAGACCCTACAAAAAAAGGAAAACCCCTACTAACTGAGGTTGAATTTCCAACCGCTGGACAAGATGCGAGCTTGCCAATTCAATTTATTTTGATTGTTTTCAGTTCTATTAAACATCCTACAGAAGTAAAGATACCTGCTATAGGAATTTATTATAGATTTTTGGCTGGTTTTAGTGGCAAAAGCAATTAGACATAACCTGAGGTTGCACAGTCGGTTCAATTATCCATGCTAAGGAACAGTACACAACTGTTAAGAAAAAGGATATCAGGGCACCTGGCTGGCTTAGTCAGTAGAGCACATAACTCTTGATCATGGGTCTGTGAGTTTGAGCCCCACATAGGGTGAAGAGATTACTTAAAAAAAAGAGAGAAGGGATATCTTGGCTTTGGTCCCCTGGAAAGCATTATACTGTATTCCACTACTTTTATGGGAATTGTTCTCCCAGGGAGACTGGAAGGTGGAAGCAGGTGGGGGGTGGGAAATGAAAAAGAGAAGGACAAACCAGGTCTGAGGCAGCATTACTGAGCTTAGTAACTTAGTAGCAGCACTCAGTAACAGGCTAGCTGTCTCAATGTTGAATTTTTCCAGAGACTGTATGAACTACTGCTTCTCTGGGGAGTCCTTCTCTGGGGAAGGGAGGAAGAAGAATTGATCCCGGGGCTCCCAAATGTCACTGCCAAAGGTTCATTCCATGGCAGGTGTGTGGAAGGTGAGTGGGTCTCAAGGATCTCACACTTCAGCTGCGTCCAAGGGGCCTGGGGCAGGAGGCGAGAGCAGGTGCTGCCTGCTCCGGGAGGCGAATGAAGTCAAAGTTAGAGTTGGCTGCCATGGTGGTGGCTGGACAGAACATTTTGTCGAGGGTGAACTGAGACCAAGAACTGACTTGAGCCAGGGCAAAAGAGGTATCTGATTCAATAATGACACCTAGCACTGGCCCAGGTGTGAGAAAGTTGCTGATGGGAATATAAATGGTCACTATCTTTCTGGAGTTTTTAAAAACTCTTTTCCTTTAGACCCATCAACCCTACTTTCAGGATTTACCCTGGGTAAACAATTATACAAGTTCAGAAAAATGCACAGAGTGCCTTCTATATAATTGCCGGCAACTGAAAAGAGCCTTAAGTCCCACAATTAAGGATTGGTTAAATAGATTATAATAAAATGCAATATAGTCCTCTGGAGTTATTTAAAATTATGAGGCAGTTCAAGAGATAGTGATATGGATGGTCACTGAACACAGTTAAGTGAAAAAGCAACAGAGAATGATTAGTATGACCCCATTTTTATAAAAAAGAACTCTGAAAAACACATATCTGGATATATATTTTCATATAAATTCTGGAAGACTATTCTTAAGAATACTAACCGTAATTATCTCTGGCTAGTTTTACCTTCTTCCTTTTGGATATGTAAATGTTATATGTTTTGCAATGATCCTAGGAATACACAATTTATTTTATTTTATTTTTTAAACAGGAGTTTATTTTTTTTATTTTTTTTTAACGTTTATTTATTTTTGAGACAGAGAGAGACAACGCATGAACAGGGGAGGGTCAGAGAGAGGGAGACACAGAATCCGAAACAGGCTCCAGGCTCTGAGCTGTCAGCACAGAGCCCGACGCAGGGCTCGAACCCACGGACCGTGAGATCATGACCTGAGCCGAAGTCGGACGCTCAACCAACTGAGCCACCCAGGCGCCCTGGGAATACACAATTTAAACTAATGTTCCCTCTACCACTCTCGTTCTCTCTCTAAAAATAAAATAAAATAAAATAATAAATTTTTAAAAAATGGGCACTGGGTGGCTCAGTTGGTTAAGTATCTGACTCTTGACTTCAGCTCAGGTCATGAATCTCATGGTTTGTGGGACTGAGCTCTGAGTCGGGCTCCGTGCTAGGCATGGAGCCTGTCTGGAATTCTTTCTCTCTCCCTCTCTCTCTCTCTCTCTCCCTCCCTCTCTCTCTCTCTCTCCCTTATCACTCTTGTGTGCACTCTCTATCTCTCCTTATAAAAATAAAATACAGTAATTTAAAAAACGATTTACACCAATTTTGTTTTAAAAAGACTGACTGACGCAGAAGAAACATTCGAACCTTTTAGATATTTGAGCTATTTGAGGCTTAACATGTGACTGATAACTACTATAAATTAAAATGATAGAATCATTCTTCCATTCACTGAATATTAACAAATTCTCCAGAACGGCTGGTACAAACCAGGCACCACGCCAGGTACTGGGGATAGAGGAAGACCAAATAGTTACAAACTGTGTTTCATGTTACAAAAGGAAAAAAAAAAATCAACATGGTATTTCCCTAGAACATCTCTTCCATTTCAAAGGAAATCAATTTTCGCTGCATTAAAATTTTTTGAAGTATTTATACACTTCATCTTATATTTTAGGTCAATTACAAAAAGACATTCAATTAAATGGTAAAATGTACTTAAAAGTTTTTAAATATGTCATAAAAAATACAAAAAACAAATTGAGAATCCAGATCAGGAGGCCAGTAAGAAGATACATACGTAGACCTTCTTTTGTTATTATAGAGTTTAATGCGGTTCTGAGCTTCCGAGCAGCCAAGTGAAAGGGGAAAAACATTAACATTGTTCTTGCTGTGAGAAAGCAATAGACCAATTTTTTAAAAAAATTTTTTAATGTTTATTTATTTTTGAGACAGAGAGAGACACAGCATGAGCAGGGAAGGGGCAGAGAGAGAGGGAGACACGGAATGTGAAGCAGGCTCCAGGCTTTGAGCTGTCAGCACAGAGCCCGACGCGGGGCTCGAACTCACGAACTGTGAGATCGTGACCTGAGCCGAAGTCAGACGCTTAACCGACTGAGCCACCCAGGCGCCCCAGCAATAGACCAATTTTTTAAGGAGAAACTAAGCTTCTCCCAGCACTACCTGCAAAAGAAATTTCTCACATGGGTTACGCTGAGAGTGACATCAATAACTGTTATTCTCCGTATGAAACACCTAGGGAAAAATTCTCTGCTGCTCTCGAAGTTCTGAATGGACACAGGCCATCCGTTCTCTCTGTGTCCAGCACAGCGCCGGGCACCCAGGTGGACTCCAATCTTGTGGACATGAGGAGCACCAGAATAGGATTTCATTCTGAGCTGTGGCTACACAGACATCTGTCCCAATTGCGAGGTGGCACGTCTTATGCAATGACGTTAGAAAGCAAGCTGAGTTCTGGTCTGCAGAACTGCAAGGGCCGTGCACCCACACCCTGAAAAAGGCCAGCAGGTCACTATGGGTGCTGTTCTTTGGACCTGCAACTTGGCATCATTTCTAAGCTTGTGTTAGGGTTCTCCCAAGACACAGAACAGTGGATGGGCATACACACAGACACACACACACACACACACACGAAGAGACTGAGTCTGAGGAAGTGGTTTATAGGATTATGAAGGCTGACAAGTGCCATAACCCACAGGGTGAGTGCAAGCTGGAGACGCAGGAAAGCTGATGATGTAGTTTTAGTCTGAGGCCGGAGGCCTGAGACCCAGGAGAACTGACAGTGTAGCTTTAGTCCAAAGGCTACATACAGGCTTGAGAGCCAGGAAAAGCCACTGTGTCAGTTTGAGACTGAAGGAGGAAAAGGCCAATGCACCGGTGCGAAGGCAGTCAGCCAGGAGGCATTCTAGCTCCTTCTACGGAAGGTGAGCCTTTTTGTTGTATTCAGACCTTCAGCTGAGCGGATGGGGTCCACTCACATTTAGGGAGGGCAACCTGCCTTGCTCAGTCTACCAATTTAAATGTCATTTAATTTAATTAATGTATTTATTTTAAAGTAGGCTCCACACCCAACATAGGGCTTGAACTCGCGACCCTGAAATCAAGAGTCACATGCTCTACTGACTGAGCCAGCCAGGCGCCCCATAAATGTTCATCTTATCCAAAACACGCTCGCAGAACATTCAGGATAACACGTGGGCGAATAACTGGCCATGCCACGGCTCAGCCAGGTTGACACAGAAAATTAACCACCACAAAGCTTTACCACTAATATACAGCAAGACCAACCGTGACTCACCAGATCTGCCAAACGGCACAGAGGCTATAAATGCATTCACCAGAGAGGGTATCTATCTTAGAGCAAAACCAACGAAGAGGAAAAGGAAAACAGAGACAGTAACAGACTGTGAGCTAAAAGGCAACTTGAGACCTAATGATAAAGCAAGTAGGAGGAGGAAGAAATTTTTAGAATCCCAAGAGTCGGAGGCTGAAGTGATTGTGGTGGAAGGTGGGAACAGATGGTGATGCTAAATGGAAAAGGGTAATGTCCAAAATACACAAATTAATAGGGACTTGAGCAGCCACTGGGACTCAGGACTTGTTAAAGAACGACTCATGGGGGTTAAGGTAGAATGAATGGAGACAACTGAAGCCAGGGTTTTCCGTGACAACTGCCCCTCACCCTGATGGACAAGCCTCGGTCAGGCTCTCAGTGACAGAAGTGTGGGAGGAACTAGTCAGACGGGTTTGTTGCGAGGACATGTGGTAGACTGAGGCAGGTTCAGCTCTGCTGTGCGTTAATTCACGCAGGCAGGCACCGCACCAGACAGCATGTGCTACACAGCCCACTCCTCTGCCCCTTCACTCTTCCCTCGACCGTGTTCTTGCTCACAGATGCTCCCAGACCTTCCCCTCTCAGACAGAACCCAAGATTCCTGCCTGGTCCCTTGATGTCTCTTGAGCTCCCTACCTACACCCCCCACCTCCTCCTCCCACCAAATCTCTTGGAGGTCTTCATAGGCTGCCTCCACGTCTTTGCTACCCTACCTGCTAAGCCCTTGTCTTTAGCTTCTCAAACAATACCACTTTTACCAATGACTTTTTTTTTTTTTAAGTAAACTTTACACCCAATGCAGGACTTGAACTCATGACCTAAAATCAAAAAGTCAAAGGCTCCACCAACTGAGCCAGCCAGATGCCCCTACAAATGGTTTCTTCTTCTTCAAGTTTATTTATTTTGAGAGAGAAAGAGAGAGAGAGAGAGAGAGAGAGAGAGAGAGAGAGAGCGAGCTGGGGAAGGGCAGAGAGAGAGAGGGAGAGAGAGGATCCCAAGCAGGCTCTGCGTTAACAGCACAGAGCCCAATGCAGGGCCCGAACTCAAGAACCATGAGACCATGCTGAAACCGAGAGTCAGTCCCTTAACCGACTGAGCCACCCAGGTGCCCCCTACCAATAGCTTCTTAATCACTGGACCCAGAGGCTCTGGCTCAGCCCTCACCATTTTTTTTTTTTTAAATGGTGCTACAACAAATAACAGTGATGTTGAAATTCCTTCCCTTGAGTCCCAGGGCCCAGCACTATCCTGGTTCTTGGTCTGGTCCACTGGTCCGGCCCACTGTCTCCCCTTCCTACTCGTTCAATATATATACATTTTTAGACACTTGAAGATTCTGCTCTCATTCCTCGCGTTTGCACCTTTCTATTCTCTCCTCAGAAATCACTCACTCCCAGAGCTTCCTGCTGTCTCCTCCAACGCAGTAAAAAGGTCCAACTCTCTCCATTCTGCCCTGAATCCATCTCACCAGCTTGTCTTGGGTTTTCAACTGCCTTCTGACCATTTCTCCTCAACTACACACCAGAACCCCAGATTCATAGTTCTAATATCTGATCTTCCTGTCTTCGTTAACCTTGTCAACATTATCCGTGTTAGCCAGATTCTAAACTCCAACATCATCTCCTTCCCTGATGTATAAGTGGTCACTGTGACCTATAACATTCTCCCCTGGAAGGTCTCTCGTATTTATCTCTCCTCCCCATTTTAACTTCCAATACCACCTTAGCTCAGCCCTCTTTCATCTCCTAAAATACTGCAATTGTTTTTAGCTGATCTTCTTGCCCCTCAACTATCCTTTGCAATCCAGCATGCACTGCACTGGGAGAGCATTCTCCATGTATATCTCGTATTCCTGCACTGACTGAGGTCCCTGAGCACAGGCATTTACACCAATTTAAGAATATTTACATAAGGAGACACTCCAAGGTAGTAAAGCCTGGAGAGACCTCTCCCTCCCAAGATGTTCCAGGGTGGTAAAGATAAAGACCCTGCCTTTCCTCCCCAGAGATCTGTTTACATTCTGAGTAAAGATAAACACTCTCCGCACAGAAGTAGGAGCAGGTCACCAGCAACTCCATATGAGATGGGAGCCTAAGTGTGCAGTTCCTCACCGGTAATGCACCCATTGCATGGGCAGGTACCAACGGGCCCTCCTCACTGTGTTGCCCTGTGGCACGTGGGGGAATCAATCAGGATAATTTACTTCTTTCCCAGGTAGACCCTGTGTTCTAGTCAATCAGGATGTGTTTCCCAAAACACAGGCATACATATCCTTCCTCCGTGCCCTGGCCATGCCTAGAATGCTATACTTAGATTGCAGATGAGGGGGAAAAACCAGGAGGCGCCAGTGCACAACACGCCCATGGCCAACTCTGAGAAACAGTGAGCCAGACCACCGATTTCTTTAGGTATGTTGCCATGGCCCCTTCCAGGTGCACTGGTGGGAAATCAGCCTGGCCATAACCAACTGAACTGAAGACCAGTGCGGCAGCCCCTGGTGACCACAGTCCAGTTGGACATCGGGGAGCTGAAGTGCCCTCTGGGAATGCTTAGCTTGAAACACTGTTGAACCGGGAGCTCTGCATTTGATGGTGTCCAACAAATCCAAACATTTCCTCCCCTCTGAGAAAGTTAAAGGGGTAAGAAGAGGCAGCTCAGGTTCCAGTGTGAATAAGTGAGTTGTAGTTTCAGTTCTCCGTGAGGCTCTATTTTCCAATCCTAGCCTCTGCCACATTTCTCGGTATTCGTGCAGCAAACTCCCTACCAAAGAGAATACGGGCATGTGTTTTTCTTGCAGGCCTCAACCTTAATCCAAGTGCCCCCCCTCACCGATCCCTAAGGTAAGTATACACAGATGCTAGTCAAAGAACTGTGTGTAAACTGCAAAATAGAAACATACCCCTTAATATGAGCTGGTTCAATTATCGTATTTCATCATGAATTATAAGACACATCCCAATTTTGGGGCACCTGGGTGGCTCAGTCGGTTAAGCGTCTGACTTCAGCTCAGGTCATGATCTCACAGTTCATGAGTTCGAGCCCCATGTCAGGTTCCATGCTGACAGCTCAAAGCCTGGAGCCTGCTTCCAATTCTATGTCTCCCTCTTTCTCTGCTCCTCACTCTGTCTCTCCCTCAAAAATAAATAAACATTAAAAAAAAAAAGATACATCCCAATTTCACAGACATAAAATATCAATAAAATAGCCCACAGTGGTTTTATGTCATTGGTCATTCTAATATGGGGGGAAAAATATGCACTTTTTAAAAAACTAAGGTACGGTGCATTCATACAGTGGACTCTTCTGCAGTTGGGACAGGTATAATAAGAGCTGTGGGAGGGACATTTCCTTCAGGACAGAGGGTGGGAGGACACCAGAGCAACGACTCCATGCATCGGGTCATATACCTCAAGTTGCCACAAATGGAGATGTACCTGGTTTTACCTGTAAAAGGCTGCGCTTGAAAGGCAGACTTGATTTTATTAAACTAGGTGATGGATATATGGGTATATGTCTTAGTATTATTATACATTTTTGTACGTCTAAAATATGTTATAATACATTTTCTTTAAGCGGGCCTAGCCACCTGTTTTGCTGCCCCTGTTCTTTGGGAGACCCTGTGTCCGAGAGCTTAAAAAGTCAATTCCATAAACAAAAGAGTTGAAGGAACTATTCGCCGTCTCTTATTTCCACTTGTAAACTATTAGGAAAGAAAGAATTTCGCATTCCAGTAACATTTGGTATGTGCACATATCCAACTGATAAACATTTAGAAACCTAAATAATTATGAAAGATCTTGCTTTCTCCTTTCTTAATACTATAGACTCTGGTTTCACACCAACCACAGGTCTGCCTAGATTTAAGCAAGGTCAAATTTGCAAAAAAAGCTATTTTGGCATAGTTATTAAAAAAAAAAAACTTAAAAAAAAAAAGTGTGTGCATAGTGGAAGGGGGCATTTCAATAGAATTCCCTTAAATACTAACCTCCTCGCTATTTATAAAGTGGTTTGAATTTTGAGGGACTCGATTCTCAAAGCCCGGTTTGATACAAAGGGTGCAAGCTCTGGAGCCAGACTCAAGTCAGAACTCAAGGTGGGTGGCACGGTGAAGTCACCTAACTTCCCAGGGCTTGCTTTCTCCTCTGTAAAATAGGGTCAATAAATAAGTTACAGGGTATTGTAAAGATCAGAAATATTAAACACAGCGCTGTGCCTGGCATACAGTCCTTACCCAAAACATGGTGATTACTTTCAGGGCACCGGGCTTTTTTGTTTTGGTACAGGCTCGCGGACTTTGCGCAGTGCGCCTCCTCGTCTCTCCTTGCTCTCTTTGGAGCATTCAAAAACTCTCTCGCTCTCCATTAGTTTCAGTTCAGATGTGCAGGTTACAAGTCAAGAAAGCCAAGGCCTTTGGGCTGCTTACAATCAAACTAACATAACAGTACAGAAATAATTTTCAGAGATTTTTTGTTCGCTTGTTTTTAATTTGGTAGAGGAACGGCTGCGCCCCCTGGGAAGATGCGCTTTCTACGGACTAGGGAACCGAGAGGTGGTGCAGCATCGCGGCCTCCAAGCACCTTCGGGGTCTCCGCAGACTTCCCGCCCCAGGGCTTGGGGCGGCCAAAGGGTCTCCCGGTCCTCTACCGGAAACTCCCGCTACCGGGGAGGGGAGGGTCCCGAGAGCGGCGGCGTCCGCACTTACCAGGGTGAAGTGCACCAGGGCGTCATAGCACAGCCAGGCGAGCACGCCGCGGTCCGCCGCCGCCCGTCCGCGGCCCAGGCGCAGGCCCAGCGCGCAGCCCGCGACCAGCAGCGCGGCGCACAGCAGCAGCGAGCGCCCCGCCGCAGCCCCCAGCTCCCAGTCCGCGCCCATGCTTCCGGCGGCGGCCGGGAGAGCCAGGAAAGGTGGGGATGCGGGGAAGGGGCGGGGCGGGGCCGCCGGGGAGGGGCGGGGCCGCTCTGTCTGGGCGGGCGGGTGAACGGCTTCCCTTCCCGTCTGGCGTCCCGGCCACCCAGCTGCGCCCGGAGCTTTTCATAAGAGTGAGGATCTTGCTCGCGAAGTCGCCCAACTGCCAGAACCAAACCTGTTCCCAGCCCAACACCAAGGGACTGGTAGTAGAGCCACATTTTCTGATGCGGTTTGATTTTCCACAAGGTTCAAAACCGTAAGCAACAAAGTGAAGTCCAAAATGTTAGAAATTTTGCCCATAGACTGGGAAGAATTTTAGGGAGGAAAGAGTCTAATTAGGATCCTGCAAGTCTTGCAGGAGAGGTGAGGGCCAAGGGCATTTTCAGCCACCAGCAGGCTTTTTAAAGCTGTTGTGGCTTATTCTGACCCCATTTTTTTTTTCTCTCTTCCAAGGCATTTTTAATTTTTTTCTCTAATTTATTTATTTTTTATAATTTACATCCTAGTTAGTTAGCATATGGTGCAATAATGGTTTCAGGAGTAGATTCTGTAAGCCGCTTACCCATTTAGCGCATCCCCTCTCCCACAACCCCTTCAGCAACCCTGTTTATTCTCTGTATTTTACTGTCTTATGTTTTGTCCCCTCCCTGTTTTTACACCAATTTTGATTCCCTTATATTCATCTGTTTTGTATCTTAAAGTCCTCATGTGAGTGAAATCATATGAAATTTGTCTTTCTCTGACTAATTTCGCTTACCCTCTAGTTCCCTCCACATAGTTGCAAATGGCAAGATTTCATTCTTTTTGATTGTCGAGTAATACTTCATTGTATATATACCACATCTTCTTTATCCGTTCATCCATTGATGGACATGTGGGCTCTTTCCATACTTTGGAAAATACTATTGTTGATAGTACTGCTATAAACATTGGGGAGCATGTGCCCCTTCGAAACAGCACACCTGTATCCCTTGGGTAAATACCTAGTAGTGCAATTGCTGGGTCATAGGGTAGGTCTATTTTTAATTTTTTGAAGAACCTCCATACTGTTTTCCAGAGTGGCTGCACCAGCTTGCATTCCCACCAACAATGCAAAAGAGATCATCTTTCTCTGCATCTTTGCCAACATCTGCTGTTGCCTGAGTTGTTAATGTTAGCCATTCTGACAGGTGTGAGGTGGTATCTCGTGGTTTTGATTTGTATTTCCCTGATGATGAGTGATGTTGAGCATTTTTTCATGGGTTGGTTGGCCATCTGGATTTCTTCTTTGGAAAAGTGCCTATTCATGCCTTTTGCCCATTTCTTCACTGGATTATTTGTTATTTGGGTGTTGAGTTTGATAAGTTCTCCATAGATTTTGGATACTAACCCTTTATCTGATATGTCATTTGTAAATATCTTCTCCCATTCCATCGGTTGCCTTTTAGTTTTGCTGATTTTTTCCTTCACTGTGCAGAAGCTTTAGCAGCAAAAGTATGGGGCAGAAGAGCAATAGGTCATATTGGCTTGACACTAGATTCTTTTAACATTATCTTATCTAACGTCACTACAATCCTAGGAGGTCAATGTTTTCCTAGTTAACAAATAGGAAAATAGCCTCATACAAAGTAACTTGTCTAAGGACTCTCAGTGATAGCAGAAGCCAGAACCCATGACTGCATCTGAGGCCTTTGTGTTCTGACCCTGCACGCTGACTTCTTAGAAGGCAATTATAGCCCTCCTCTAATGAAGTGCCACTTTGTCCTGATCACATTAACCTTTTCTCTCTGCTTTTGCTAGCATCTTGTTTGCTTTTAACCTTCTCCCCTCTCCCTTCCTTAGGCCTCTGTTACTTAGAGACTTAGCACTGGAGAAAGGTGTCAGAGTTTAAAAAGACTGTAACTCCTGTTGACCAACCCTGTCTTTTCACTTTTGGATAGCCAGATAAAATACGGATGACCAGATAAACTTGAGTTTCAGATTAAAAAAAAAAAAAAAAAAAGAATGTTTAAATACTTAAAGTATCACTGGGGTACTTATGCTAAAAAATTATTCTTGTTTTCAAAGAGGACATTATGCTCAGTGAGATAAGTCAGTCACAAAAACAGGACTAGTGTTATGATGTCATTTCTATCTGGTATCTAAAGTAGTCATATTGCTAGATACAGAAAATAGAAGTTGCCAGAGGCTTGGGGGAGAATGAAAAAGGGGAGTTGTTTAATGGCTAGAGTTCAGTTTTGCAAGATGAAAAAGTTATGGAGTATGGTTGCACAAAGATGTGAATATACTTAACACTGCTGAACTGTACACTTGAAAATGGTTAAGATGGTAGGGGCACCCGGGTGGCTCAGTCAGTTAAACATCCGACTTGGGCTCAGGTCACGATCTCGCGGTTTGTGGGTTCCAGCCCCGCATGGGGCTCTGTGCTGACGGTTCAGAGCCTGGAGGCTGCTTCAGATTCTGAGTCTCCCTCTGTCTCTGCCCCTCCCCCACTCAGACTCTGTCTCTCTTTCTCAAAAATAAACATTAAAAAAATGGTTAAGATGGTAAATTTTATGTTGTGTGTATTTTACCACAATTTAAAAATATGATTTCTGGCACTGAGCACCTTTCTCCCCTAGTCATTCCTTGTATAATATTTCATATAGCAGCTAACACCAGATAAATTATCTAATTTATTTACACACTTATTGCTAGTCTCTTGCCACTCAAGTATAAGCTCCACACGGCCAGGGACTGTGTCTGGCTTGTTGACTGCAGGTATCCCTGGCACCTGTCAGAGTCTGGGATATAATAGCTGCTCAATTAAGTAAGTGCTGACTGAAGAAGAGAGTATGGTCCATCCTGTCACCTATGCTTTTGATTCTCTCTTGTAACTTAGAAAACTGACGATCACTCTTCTCATGTATACTCAGCAACTTTCTCAATTGGATTTCCCCTACCAATTTCCCCACTCATCCTTCAGTGACCCTGACCTCCCCTTCAGAGCAAAATAAAAACCTGATCAATGTCTCCATACTGTGTCTCCACTCCTCAGTCCTTCCTAGTTTCCACCCTCATTGCCTCAGTGATCCAGCTCTAAGGTGACTGGTGACCTCCCTTATCACTAACCCAACGGACATTTCCTGTCCTTGCTTTACTTGACTTCTCAACAGCATCAGTGGGCACCAGAATCTCTTTTCCCTCCGTTTTCTGAGGAAACACACAGCATTTTCTTTTTACCTCCCTATCCATACCTTCTGTTCCTTTTGCAAGCTCATCCTCCACTACATGCCCATTAACTCCACAGCACTGCCCTGAGCCCTGTTTTCCCTCCAAATGCTGGACCCAGGCAGTCTCATCCTCACCCCCTGCACTAATAACCACCCAAACAGGCAGAGGGTTCAAATCTCTAGCTTAGCTCTCTCCTCTAAGCTCCAGACCAGTATTTCCAATTGCCCTACTTGACAGTCATTTAGATGTCTCCACATAACCCAAACTGAACTCATCACCCTCTGTTCGCTATGTCTGAGTGTTCCCTATTTTGTGTTAACTTCCACTCATCAGTTATTGCAACTCAGAAATCTAGAAATCATCCTTGACACTTCCTGCTCCCCAAACTCCAGATCTAAGGCATCACCAACTCCTGTCTATTTTAGCTGCTGAGTATCTCTTGATCCCATCCACTTCATGGACCAAGTTGTTGAGCCTCTCTTGCCTCAGTGCTTCACACTCACTAATGTGACCTCTACACATCACTAACCCCGAGTACGTTTCCTGTCCTTACCTTACTAGGCAATGATTATTACACACGATTCTTCTGTCATCACTCTGTAATGATAATGTGTAATAATAACGATAATGAGTAGTGATTTCCCATTTCTCTTATAATGACTTACCAGCTGTGGGGACTGGCCCCTACCTATCTCTTTCACCTCTCCCATGCCCCTAGTAATCCTGCTCCCCATCCTTATTTTTGTTCTAGTTATACCTGCTTTCTTTCACTCCCTTTAACTCGCCATGGTGCTTCCTATATGCCTGAAGACATTGAAAGGACACATATAAATACAGTCTGATGAGGAAAAACTGGGCTGAAATTGGAAATATGGCACACATTTTTTTAAAGTTTACTTATTTTGAGAGAGAGAAAGAGCATGAGCAGGTGGGGGTGCACGGGGGAGAGAGAGAAACCTAAGCAGGCTCTGTGCTGTCAGTGCAGAGCCCAACGTGGGGCTTGATCTCACAACTGTGAGATCATGACCTGAGTTGAAATCAAGAGTTGGACACTTAACTGAATGAACCACCCAGGTGCCCCAGCACTTACAAATTCTTATATTTAGGTTTGGAAGTATAAATGCCAAGCTACTGAGTCAAAGAGAGCTGATGACAAGGGGAGCTGAGGCTGTTACTTGATGATGTCTAATTATGATGAAGCTGGCAAAATAGAGAATATCTCCACAATAATAGAATTAAGTATCCAGGGGCACCTGGGTGTCTCTGTCAGTTGAGCGTCAGACTCTTGAGTTCAGCTCAGGTCATGATCTTGCGGTTTGTGAGTTCAAGCCCCGCCTCAGCTCTGTGTTAATGGTGCGGACCCTGCTTGGGATTCTGTCTCTCTTTCTCTCTGCTCTTCTACTTGTGCTCTCTCTCAAAATAAATAAACTCAAAAAAATTTAGAATAAAGTGTCCAGATAATGGAATGTTCCTATTCCACTGTACCCACAAACTAGTCACATCACACTGTATTACTGGGGTCTTTGGGATGCACCATGTGACAGGAACCAGTTCCCAGCGTGGCTCTGTAAGCTGTTGCTTGAAATGCATGGGGTGTTCAGGTTGAGGAAGGCAACTGTTGAGAGCAGAGCTGCCTCTTCTGCTAACTAGGAATAACAGAAAGTTTATTTATAAAGATGGTCATTTATGAGAGGCGCCTTTGGCTCAGTATTAAGAAAAGAGCTGGTAACAAGTAATGCTACTCGACAGGGTAGAACAGGCTCACTTAGTGTTTCATCGTTGCTTCTCCAACTCTCCGATTCCTGCTCTTGACGGAATGTTTCCATAAAATGGCCTGCCTCAAAAGTCTGGTTTCATCTTTAAAACGTTATGCAAAATGTGTCCTTTACTCTGTAATGCTTAGGCTTGTATTACCATAAAACTGCTCTACTTATCATCAAGTAAAACTGCTGTCCCGTGAAGATACGCCTTGTTTGTCTTGTGCAATCACACATTACCTGGCAGAAGGCCACATTTATTTGGGCACCAGAGTTTGAAAAAAGAGACTTACTCGAGAAGGTAGATAGCAGTTTTGTTAGGGTATGGAAGAGGGATGTTGTAGAAGTTCCCTGCAGGGAATACATCCTTCGTAGCATGACTCAATGATAGTTCCGCTGCTTTGATCATTTTTAATAAACTTGTAAGCTTCCTGATGGGGCCAGTCTCTCACAATGCTTCAAAGAAATGCTTTTCAGAATTATGTATGCTGTAATTTTCTGGTCCAACCTCAGCTTTCCTAGAGGACTTAACTATCTCAACTAAAAATGTCTGAAAAACACTGCTACAGAGCAGTGTTGAGAAAACTGTGGGCAATCAACACATTTGCTTATTTCACACACCTTGTTTTTTTAGCCACAGGATAAATTCAAGGTTAGTAGTTCCTCCATCTTCCCATTTCTCTCCTAAGTCCTTTGCAACAGATGGGGCTTAGTATTACCAGGAGTTCCTACAGATGGGTGACAGTGCTGACTCTGATCTCTCCTAAAATGGAGAATGAAGAAAAGGCATGTATTTGTCTCCCCATCTGACACACCTGAGCAAAGTCTAGGACTGTTTATACAACAAAAAGGCATGCTTTAGGCTGTCTCCCTTGAGTGGGGAAGTTTTCTACAGAAATTAATTTAGAGCAGTGGTTTGCACCTGGGCAAATTTGGCCCCCAGGGAACATGCGGCCATTCCTGGAGGCACTTTTGGTTGTCATGACTGGGTAGTATAGAGGTACTTAGTGGGTAGAGCCTAAACATGCTAGTCAACATCCTGTAACGCACAGGACAGCCTCCAATAGAGCATTAGCCAACCTACGATGTCAATACTGCAGGGTCTGAGAAACCCTAATTTAGGTCAAAGTGAGTGAGTGAGGGGTTTCACGGGCAAATAAGGAGGCTAAGGAGGTGAACAGGCTACATTCTCACGTCCCTTTTCCCAAACACTTCCTTTCAGTATAGTACTGAGCGCCATCTATACATCTAGGTAGATAAACACATACACCCCTATTGCGATATAGACGTTTTTGAGAATCATTCTACCACTGATTTTTAGCTATGTAACGAAGTACAAAATTTATACAAAGAGTTCCTCTAGACATACGAGTGGTGGGTTACACAGAGCACTCGCTGGGTTATAGACCTTAAGACTTACAGCCTAATGTACAGAAATTATATTTCCTTTCTCCGAATAGATTAAGATCCCCAGTACAACTAGAGTCAACAAAAATTCAGAACCATCACTGTAAGACAACTGACATTCATGAATTTTCACTTGCAATAATTAAATAATGAATCCCGGAAAAAGGACAACTGTTCTGAAGGAAATCTTGGCACGGTTACATAGAAGTACTATCACATTTATTTACTTGTACACTGACTTCTTTCAAAAATAATTTGAAGTGGCATTATACTAAAGTAAAAATATTTGTATACTCAAAAGTTCGGTTGCTCTTTGTTCTTTTAATTAATCCAAGATTTCACTTAGAGCCACCACCTTGATCTCACAGGTTAAAATTTTCCAGTTTACTTCAATTACTATCTTCCACAGTTACTTGTTTTCAAGGATTAGACAGGCCATAAAGTGTGATTTTGTCGTTGTGGTTTCATGAGAGTCACAAGCACACCATTTTCTCACCAGGCCTTTCTAAGTCATGGTATTTGAACCTGAGGTATGCGCAGAGAATGCCACAGGACGATGATGAAAGCGGAGGCTCGAGGGACGCCAAGCACTGCCGGGGACACCAGAAGCCGGGAAGAGACAAAGAGGGGCCTCCCAAGAGCCCACAGACACAGCGCGTCGCACCCGGCAGCTTGATTTCCGACTTCCGGCCTCCGAAACCGTGCAACCATAGGTTTCTGTTGTTTTAAGCCACCTGTTCTGCTGTACCGTGTGGAAGCTCTGGAAATTAATAAAGATTTAGGTATTTCTTATTTGTCATAAAATACTCTTAAATCGAGCACTGCTATTGTCCTAGTTTGTTAGAGTGGAAGAGAGATATTAAAATACAACGAAAGAGTAATTCATGATTTGCCTCCACTGTGGTTGATGTTTGAAAAATAGTTCCAAATTTAAATTTAACCACGCAGAAAACAAAACTAGGAAATTAAGAAACTTTTAGAAATAAGTTCTTCAATGTTTTATCGGATTTGATAGCAGCTTTTTTTTATTGGTTACAAAACCTAAGCCCATATACAAAATTAGGAACACATTTAGATGCCTCTTTTGAAAGAACGTTTTAGTCTTTTTTAACTGAGTTTAAAAAAAATAAAAACAATGCGATTTTCAACACTGTTCTGAAAACTTAAAAGTGCAGCAATATACTTAGTTTCCTTTGTCTAAGAAATGGTGCAATTCCAATTCCAAACTGATAAGGTCACAACAAATTGAATCAAGCAAATGCATACATATGTCTGCACTACTTGATGCTAATGTTCACTTATGTTAGTTTGCACTTAAAACACAAGAGGAATCGGAATCGGCACAGTAGAGGCCTGATTTAATCTCAATGTGTGCAAAATTTAAAAGGTAACTGTCAGTAAGTAGGATGGAGAGTCCAGAAGAAACTAAACCAGGAGGGGTACAATTCACAATATCAAGAAGATTTGGACTTTAAGGGTTTCACCGAAGTTTGTGACCTTAATTGGCTTTGACTTTGTTATTCCTACTTTTAGTGAACACCACACAGTTTCAAAAATTTAGACTACAGTGTCTGAACAGGATGCAGTTACCATATGAAGCTTTAACTCAAAATTTGGATAAAGAAAAAAAGGCACAATGAACTTCAACTCAATTTTATGTGCACAAGAGTTGAAAAATCTGAGCCACCTTAAAGAGAAATTGATTCTAAAATTTATAAAACCTATAAATAATCAGAGGCCAAACCACTATATTAAAACAGATTCTCTAGCAAGTAAAAATCTTGCAGTTTAAACATACGCTTGTATCCATTTTGGATACAAGACAAAACTCACTCTTTAAAGTGGCTCCACCTTGGCAGATACATGTATTTGTAATGAATGCACACCTGCTATGTGTTGTTTATCAGTGAAAACACCCCAGCTGATTCACAAAGCTCTGATGGCATCGGTCTCATCTTCATCACAGTAAATACACCCCCATCGGATAACTACGTTAGTTTAGATTTTCTATCCCTTCACATCAACGCATTGGGAAATTATACCCAGTAAACAATAGCAACAAAACCATTTCTGTGACAGCACAAATCATTCAGTTTAAACATGTTCAAATCCATATTCTTTCATTAATAACTGGGTCAGATGACAATCTACCAAAAGCAATGATTTTACATAGTAATACCAGATTTTGCTTCAAGATCACTGCAAATCAGGTTTATGCCAAATAACTGCAGATTATTCCTCTACACAGATCCTTGACTGAATCTTTTAATATGTGAATATGCTTTTAGAGTAGGATCTGAATTAACTTTCCCAATACTCAAAGAATGAAGTTGTATAACACTTCTAAATAGTTGCTGGTTTGTTGCCAACCACATTATCAAAAGCACTGGTTACTAAGTAAAAAATATTTTAAGACTAAATTACAGTAAACATGAAGGCTCCACAGTTTAAACCCAATATAAATCAACCATATCCAATTATCAATTTAAAACAAAAAATATTAACTCCTGAAAGCTGAAAGCAAGATTTTTTTTTTTTTTTTTAAACATCACCAATCGGTACGTTAGACCTTTGCTTTTTGTTGTTGTTTTTTATTTGTTTTTTCTTTGTAGTCAGGGACTCTTGCTTTCAACTTAAACAGAAGTTCAAGTCCGTAACAGGTTGCAGCTCAGGTAAAATACCATGCACAGCATTTGATTACTTCAAAACAGCAGGAACACACAGGCTGAAGTGAGTGGTCAAATAGGGCTTGCTGTTCTCAAAAATTAGGTATAATGGCGAAAGCATTACCATCCATAGCTAAAGTTCTTCCTCCAACCCTGGCTTCTGAGGCAGATAATAAACACATCAATTACTGGTAGATGAAGCACAGTTTTTTAAAACTTAACTGTTTAATCAATAACCAAGTTTCTTTTTTTAAGTTCCTTTTTTTGTGTGTCAGTTCCACCAATGAAAATCATTTGGCTTGTACTTTAAAATCTATTCTTCCACATAAAGAATATGAAAATATGTTTGTGGAGGACAATGATGGAGGCTCAGATCAGACTGCACCTCTTTAAAGTCTTCCAACGTGTATACGCATCATACCGAAGTGTCTTGATCCACAGCGCACCATTTTCCAAAGGAGTATCAAGTGGGCAGCTGACATGCCACCACTATGGAATATTCTAAACTGGAACTGCAGTTGTCAGCGTGTGGCACCAGGGAACAGGGAAAAATAGGGTAGTCGAGATTGTTAAGGAGAATTCTAAAACAGTTTAGGAAATCATGCATATGCATTTACAGTCCATGTGATAGTAACTTTTGGCAACTGCAAAGTGACTGAGACATGGCTTGCTTTTAGAAGCATCAAAACGAAGAGGCATGTGTGTTTTGGAGCCTTTTGTTGTTGTTCTTCTTCTTGTCATTTGGTAGCCATCTGGTGGTGCTTCGTATTGAATTGGGGAAGATGCTGCACTCAACTGAACTTAAAAATTAAATTCTTTTGTTTGAAGGTTGGCTGTTGGGTCAAAATTGTAAGTACCTCCTTGTGTTGCTTCAGGAATCAGGCTAGGATCTTCATCAATCTATAAAAAGCAAAACAAAAAAAAGGCCTTTGTTAAGATACTACATGTTATGGTATAAGCAGAACTTACGAGAGAATTCTGTACGGATGTTGTAATCATTCTATATGATGTTTTAATCGATAAATTAAAATATTTAAATCAGTAACATTAAGAAACTTAACAATTTAATTAAACTGAACACACATTTCAAAATTGTTTTAATTCTTTTTTTTTTTTTTAACCCCCTCCCCTGTCCCTGCCCCATTCTTAAGTTTCTGTATCTGTAGATTTATTTTACCTATTTGAACACATGTACTTTCTTTCGTTTTGTGATGTTTATTTTGAGAGAGAGATCACGTGTGTGGATGAGCTGGGGAGGGGCAGAGAGGGAAGAGAAAGAATCCCAAGCAGGCTCCGCACTGTCAGCACAGAGCTTGATGCGGGGCTTGAACTCACGAACCATGAGATCATGACCTGAGCCAAACTCAAGAGTTGGCCGCCCAACTGACTGAGCCACCCAGGTGCCCTTGAACACACATCATTTCTGTAACTGCAGTTGACCCTTGAACAACACGAGCTAGGGGCACCAATCCCCCACCCCCTGCAGAGTCAAAAATCTGAGTACAACTTCTGACTCCCAAAAACTTTACTAATAACTTACCATTGACTGGAAGCCTTACCAATTACATAAACAGTTGATTAGCACATATTTTGTATGTCATACGTATTATATACTTATTATTACAATGAAGTAGGCTAGAGAAATGAAAATGTTACTAAGAAAATCATAAGGAAGAGAAAATACATTTATAGTACTATACTGTATTGAAAAAAATCTGCATATAAGTGGACCCCTGTGGTTCAAACCCTTGTTCAAGAGTCAACTGTACTATTTTTTCCCATTTAACAGATTACAAATACAACAAAAAGTGGGTTTTTGTTTGTTTGTTTGTTTATTTATTTATTTATTTTGAAGTAATCTCTATGCCCAATGTGGGGCTCAAACTCCTAAGCCCAAGATCAAGAGTCACATGCTTTACACCGACTAAGCCAGCCAGGTGCCCCTCAGAGAACTGTTTATACATTTTTTACCTTATAATGAAGTTTCAAACATAGTATTTAAAAAAACTGATTGAGGGGTGCCTGGGTGGCTCAGTAGGTTAAGCATCCAACTCTCGATTTTGGTTCAGGTCATGGTCTCACAAATTTGTGAGACTAAGGTCCGTTGGGATTCTCTCTCTCTCCCCCTCCCCTGCTCTCTCAAAATAAAAAAACTTAAAAAAAAAAAAATAAAAGAAAAAAATAAAAGAAACTGATTGATGGAAAACAATCATTAATTTTTTAAAATTTAGATTATTAAAAATAAGTGGAAAATGCCACCTCAAAAGTATCTGATAGAAATAGAGGGGTGTCTGGGTGGCTCGGTCAGTTGAGCAACCAACTCGTGATTTCAGCTCAGGTCATGATCTCACGGTTCATCAGTTCAAGCCCTGCACTGGGCTCTGCGCATCGGATGGTGCAGAGCCTGCTTGGGATTCTCTGTGTCCCACTCTCTCTCTGCCTCTCTCTGCCCCTCCTCAGCTTGCGCATGTGCTCACATTCTCTCTCTCTCAAAAATAAACAACAAAAAAAAACAACCAAATACAGTATATACTTGTCATATTAATGATAAAAAAATTCTCAGTGAACTTAACAGTACGTGTAGGTTTTAATGTACATGTAGGCATACCATACTTTAATGGATACTTACATCATCACCAGAGAAATATTGATCTATGATTTCAAATGCTAATTTATATATGTCTTCATTTTCATGTTGCTGTAAAACTTCGATTTTCTCCAAACCTGATAAAAACAAAAAATCAAATAATCAAGTGGACATGAATAAAAACTGTGTTCATTTTAGTCATGGAAAATCCTAAAGAACTCACAACACCCTCCCACCACACCCCGAAAATGACAGTTTGTCTAAAACACAGATAAAACTCTGAGCTGCTCTGATTGGAGGACCAGCATCCCACTAATTTCTTCCTCTCTAGAAACCCTTGACCCCAAGGGTTATCTGGTATCTGAGGCAGACAGTTTAAAAAACACCTAAATACTCCATCTGACAGATGAGGAAGCTATCATATAGAGATGTAAAGGGGTTTATTTTAGGTTGAGTGGCAAGTTAGTGACAGAACTTGAACTCAGATCTCCCCAGGCTGCTTTAGTGGAATCATACTATCTCATATAGTAATTTTTATCTTTCCTTTTGTTTTCAAAATGCTATTACTTTTATATAACAACAAAAACATGTTTTCAGAAACTTCATGATTAACTGATATAAACAGAAGACAAAGCTTTAAATTTTGAAATAATTTCTTTGAAGAAAAAAACAAAGAGGGTGCTTATATCCTATAGCCACAATGAAATTGAAAAATAAGTTTTCAGAACTGTAGAATGTCTTCATTTACATTCCCAATATATTTACTCCATGCATCAGATGCACAAGTCTATAAATTTAAATCCTTAACAATATTCTTCCTTGAAATATCTTTTTAGCTAGGTTATTTTGAAATAGTTGCATTTTTTTCTTTTTAACAGCAATATAAAAAACCAGAAAAATGGGAATATAAGTGTCACAGATAATGGATGTAAAGTTCTTTACAAAATTATAAAATACTAAGTAAACGTGTGTCCTAATTGTGAGTATACTTCCCAGAGACCGAAGCAACTATATTGATTAAAGCTGAAGAGTAACAATTCTGCAGCTCAAACTTTCTGGGGTAAGTTCTGAATTAGACTACAATGCTAATTTCAAATTATCTCAAAATATCTTAAAACCAGAATGAGCAGTGAATTAAGAGTATGAAGATCTACTTCCATGGCCATAGACAAAACTTAACATCTCTAGGATAATTTCTTCTTGTTATTAAGAAGATACTTCCAGTCTGAATATTTTATGATGTGACTACATTTACTTTCTCTTAAAAAAAAAAAAATGAAAGGGGTAATATAACTGTACATAATAGTCAATAAAATGTACAAAATAAAACATGACAATAGAATAAATTAAGGTTTGGGCAACTTAGTACATATTGAACAGGTATCCTTAAAATATGCCTCATATATCATTATCAGAGAAATATCTAATATTTCAAATAAGTTTTTTTATTAAAATTTCAAAGTAACTTCTGTGGTAATAACTTCAGCAGACAGCTCTAGCAATCACAAGACTGAAATAAAATACCTAGATGACTCCAAAATCATTAACCTTTCCAACAACATGGAATAGTATTTCACAAAGTAAGGTCTATAGAATCACGCATCAGGTATAATGTGAAGAAAGTGTTTCACTGTCAAGGATTCTAAGAAATTCTGGATTAAATAAAGCTTATAACTTTCTCTATCATAGCAGTTCCCAAGCTTTTGCTCTCGCACACTGTGACTTCAAGAGGAGTGTTCATGTCACCCAAAAAGCAATGTGACCCTCTAGGAAGGTCACAGGATGACCTTCACAACCAGTTTTCCCCAAGTACGGACTGATGCCTGCTGGAAAACCCTCACGTAATGCTAACTGGTGAATACAGGACAGCAGCATACTTTGATGACGGAGCAGTGTTTCCTGACAGTTTTCTTTCTACTTAGTTGCCTTGAAAGGAACTGATCTTTCAGCATTCCACTGCTCAACTATTTTTCTTCAATGCACTCTTACCTCCACATTCTTCTATTATTTCAGCTATTGTGCTTGCTTCATCACCAGCCATGATCAGAATGTTTTTCAGACCATCTAGAACCACCTGAACAACTTGAGAATCTTTTACAGACAGTAAATTACAGAATGGTGGTATTACATTCTGCTGTACAAGGTACTCAACCTAGGCAACAAGAGAAAAATGTTTATTTATATAATTATCTTTTACCCAAAAAGAACACACTACAGGGCTTATGAACAACCAGCAGCTCCTACACATAAAAGAGTAGTGCACTTTCCGATATTAACAATCCTAACAGTTTTTCCAAACTTACCTGATCTTTTCTGCCACTTATCGTTAAGTTGCTAATTGCCCAGGCAGCTTCTTTTTGTGTTCCAAAGTCTCCCTGAAGGTTAACAAAGAAATGATTGTATGAATTCTTTATTAAAAAATCTTGGTTATAATATGTTAATGTACACGATAAACTCACAATATGACTGACCTTAGCAAGCTGATGAATAATCATAGGAATTAACCCGGCGTCTATTACAGCTTGAACTTGTTGCTGGTTGCCTGCTGTTATGTTGGAAAGGAACCACACTGCTTCCTATAATTGAACAAAATACAGGGTACCTTTGTTTGAAAGATTAATTTTAATGCATTTATATTTTTATTTTTATGTAGTTTACATAAACTATAACAAAATCACTTGAGTTGCATTAGGGAAATGCATCTAAAAAGCAATGAGATGACACAGAATGTCTCATTTTAAACACGTTATAAGGAAACTTCCATCCATCACATGTGGGCCCACTAACCTTGCACTGATCCACCCAATAAAATATATGCTTACATCACCCAGGAACTACTTTATTTTATTTATTTTTTAATGTTTATTTATTTATTTTGAGAGAGAGTGAGAATCCCAAGCAGGCTCCGTGCTGTCAGCACACAGCCCAACACGGGGCTTGATCATACAAACTGTGAGATCATAACTTGAGCCAAAATCAAGAGTCAGATCCTTAATCAAGCCACCCAGATGTCCCTAGGCACTATTGTAGACAATGGTAATATGGCAGTGAACAAAAGAGACAAAAAAATCTTTACTCATGCAGCTTAATTTTTTGGTGCTTAAGCTCCCTCTAAAAGATAATGATATAAATAAATAAATAAGAGACTCAATTTCCTAAAAGTTTGTTAAAACTACTTCTAAGAAAGGAGAATTGCTTTCCTGTAAAAATATTTACTTGCAAGATATATTTAGAAATTAAGTGTCCAATTAGTCTGGGATGGGTCTATATAACAAATTTTGCTGTAACCTTTAAGGATTTACAAGTCACAAACACGCAGGTCTGCTGTAATTTTAGTGTCAAGTGCTGTCTCTTCTTCCTCTTTTACAGTGAAAAAAGTTAACTGTAAATTTATTTTGCCCAATTGTGGGAAGAGGTTAACAACTGGTAAGTCAGTGTTCACTCTACCATTCTTACAAATTTCTTGTAGGTTTGAAACATTTTTAACTAATATGCTGAGGGAATAAACCCAAGTTTGATTCTACCTTGAGGGTCCCATGATGATCCCAAGTCCAAGTAACACAAATGCTCAAGGTGAAAAACTTCTAAGGAGACTAAATGGCTGCTGAGGCTGAGTAAACATCTATGTGAACCCTTTGTCCCCCATGATACCTTCACTCAGAGCATATTGATCACATGCCAGAACTTCTCTACACCCACTTCTGTCCGGCTTCCTCACTTCTCAGCTCTGTTTCCAATTACGGAATACATTTAGCTATAAAAATCCCAAATTATTGAAATTTCTACAGTAAAAATAACTGGCCCAGAGGCTAAAAGACTCTGGTTTCTTTCCCTTCATTGGAGCAAATGCATTCCTAAAATGCACTTTTTCGACAACATACTTTTCTGTAACAATCCAACTGTCAAATTATAGTTGAGCAACTATATAAATACAGCTATGACACAGAAGAAATGGTCAGTTCTGCTGGTTTGGGGAATGGTGGCATTTCAGGCAGATAAAACTACATTAAACTAAATGCGAATCAAATCCATGAGACATCATTTCACACCTACTAGAGTGGCTATAATAATTTTAAAAAAGGAACTGGAACCCTCATACAGTGCTTGTGGGAACGTAAAGTGGTACAGCCACTATGGAAAACAATTTGGCAGCTCCTCAAACAGCTAAACACAGAATTACCATATGACTGGGCAGTTCTACTCCTAGATATATGCCCAAAGGAACTGAAAGCTGGGACTCAAATAGACATCTGCATGCTGATGTTCACTGCAACATTATTCACAACAGCCACCAGTAGAAAAACTCCAAGTGTCCACCAACAAATGACTGGATAAACAAAATGTGGTATATATGTACTATGGAATATTTATTCAGCTATAAAAAGAAATGAAGTTCTGACACATGCTCCAACATGGATGAACCTTAAAAATTGTATGCAATGTGAAATAAGGCAGATACAAAGAGACTGAAGTACTTAAGCATATTTAACAATTAATAATAAGTTTGTATCTAAAGTTGAAATTTTAAAAAAGACTTTTTTGATCCTTCAATTTAGGCACTGCATCTTTTGGTCCAATCTAATTTCATAGGGAGATTAAATTATGATCTGTTTATAAAAGATACCAGCCATCCAGCGAGAGATTTTGTATGGATTCTCACTTCATGGCTACTAATTTACCAATCCTTGCTACTGCCCAATTTATTTAAATAAAAACACTGGTTCTAACAAAATAACACTTGTAACAAAATAACTGCAGAGGTGATCTGAAATAATTCTCATCATAACTACAGTGCTTGTGAAGAAAATTATGATCAAACAAACAGCAACAGAAAACAAGGGGACAGTTTATACAGACAGAAAGAAATGCACCAATGAGGCTATTATGTGCCTTACCTTATTTATCTTCTCTTTGGGATGTGATAAGAGATTGGGGAAGTGTGACAGGACATCACAGTTGAGAACAACCTGGGTCTGCTCATCGGTGCCAGTCACTATGTTGCCAACGGCTCTGAGTGCTGCTGTCTGGGGTGGGGATAAAATACTTTTTATACATTTATTTGTTTATGAGGAAACTGACTCTATAGTTTTCATAATCCTGAGAAAACGTAAAAATGCAAGGGGTGAATGATTAGCACTTACTGTATTCTTAGGCAAAGTACTATGTAGAACTGAGAGGCAATTTTGAATTTTAAACAATAGTCATAAAAAATGGAACTACAGAACTATGGAACTACAGAAAAATGTGTGAAAAACTATCAAAAAAATTTTTCAAAAAATTAAAAAAAAAGAAAAATTAACAGGTAAAGGTTCCTTTTAACAGCAGCTATTTCTAATCTATTACTAAATGAGTAGCACAGAAATATTTTAATAAAGGCCTGGAATGGGCACACATTTCCATCCAGAAAGTCACTTTGGTAGAAGTGGAATAAACATCTATCAGCCACCCACACCTAACTAAAGTGAGGAGAAATGAGAGAGGAAAAAAAATGCAGTTAGGATGCTGTTCTAATTATTTGGACAGAAAAAAAAATGAGTCTTGAACTAAATCAGTGGCTCAGGATACTTAAGGAGTAGACAGATTCATAAGCTACATAATAAGAATTAACAGAACTTTGTAATGGAGGGGAAAAGAAAGGAGGAATCAAGGTTTGAAGCTTGGACCATGTGGTCTACTGAAAGGAGATATATACAGAGGAGCAGATTTGTGGAAGAAGACGATACACTTTTTGTCTGGTTAAAATGGCAATAGAATGCTTTAAAGGAGTTCTCAGAGGAGACGTCTAAGGGCTCAAGGACAACTGGGTTCTAGGAGTCTGAAACTGTGAAGAATCTGGGTGAGACAAAGATTTGGAAACCAACAAAATCAGGTTCAGTAAAACAGAGGAGAAATATGGAAGATATGTACATATGGACCGAACTGAACCCTGGTTGTTCAAGTTAACAGGTTATAGCAAACACAATTTTAAACAAGTTAGGAAAAATTTTTAAATACTTACTTGGACTTTCACTTCCTGGTGGCTCAAAAGGGGCACAAGAAATGGCACAACCCCTGAATCAATAACCATCTGTATCTGCTCATTACCTCCATCTGTCAGGTATGACAGAGCCCAAACAGTATCTACGAGAATCTACAGGAAGTAAAAAAGAATTACAATTCAGTTATTTTTTTGAATGCTTAAAATACATAACTCAGAGGTGGTAACGTAAAAAGTAATTAAACTATGTTTTAGCTTGGTGGCAAAAGTATCTGCTTACTTGATAAATCTACTAAGCAGCAGAGCACTCTCTCAATGCCTACCTCAGATCAATCACTCTTTACAAAAATGAGGCATGGAAGTGTGAGACAACTTCTACCCCAACTTATGCATTTATATATCAGATAAATGAATTTAAAAACAAGTAGAAAAGTTGTTCTCTCTGCCCCGCAAACTGAGTACCTAATAATCACAAGGAAACACTTTATATACAGAACAAGACCATATACCAAGCTGCTTCAAGTCTAGAAGAGCCCAAAAAGATCACCTGTCTATACCAGTGGTTTTCATACATGTTTAGCAATATAATTACTTGTTTAGGCTATTAAAATAAACAGATAAAAGAATTAAGTTGGCATTTTAACCTTAGGAAATTATTTGCAAAGCCCTTGAAAAAGGTCCCCAAATGAAGAGCACAGAACATAAACCATGACCCACAGCCATCTGATTTTGCAAATAACAAAAAACAAAAGACTCAGGTTTATTGACTCTTTCAAAGTCAAAGAGATTATAATGTAACCATAGATCTTATCTCATGTGAAATCCAGGGATGTTTCTTACTAAGGTATGCAAATTAAAGACATTCTGTTGCTTTTAAAATAATGCCACCAGGGGCACCTGGATGGCTCAGGTGGTTAAGCATCCAGCTCGATTTCTGATCCCCAGGGTTGTGAGATCAAGCCCTGAGTAGGGCTCTGCACTGAGCATGGAGCCTGCTTAAGATTCTCTCTCTCCCCTCCCCTGTCCTCCCCTACCCCACACCCTCCACCACTCACACTCGTACTCTAAAATAAAAACTAAAAATAAAATAATGCCATCTGAATTAAGTCCATCTACATATCTTTCAAGAAGTATAAAGATCAATAAAAAGAGCAAATAAAACCACATTTAACCCACACCTTCAGCATTACTAGAAGTCAGAGACTACAAATTTCAAATTACCTGTAAGAAGAGAAAAAATTAAAGTCTAGCTTTTGTCTGGACCTCCTGCCCCAGGCCTGTGTAAGATTTCAAAGAAGAGGAGTGGTAAGGAGAGTTAAGTGTTTAAAACTACCCCATATTAGTGGGACAGAGACCATGTGGCCCCAAAAGCCTACAATATATACTATCTGTCCTTTTCAGAAAAAGCTGCTGACACCTTCTTCATTAGATGATGAGCTTCATTCAACTAAGAGATGCTTGAGGAAATAGATCATTACAGATCACAAACAAAAGTGGAAGAGTAGAAGAAAAACTTATAAATGGTATTTATTCTGAAAAAACAGAAATACTGCAACTTCAAGAATGGGACAGAAGGAAGCTGTGCATGAGAGCTGAGCCCACCTACCATCCCACCACAGCACTAAGGCCTCCCTACTAAAGGGTATCTGCAGACGTGGTGTGTGTGAACAAAGCCTGTCTACTACCCAGTGTGGCAGTAGCAGGTAACAAGACTTAAATAGAAACTGTAGTCACATAACAGAACACCCAAAATGTGCAGGCTTACAAGGGAAAACAACTTGTCATACCAGGAACATCTCAAACTCAAAAGGGAAAAGACAGTCAACAGATGTCAATGCTGAGATGACAGAGACATTGAAATTCTCTGACAAAGATTTTAAAGTAACTATCATAAAAATACTTCAGCAAACAATTGTGAACATATTTAAAACAACTAAATATAGGAAATCTCAGCAAAGAAACACGACATAAAGAAGAACCAAACAAATTTTTAAAAAAAGTTTTTGTTTATTTTGAGAGAAAAGAGAGAAAGTACGAGCAGGGGAGGACAGAAAAAGAGGAGAGAGTGAGAATCCCAAGCAGGCTCTGCCTTTCTAGTGCAGAGCCCAACATGAGGTTCAAACTCCCGAGACCATGACTTGAGCCACAGTCAGAGACTTAACCAACTGATCCACCCTTGTGTGCCCCAAACAGAACATTTTAAACTAAAAAATTCAGTAATCCAAATTAAAACTCACTGGAAATACTCCCTAGTAAAATGGAGAAAGAAAAAAAACAATCAACAAACTCAAAGATCAATACAAATCATCCAATCTGGATAACAGGAAAACAAACATCAAAAAAGACTGCAAAGAGGGGGCTCCTGGGTGGCTCAGTCAGCTAAGGCTAAGTGTCTGAGTCTTTGTTTCAGCTCAGGTCATGATCTCAGGGGTGGTCGGGTGGTCACTGTGGAATCGAGTCCAGCGTCAGCCTCTCTGTCTCTGCCATTCCCCCACTAGTGCTCTTTCTCAAAATAAATAAATATTTAAAAAAAGATTGCACAAAACCAATTGAGATCCACCTCACACCAGTCACAGTGGCTAAAATTTACAACTCAGGAAACAACAGACGTTGGCGAGGATGTGGAGAAAGGGGAACCCCCTTGCACTGTTGGTGGGAATGCAAACTGGTGCAGCCGCTCTGGAAAACAGTATAGAGGTTCCTCAAAAAATTAAAAATAGAACTACCCTACGACCCAGCAATAGTACTACTAGGAATTTATCCAAAGGATACAGGAGTGCTGATTCACAGGGGCCCATGTACCCCAATGTTTATAGCAGTACTTTCAAAAACAAATCATGGAAAGAGCCCATATGTCCATCAACTGATGAATGGATAAAGAAGATGTGGTTTATATAGACAATGGAATACTACTTGGCAATGAGAAAGAATGAAATCTTGCCATCTGCAACAGTGTGAATGGAAATGGAGGGTATTATGCTAAGTGAAATATGTCGGTCAAAGAAAGACAAGTATCGTATGTTTTCACTCATATGTGGAACTTGAGAAACTTAACAGAAGACCATGGGGGAAGGGAGGGAGAAAAAACAGTTTCAAACAGAGAGGGAGGCAAACCATAAGAGACTCTTTAATACAGAAAACAAACCATAAAGGTCGATGGTGGGGGAGAGGGGAAAACGGGTGATGGGCATTGAGGAGGGCACCTGTTGGGATGAGCACTAGGTGTTGTATGTAATCAGTGAATCACGGGAATTGATTCCTGAAACCAAGAGCATAATGTATACACTCTATGTTAGTTAACTTGACAATAATGTAAAAAAAAAAAAAAAAAATCACAGGGGCGCCTGGGTGGCTCAGTTGATTAAGAATCCGACTTCAGCTCAGGTCATGATCTCGCAGTCTGTGAGTTTGAGCCCCGCGTTGGGCTCTGTGCTGACAGCTCAGAGCCTGGAGCCTGTTTCGGATTCTGTGTCTCCCTCTCTCTGACCCTCCCCCGTTCATGCTCTGTCTCTCTCTGTCTCAAAAATAAATGTTAAAAAAAAATTTTAAAAATCACAAAGAAATACAGAGAGTTTCAGAGATCTGTAGAACAATAACAGAAGATCTAACATTTCTGTCATCAGAGTCGCAGAAGGAGAGTGAAGCTGAAAAAATATTTTAAGAAATAATGGCAGAAAATATCCTAAATTTGGCAAAAGACATGAGCCTAAAGATTCAAAAATGGGAGGATGAGGCAAGACAAAAGAGAAAACAGAATAAGCTCATCAATTATTGTATAGGTATTAGATACTAGTCAAAAAATACTATCTGCCAAACCAGACAGTAAAAGAAAAGGGCATTATAAAAGGTATAAATAAAAAGGTAATATTAGAACAAAATGAACCTTCCTAAATAACAAAATAAATGAAAAAAAAAAGCACACCAAATAAAAAATAAAACACACACAAAATATCATACAAAATGTGACTGAGCTAAAACCAAACATATCAAACAATGTGAACAAGCTTAACTCACCTATAAACCAGAAAAAGTTCTTAAATTGGCTCCCAAAACAGAACCGAACTCTCTGCTGTATACAAGAGACACAACTAAAATTAAGTAATTCAAAAAGACTAAAAATTAAATGAACTAAGGTACACCAAGTAAACATTCAGAAAACAGAGACTATAATCCTGTTAGTAGACCAGAACTTAGGCTAAAAAGCATTACAAAGAACAAATAATGCTGCTTTATAAAGCTAAATCCTACAATTTACAGTAAAGACATAACAGTTATAAAATCTACCCACCAAATAACCCTGCAAACACAATTACAAAGCAGAAACTAAAAGGATGCGAGACAAAAATATAAAAATAAACGAGTAATGTATTTTCACACACGACAGATTTTCAGTATGAGAAAAGTAGATAAAAAATGAGGACACAGATCTTATGAATATATATTGAAATTTATACCTTGCTAATAGATAATATAACTTGCATATGGAGCATAAAAATCATGTTAGTTCCAAAGAAAACATCAATAAATTACATAAAGCAGAAATACTATAAAACTATTCCAATACAAAAAGTTAGATAGACATTAATAAAATAAAAACCAAAAAGACTTCTGTTATGGAAATTTAAGAGCCATATAACAAACAACTCTTGGATGAAAGAGAAAATACCAAAAAAACTAAATTTTGAAAAAATTACAAGGAAAACACCACATACTAGAAAATAATGGATGTATGTAAAGCAGTGATCAAAGGAAAGTTCATATTCCTACAAATTTACACAACACAACTAAAAGGATGCAAATAAATAAATCCCAAATCAAGAGCAAGAAAAAGAACAGTAAATAGTACATGGAAGTAGAGTTGAAATCTAGATGAAATGAGTAACTTCTTAGGGCAATAGTTAGGGTTAGCTGATCTCGGAAGACACAGAGAGCTTAAGCAAGTCGATTTCCATAGCAAAGACAGAGAAAATTATCAAGGAACTAACCCCACAAAGGACCAAGACTCAAAAATTTCAAGGGCAAAACTACCAAGTCTTCAAAGATGGGAGAGCCCCCAATGCTATATATATTGTTTCAGGGCATAAAAAATAAAGGAAGCACAGTGTTAATACCTAAACTTTAAAAAAGCAATAAAAATATAATATTAATACCTAATAAAGATAGCATAAAGTAAAACCACAGACCCAGTAATTTTAGAAATATCATTTAGATGTTAGATTAATAGATTTAAGAAAAATCCTGATTATCTCCACAGTCACTGAAAAATTAAACACCCATTCTTAAATTTTTTTTTAATGTTTATTTTTGAGAGAGAGAGAAGAGAGACTGCGCACGTACATGTGAGTGGGGGAGGGGTAGAGACAGAGCTGGAGACACAGAATCCGAAGCAGGCTCCAGGTTCTGAGCTCAAAGTGGGGCTTGAACTCACGAAGTGTGAAATCATGACCTGAGCCGAAGTCAGTCGCCCAACCGACTGAGCCACGCAGGTGCCCCTAAACACTCATTCTTGATGTCAACACTCAAAATAGGATTTTATGGATATTTCCTTAACATAATAAAAAACTTATTAACTCAGGAAAAGGATTTAGATTCAACAAAAGATTGATAAATCTGATTACATAAAAAATAAGTCTGCATGGCAAAATGTATCAAAGACTAAAGACAAATTAGGAGAATATCTGAAATAATGTATCACAAAGAGCTAATATCCTTAATATATACAGAACTTTTAAAACCTAAGACAAAAAGACCAAAAATCTGATAGAAAAGCAGGCAATAAATACAAACAGGCTACTTACAAAGATATAAAAATGGCCCTTATATATACAACATAATGTCCAACTTCACTAATTAAAAAAAAAGAAAGAAAGAAACAAGTGCAAATTAGGGGCACCTGGGTGGCTCAGCTGGTTAAGCACCCAACTTCAGCTCAGGTCACGATCTCACATTTTGTGAGTTTGGGCCCCACATCAAGCTCTGTGCTGATAGCTCAGAACCTGGAGCCTGCTTCAGATTCCCTGTCTCCCTCTCTCTCTGTACCTCCCCTGCACCCATTCTGTCTGTCTGTCTCTCAAAAATAAGCATTAAAATTTTTTTTTAAAAAAAGAAATGCAAATTAAAACTGACATACATGGGAATGCAAGCTGGTGCAGCCACTCTGGAAAACAGTATGGAGGTTCCTCAAAAAACTAAAAATAGAACTACCCTACGACCCAGCAATTGCTCTACTAGGCATTTATCCAAGGGATACAGGTGTGATGTTTCGAAGGGACACATGCACCCCCATGTTTATAGCAGCACTATCAACAGTAGCCAAAGTATGGAAAGAGCCTAAGTGTCCATCAACTGATGAATGGATAAAGAAATTGTGGTTTATATACACAATGAAGTACTACGTGGCAATGAGAAAGAATGAAATATGGCCCTTTGTAGCAACGTGGATGAACTGGAGAGTGTGATGCTAAGTGAAATAAGCCATACAGAGAAAGACAGATACCATATGGTTTCACTCTTATGTGGATCCTGAGAAACTTAACAGAAACCCATGGGGGAGGGGAAGGGAAAAAAAAAAAAAAAAAGGGGTAGAGCAGGAGAGAGCCAAAGCATAAGAGACTCTTAAAAACTGAGAACAAACTGAGGGTTGATGGGGGGTGGGAGGGAGAGGCGGGTGGGTGACGGGTATTGAAGAGGGCATCTTTTGGGGTGAGCACTGGGTGTTGTATGGAAACCAATTCGACAATAAATTTCATCTATTAAAAAAAAAAATAGCCAAAGTATGGAAAGAGCCCAAATGTCCATCGAGGGATGAATGGATAAAGAAGATGTGGTGTGTGTGTGTGTGTGTGTGTGTATGTACATACACACACACACACATACACACAATGGAATATTACTCAGCAATCAAAAAGAATGAAATCTTGCCATCTGCAACTACGTGGATGGAACTGGAGGGTATTATGCTAAGTGAAATTAGAGAAAGACAAAAATCATATGACTTCACTCATGAGGACTTTAAGAGACAAAACAGATGAATGTAAGGGAAGGGAAACAAAAATAATATAAAAACAGGGAGAGGGACAAAACATATTTTTCTTAAATATGGAGAACAAACTGAAGGTTACTGGAGGGGTCGTGGGAGGGGGGATGGGCTAAATGGGTAAGGGGCACTAAGATATCTACTCCTGAAATCATTGTTGCACTATATGCTAACTAATCTGGATGTAAATTTTAAAAAATAAAAAATAATTTTAAAAAACCTGACATACAGTTTTTTTACCCATCAGATAGGCAAAATTTTTAAATGTGATAACATATGCTATTGGCAAGGCTATGGAGAAAGTCACTTTCATATGGTGCTGCTGGAAATACAAAATGGCACAGTCTCTAAGACAAGGAATTTGGGCAGTATGTAAGAAAATTACAATGCATTCATTCTTTGGCCTAGCAATCCCGCTTCTAGGGATTTACTCAAGGGTACTCCAATAATATGAAAATACACAAGAATATTTACTGCTACATTATTTATATTTGCAAATTCAGGAAACAGCCTAAATACCTATCCATAATAGTGTGTCTGAATAAACCATGTTCACAAAACAATACTAGTTGAGTTGGCCTGTGTTTTAGGAGGCTGCTAAATAAAATGTAACCTTCCCCCCCCCCAATGTGGCACCCACTACTAGCAGAAAACCACCTTTTTCTACTATACAGAGGTTTAGAAAAATGAAATATTTAAGGCTTCTAAGCTGAGGTCAGTGAATAATTTTCAGTGGATCTCCATGACAGTATCTTAAAAACTGGTGGGTTCAGCTAAGTCTTAGGCCTCCTGAAACTGCAGGCTCTAGTCTCTCTTTAATTTTGTTTAGTGATATACTGGGTCTTCACTGAAAATTTCATTTGAAAAAAGCTCTAAAAACTTTTAAATTCATAGCACACGATTATCAGGCCATTCCAGCTTCTTCTGTTTTCATCAAAATTTGCTTTTCTCATCTCCATTATCAGGCTAACAGCTGCTCTATGTCTCTGATGTTTATAATTTTACCTTTTGTTAACTCTTCCCATTTGAACTGCTTCTGCTCTTTTATACCTTCTCCTTCTGCTATTCTTTTATTCTTTTTTCTTGGATTTCCCCTTTTCTTGATTTCTATGCCAGGCTACCTGGCTCTTACAGCTATTAATAGTCTATGAGTGTACTCTTTTCCTTCTAGCTAATAATCTGATTAATGATGCTCCAACAAAGTCTTCAGCAACCCTGGTCTACTTTAATTATTTTCCACTATTCATTTCTGTTTTTCTCTGCTACAAAGCTTTAAAAGTTTTTTACTTCAGCCAATATTTCAGGTACTTAAAGACTTCCAGGAAAGCTCATCTCTAGACACACAACAGAAAGCACAAATGCACCCATGCAAAAGACTGACAACTCTACATGGTTAATGTTCTGAAGAAACAATCTTCTTGAAAACTAGTATATGAGTCAAAGGGCAATCTCTTGCAACACAAAATCTTCCAACAAGAATATGTTCAGCTCAGAGACCTTCAGTGGTCTCCACTCCAATAAATGTGCTAACAAATCATGTCCTGCTAGGTACTGTTACCAAAAATGCTATTAACATGTATAGCATTTCCTAGAAGATTAGACGTCTGTGGAATATCTATGAAATGTCAACTTGACACATGCTTCAGAGACAACTAGAGCTGAGTCGAGTTAGAAGAGTATACTTACATTTAATCCTTATATGCAATAAAGGGTACCTTAGGAGGCCCGAGGTACTCACATTCTATACATTCCAAAGAAAGGACTGGCCCTTGATCAGCAACTTTGAGATAACCTCTGAGTTCTTGGATTATACTGCCTAATGATGTTGTGTACCTCAGATCTTGGGCAAATAAATAGCTATGTAACAATGTGATTTTATGTGAGTACCTCTTTTAGTTTGCTTGAGGTTGTGGGACACACTTGTATCAGTTTGACCTCCGGAAGAGGGTGAAGCCTGAGGTAAGGGCCATCATGCGGGATGTCCATGCCTTTGGGACTGACTCCCAATAAATACCTGCACACCAAAGTTCAGGAGGTTCCATGGTTATTTCATGTGTTCATATGTGTCACACATGACTGCTGGGAAAATAAAGCACTGTCCTTATAACTCTACTGGGAGAGAATAACTGGAAGCTTGCATCTGGTTTCTCCTAAACTCTGCCCTCTGTGCCTTTTGCCTTTGTTGATTTTAATCTTGTGAAATAATAGGAAATATATATTTATATACACATATATATGTGTATATATATACATATGCATACACACACACACACACACACACACACACACACACACACACATATGATACGAGTAGTGTATTTATATATAGGTGTCTGTCTGTGATTCCTGGCACAGAAGTCCTAAAACCCGGTAGTTTTTAAAGTGATAAGAGTACTAGGAGCTTCTTTTGTTCTAGTATTTGCCTTTGACCCTGTCCCTAACACAGAGCTCCTAAACTCTTATAAGCTCCTAAGTGGTAAGAGCACTAGAAACATCTTTTGTTCTACTGAGGCGACTCTGGGTGGGTGCTGATTGCCAGAAAGACCAAGCCCTAATCAGAAGTTTTGGAGTTTTCAACTCCATGCCTCATCCTCCGGAGAGGGGAGAAGGACTGGAAATAGAGTTAATAATTGATCATGCCTACATGAGGAAACCTCCATAAAAATTCCAATAGGACAGAGTTCAGTGAGCTTCCAGGTAGGTAAACATGTCCCCACCAGAAGGGTGGTGGACCCTACCTCCACAAGGACAGAGCTCCTGCCCTCAGGGCCCTCCTAGACCTTGGCCTATGTATCTCTTTATCTGGCTGTTCATCTGTATCCTTTATCATCTCCTTTAATAAACTGGCAA
Source organism: Felis catus (assembly GCF_018350175.1). Lineage (NCBI taxonomy): Eukaryota > Metazoa > Chordata > Mammalia > Carnivora > Felidae > Felis > Felis catus. The sequence goes on along the minus strand of NC_058368.1, from coordinate 21,755,105 downwards.
TTAAAGTGTTACCCTGGCTTCTGTGAGCCACTTTGACAAATTAATCTAACTGAACCCAAGGAGGGGACTTGTCGGAACTTCCAATCTATAGCCAACCGTCATAAGCACAGGTGATAACCTGGGCTTGCAACTGGCATCTGAAGGGTGCGTGTGTTGGGGTAATCTGGAAGAACTGAGCACTTAACCTGTGGGACCTGACACTCTCTCCAGATAGACCATGTCACAATCAAATTAAATTGCAGGAAACCCATTTGGTGTCAGAGACTTGCCTGTTGTTGTGGGGAAAACTCCCACACATCTGGTGACCAGAAGTGTCAAGAAGTAAAGTGTTCTGTGTGAGTAATAAAGGAGACACACAGAAGATAAACACACAGCCAGGAAGAAGTAGGTCGTTCCCTATGTAGGAAGGAAAAAACTGAGTTTTTCCTAAATGGATCTGTATCCTTTTGTGGTAATAAACTATAAGCAAAACAGCTTTTCAGTGATTCTTTCCGGAAATTCACTGAGCCTGAGGGTGGTCTCCGGGATCCCTGACACACTTATCATCAAGTGTCACTAACAATCAAGTCTCTACACATAACCCATCTGCTACAACTGATTAATTTTATTTGTACTAGCAGTAAAAGAAGCTAGATTTATATCAAATGTTAGGGAACACTAAAAATTGTCTAGGCATGTCAAGCCATGGACAACTTCAAAAAGGGCAGGAAAACCAAATGCTACAGAATCACTGCAACTGCAAATAAACTTTAAGAAGCATAATAGCCAGAAAGCAATAAACACAGACTAACCTGAATCAGTCCAGATTTCTTCTGTAGTCCTAAGGGTGAATATTTAGTTTTTCTTCTAATGTCCACACCCCAACCCAGCTTCTCCAGCATTCTCACTAATAAATTACGTCATTCCGGCTGTTTCATTCCTCTGCCTGCTACTATTCTTGTTTTCTGTTGTGCCCTATACCCTAAAACCCAAATTAGAAAGCTGAATATTATCCCTGACTTCCTCTTTTCTTACCACCCACGTCAAACCCAGCAAGTTATCATCGAAAAAGTTTTCAAGTCTTCTCTTGTCATCCTAATGTCTGAGCTCTAACACGGGTGCTAATTTTCTCTCATCCATACTACAAAATCACCATTGATTTGTCTTTCCAACCTTACTTTCCCCTTAACTCTACACTCCACTTAATGGTATGAATCATCAATCCAGAACACAAATTAGACGATTATTCTTTGGTCTGCCATCAGCTACATAAAAAGGATATATGGCTCTTAAGGTGGTATACGAGATGCTGTGTGATCCAGAAACTGCTAGATTTCTGCCATATTTCCCCCCAATCTTTGCTTTATAGCTTATTCTTCGATCTCTCTAGTTTTAACAACTCCCTTCCTGGCTCTTTTTCTCTTGCTGCCATTGCTTAAATGTAGAGAGTCTCTTAGAATTCAATTTTTAGCCCTTTTTCCATATTTTCATGAATCCCTTAAATACGGACAAATCTCAAATCCGTATTGCGTTTTCCTACTTGGACTACTGCTATGGATGAACAACATGGTTCAAGTAAACCAGAATCAATGTGTCTGCCCTACGATAAACTCATTACCTTCCTCTACTAGTCTCATCCTTTTGCTTTTTACTCCTTCTGATAGTTATGGCATTATTATCCATGAGGATTGCTAAATTAGAAAACAGTAATTTTTACTTTTCCTTCACTTTGATCCTTTCCTCTCGAAGTCCTACTTATTTTATCTCTTAACACTCAAATTTTCCCTCTCTTAGCCATTACTGTCTCTAGCTCAGGCCTTCATCAACTTCTTTAGACTTACTATGATAGCAAAATAGGCCTACTTAACATTCATACTTTCCCCAGTCCAAACCTTGCATACCTTTTCTAAGTTATTTGACCATAACAGATATGAGCACATCATTTCTGTTTAAAAATCTTCAAGGACTCAAAAAAAAAAAAAAAAATTTTAGGCACGCCTGGGTGGCTCAGTCGGGTGGGCGTCCAACTTTGGCTCAGGTCATGTTCTCATGGTTTGTGGTTCGAGCCCCACATTGGGCTCTGTGCTGACAGCTCAGAGCCTGGAGCCTGCTTCTGATTCTGTGTCTCCCTCTCTCTGGCCCTCCCCTGTTCATGCTCTGTCTCACTCTCTCTCAAAAAAAAACAAAACATTAAAAAAAAAATCTTCAAGGACTCTGCACTGATTACAAGATAAAGTCAAAACTCCTTAACACAGGATTCAAAACCCTGCAACTTAACTCCCCAGCAAATGTGCTGGGTTATTAATTACCTGTGTTCTCCAAACGTCCTAAGTATTCTCTTGAGTCTTTAATATTTTTCTCATATACCTGAAATGACTTTTCAACTTGACAAAATACTACTCATTTTCCATCTGTATATCATTAGACAGATTAGTTACTTAGATATCTGCCTCTTACCACATTTGTAAGAGAGAGAAGTTTCACTTAATTTTTATGATATTTTGGACTATGTCACAAATGGACAGTTACTTTAGTAACTGCAAAAGTATTCCATCCTAAGAGCTTAAAGTTCTAAAATGAACTAGAGAAATGTGGTGCAACATTAGCATAGATGTATCTTCTTCACCCCAATGACAAATTACACACATAATTCTGGCATACACACATTCATATTATGTATGTATGTAAACAAACACAGAATTATAAAAACACAAACACGTAACAAATCAGAGAGATCTTAGCTGAAACAAGAGATGTCAAATCGATGCTAGATGAACACTAGAATCAATACCAGATTCACTGAAATTTATTCATTATATTACCCCATGGAAGAGTAACATTTTGCATTACTACATTAAGGAGAGTTTTCAGATTATCTAATAAAAAAATCTGCCAGAATATATATAGGAAATTCTTAAGTAAATCTCAGTAATGACCAAATCATCTAAAAATACCTTTGCATTTAAAATTATACTTGATATTCTTCAATACTATACCTCCAAAGGTTTGGGTCTTCAACACTGTACCTCCAACTGTCTCCTGGGAGACAGTGTGGTTTCAAAGAAACCACACAAGATCTGCCATCAGAAGATCTCAGTTGTGTATATCAACTTTGATCTTTATTAGCCCTGCAACTTTGGATAAGTCACTTAATCTTTCCTTGAGGCCCAGTTTTTTACTCAGTAAAATGGTGACAATATCTATTCTATCATAAGATTAAATGAAGGGCGCCTGGGTAGCTCAGTGGGTTAAAGGTCTGACTCTTGATTTCAGCTCAGGGCATGATCTCATGGTCTGTGGGATCGAGCCCCATGTCAAGCTCTGTGCTAACAGTGAGGAGCCTGCTTGGGATTCTCTCTCTTCCTCTCTCTGCCCCTCCCTGGCTCACGCTCTCTAAATAAATAAATAGACAGACAAACATTAACAAAAACAAAACAAAACAAAAAGAACCAAATGAGATTTAAAGAAATATAGAGGTGCTTTTTAAATTTAAAAAAAAAATTTTTTTTTTCAATGTTTATTTATTTTTGGGACAGAGAGAGACAGAGCATGAACGGGGAAGGGGCAGAGAGAGAGGGAGACACAGAATCGGAAACAGGCTCCAGGCTCCGAGCCATCAGCCCAGAGCCTGACGCGGGGCTCGAACTCACGGACCGCGAGATCGTGACCTGGCTGAAGTCGGACGCTTAACCGACTGCGCCACCCAGGCGCCCCTCTAAATTTTTTTAAATGTTTATTTATTTTTGAGAGAGAGCATAAGTGGGGGAGGGGCAGAGAGAGAGGGACACACAGAATTTGAAGCAGGCTCCAGGCTCTGAGCTGTCAGCACAGAGCCTGCTGCAGGGTTCAAACTCACAAACTGCAAGACCATGCCCTGAGCCGAAGTCAGACGCTCAACCGACTAAGCCACCTAGGCACCCCATGAAGGTACTTTCTAAAGATTTCACCTCTTTATAAATACTGATACTTTAAAATACACTAATAATACAGATACATTACACATGCAAATCTTTTCCAAAATTAGCATTATTGCTGTTTGGATGATTTAAGATACAAATTTAATATAACCTTAACCCTGTTTCTGAAAAATAGTTATACATTGTGGAAGCTTCACAAGTTAATAAAATATATGCTGACACTTACAAAAGTCTAAAAAAATAAATAACCTTTCCAGTTCCATCAAGAACAAAATCCCAAATCTAAGCTTCTGCTTTACTTACATTTATATCCGTATGGTATATGAGGACACATAATGCTGGCAAAATCTGAGGAAAGAAGATAAACAATAAATAACATAGAGTTGATGAATATGTCTTTGTAAAAATGAATAACTGTGATACAAAAAACAGTAAATACTATTTGCAGAGCAAGAAAAGACAACGTTAAATTTGCTTGAATCCCTATTAGGAAAATGAAAATCTGATAAATTCAATCTGAAAAACCTAAAACATACTTCAGATATCCGATTAAAACTTCCAAATAAATCTGGCAGAGATTAATGTACCTTAAAAGAAAAAACAGTTGTTTTCAGTAACTTTCTTTATGACATAAAATGTCAAGTGGAAAGAATGGAGATGAAACTATACAGTATAGCTCTCTAAAAAAAAAAAAATCTATTTTTTAAGGATTTTATTTTTAAGTAATCTCTACACCCAATGTGGGGCTCAAACTTACAACCCCAAGATGAAGAGTTGCATGCTCCACCGACTCAGCCAGCCAGGCACGCCTAAAGAAAGCTATTCTGAAAACTGTCGTCTCACTTACCTGCCTATATTTAATAAGCTACTTGAGTCAAATTAAAGTTTCTGGCTCCAGATTTAGTCAAGAAAATAACAACCAGTACAAAGTATACAGTTTGTTGAATTCAGGCCTTACAAATCCTTTTTTTGTTTTTTTTTTTTTAAATCTGGGAGGAAAGAGGCAGAATCACACTAAGTACCCTTTCCATAACAGCAAAACGCAGTAGAAGCTGGTGAAAGATATCAATTATAAAGATTCAGAGTTAACATTTTTTGACACAGTTAAGTGATTAAAGGCTGCATAGAATTTTTAAAAACTTAAAATATTCAGATTCATTTATAGATTAAATGTAATTTAAAAATTTTCTACTTTGTTTTAATTAATAAATTTAATACAAAGCATGTCACACATTTAAGAACACTAATTTTATCAGAAATCTAGGGAAATTTCAATTGGATTTAATGTAAATTCATTCAAGAACATATGAATTTAAGTACACCAGGTTTTATCTGCAGCGATCCTTTAATTTTTTTTAGCAGTAAACCAACAATGCAATGTAGTAACAAAATTTCTGAGATTTGATTTTCTCCTTTTGTATTTTTCTTTTTGAAAGTTTGTTTCCTTTTCGTGAAAACAGTCATTAAAAAATAAGAATTAGGGTGGGCTAATATTCTTTCAGGTGCCATAAGATACTCAACTTCCATTTCACAGGAGTCAAAAATTAAATATGATATGTTACTTAAAAAATCTCATACCTGCAATGAAATCAGTATATGCATTATTTCATTCCCTGTGCATGAAACTCTAAAGCATAACATAGGGAAAATATACCATCTGGGCTTTGCAATTCTTCATTTACCTCCTGAACTGTCTCCATAGGCGGTGGGGGATCCTTATTCCTGCAGAGATTGACAATGACCCATGTGACGTTCCGAAGGAAGGTGATGGGAATGGAGGGATTGATGAAGGACAGAAGAGGTTTGACAACTCCCAGTGATATGACATAATCTCTACATTGAGGACCATCACCTACAGAAATGAAAATTGTATTTAAAAAAAAATTACATTCAAGATGAGAAAGTCTGAAATGTATGCAATGGCTCATGTTGGGACACTGATGTTCTATGTTTCCTCACCATTAGTCAAGGGCATCAAGTGTTGCTGTTTCTCCAGATTTTGATTTGGAGAACACAAATTTAACCTAAAAATCCTGACAGCAAATTGCATATCTGTTTCAAGAGGTACCATCTTAAGTTTGTACTTATAAGGCAAGAAGATAGTCAACCCACGTTAAAATTAGAGGAAACATAGGATGTAATGGCTATGCCAATGTAGGAAAAAAGTTAATTAAGATTCTTAATTGGTCTCTTTTTAAACCTAAATCCAACTTACCTATAATGTTTCCCAAAGCCCATACTGCTTGTTCACAAACATTCTGATGTGGTGAATGGAGAAGTCTCAAAAAAAGAGGTACGGCATCTATAATAAAGAAAAATAAATACTGGTATTATAAAATGTTGAAGAGTTTATAGATTTCAGTCTAAATACATTGACAAAATATACAGAGCTTGGGGGTGCATGTGTGACTCTGCTCATTAGGCAACCAACTCGATTTTGGCTCAGGTCATGATCTCATGGTTTGCGGAGTTCAATCCTCGCATTGGGCTCTGCACTGGCACAGCAGAGCCTGCTTGGGATTCTCTCTGTCTCTATTTGCCTCCGTCCCGCGCTCTCTTTCTCTCTCTCAAAATAAATAAACATATATATATATATATATATATATATACACACACACACATATATATATATGTATATATATACACACACATATATATATACGTATATATGTGTGTGTGTGTATATATATATATATATATATATATATAGAGAGAGAGAGAGAGAGAGAGAGAGGGAGAGAGAGAGGGAGAGGGAGGGAGGGAGAGAGGGAGAGAGAGACAGAGAGAGAGAGAGAGACAGAGGGAGAGAGAGAGCCTGGCACACTATAGTTACCCAATTATAGTTCAATGAATGAATAAATGTGGCATATACCCTTACCCTAAAAAAATTTAGTATTTTCCCCTAATTATATTCAATAACACACCTATTGACAATATTTAAAAGGTGTTATATCATTAACTAAAAAAAAAAAAAAATGAAATTTTTCCTGTAATGCATTAAAAAAAAAAAAAACCCTAAACACATAAACTTAGAATATAATACTTTAGTCAATATGATCCCAATTGCTGATATGGGATTAATTAAAGAACTGATTATTCCCATATCTGGCTTACCTTGAATAATAAAAGAGATTTATCATTATAATCCTTATGCTTACATAATTTACATGTTAGCTTAAGTTCTGAAACAATGGTATCATACCCATTCCAGCTGGGAAGCTAAAATAAGCTGGATCATTTTTTCTTAAATTTCAGACAATTGTGTACTACTTACAGTATTTTTTGCTGTATCTCTCTGCACTACTAACACTTAAATTAAAACCAACTCACACTTTTAACAGCTTTATTAAGATATAATTTACCTGCTTAAGTACACAATTCAACGTTTTTTAGCATTTACACAGAGTTGTATAGTTACCATCACAATTTAATTTTACATTTCCATTACCCCCTAAAGAATGCCACACCCACATAGCAGTCCTACTGCCCATTCAGCTTTAGGCAGCCATTTGCTTTCTATCACTATAGATTTTCATACCCTGGATATTTCATACAAATGAAAGTGTATAATAAGTGGGATTTTTTTGTGTTTGGCTTTTTTCAATTAGCATAATGTTTTTGAGGTTCATCCTTATATAGCACATACCAGTAGTTCATCCTTTTTTAAAAAAATTATTTATTTAAATCCAAGTTAGTTAACACATAGTGTAATAATCTTTTCAAGAATAGAATTTAGTGATTCACCACTTACATATAACACCCAGCACTCATCCCAACAAGTGCCCTCCTTATTAATGTCCATCATTCATTTAGCCCATCCCCCTCACCCCCTCCTCTCTCCCCCAACCCTCAGTTTGTTCTCTGTATTTAAGAGTCTCTTATGGTTTGTCTCCCTCTCTGTTTTTATCTTACTTTACCTTCCCTTCCCCTATGTTCACCTGTTGTGTTTCTTAAATTCCACATATGAGTGAAATCATATGGTATTTGTCTTTCTCTGACTTATTTAGCTTAGCAATTATGCTAGCTTCATTCTAGTTCCATCCACGTTGTTGCAAATGGTAAAATTTCATTCTTTTTCATCGATGAATAACCCATTACACACACACACACACACACACACACACACACACACACACACCACATCTTTATCCATTTGTCAGTCGATGGACATTTGGGCTCTTTCCATAATCTGGTGATTGTTGATAGTGAGTAGTTCATTCTTTTTTATTGCTGAATAGTATTCTATTATATAACACATTTTGTTTATCTACTTATATCAGTTAATGGATATTGAGATTATTTCCATGTTTGGGCCATTGTGAGTAAATGTACAACATCTGTGTACAAGTCTTTGTGAGGACATGTTTTCATATCTCTTGGTTCCACCTAGTAGTAGAACTGCTAGGTCATATGATAACTCTATGATTAACCTTTTGATAAACTATTTTCCAAAGAGGCTACACCATTCTACATTCCTACCAGCAGTGTGTGAGGGTTTCAACTGACTCACATTTGTAATTTAACTGATTTTATTTATCACTTCTGCAAACAGAAGACCAGTATCACCAGTATCACAAATAGAAAGTAACCAAAAGATTAAAAATGCAAACAAAATACTGTTACTAAATTGTAGGTACAATTAATAGGTAGATTGGTAACTAGTAGGTACCTACTAGTCTCTACTGAAAGCCCTAGTCTAAAATCTGCTACCTTTTTGGTACAACTAACATCTAACTGGGAACTTTCTCCTTTGGTATTACCAAAATACCTGAAAGAGAGTAGTATTCTCACTAATTGACACAATGTAACTTATTGCTATATCATATACTACTTAAAATCATTTTCAGTGTAGGGGCGCCTGGGTGGCACAGTCGGTTAAGCGTCCGACTTCAGCCAGGTCACAATCTCGCGGTCCGTGAGTTCGAGCCCCGCGTCAGGCTCTGGGCTGATGGCTCGGAGCCTGGAGCCTGTTTCTGATTCTGTGTCTCCCTCTCTCTCTGCCCCTCCCCCGTTCATGCTCTGTCTCTCTCTGTCCCAAAAATAAATAAACGTTGAAAAAAAAAAATTAAAAAAAAAAAATCATTTTCAGTGCCACCTAAAGCCAGTTAAGTGTTACACGTATTAAGAGTACTTGGTGACATCTAGTTTTCTTCAAAGTGCTGTTTTGTCTGTTTGGGTCAACACACTAATAATAGCCCATCCTGAGGTGGGCAAAATTTTAAAAATATAGATGTTCCAAGTTAAAAGGCACAAGCTACTCAATACACTGGAGGTACTAGAAATAGAAATTTTAAAACCTGTCATTAGCAGATAGTCTCTACCCAGAAAGATAAAACTATTCACTTTTTAGTAACCACAATTAAAATTATTTAATGATAGATTAATGATAGCTATGGGAAAGATATCAACCATCAAAATTAACTCCTAAAATTCACTAGTTTAAACATATTGGAAGGTAAAATTCAGTCTTTACAATAAACTCCACATCTTTGCCTTTAAATTTTTTTCAAATGTTTATTTATTTTTGGAGAGAGAGACAGAGAGAGAGAGAGAGAGAGAGAGAGAGAGAGAGAGAGAGAGAGAGAGAGAGAGAAATAGAGCGTGAGCAGGGGAGGGGCAGAGAGGGAGACACAGGATCCGAAGCAGGCTCCAGGCTCTGAGCTGTCATCACAGAGCCCAACATGGGGCTCGAACTCACGAACCGTGAGATCATGACCTGAGTAGAAGTCTGACACTTAACCAACTGAGCCACCCAGGTGCCCCAACTTGCCATTATTTTTTTTTTTTTAATCCCAGCAAGTAAGGATATTAATTTACTTACTAGACTGTACAACAGCTTGAGTCTGTGCAGAAGTTCCTGATGCTATATTAGTTAATGCCCAAGCAGCTTCAAACTGTAATGAAGGACTGTAAAACACAATAAAAAAATCTTTAGACACAAAACTATCACTTAAATTTATGACCCGCAGATCTATACAGTTATCCTTTACCCTGTCCTTTAATTTCACCTTGTTATATCCACCTTGGATATCTCCACCTGACTATCACTGGCTCCCAAAGTCAGTCAATACAAACCTACTTCTTTTTTTTTTTTTTCAATATATGAAGTTTATTGTCAAATTGTAAACCTACTTCTTTAAGTCCAGTGACTGATAGCTGCAACATTTGGCCAGTCATTATTGTCCTTGACTCCTTCCTCTCCCATAAACATCTAATATAAAAGTCATGTCAATTTTACCCTCTAAGTATTTCTTATATTTATAGTACCCCTCTTAAGACCACTGTACTAGTGGAGGCCTTCACCCACTTCACTTGAATCACTGCCACAGCCTCTGTCTTAAAGCTGGATCCCCATCTGACTCTACTACATCATCTGCTTTACACACGGGAGATATTACAAGGCTGCATAATTTTACTGAAAAGATGAGATCATTACAATTTGGAATTGTGACAGAACACCTCACAAAGAAAGTAAAAACTAACCTAGCTTTCCAAAGACAGATAAAGAAAGAAAGGCACTGTCAGCTGGAAATACAAATAAAAGTATCACGGGTGGAATGACCACAATGTGTATGGAGGACAAGGAGCAGATCCAGAGAGTGGAAGCTAAGAAAATATGTAAAAACATGTAACAGGGGATGAAACTGGAAGGGTAGGTTATCCAAGTGTGTGTCAGTGGACAGAGAGGAGTAGAACTCAAATCCCAAGCTTCAACACTTGGAATTTATTCTATAGACATACTAAGTATAGAGGGCTCCTACAGAGTATAGAAAATAATGCGGTGCGTCCATGGTATGTAGAATTAGGATAAAAAAGTTAAAGGCTGGTGGACAGACCTGTTGAAAGTAAATTATGTACATCAAGTTAGGATAGATGGCTGTAAGAATATACATTCCTTTAAATAGAATACCAAGGTGGGAGGAGGTGAGCAAAAACTGAGGGGAGCCAAAGGTTAGGGACTTAGAAGAAAGCTCTATGAATATCGAAGAAAGAGAGTAAGGTTGTAGTACCAAAGGTTAGAAAAATCCAAGAAGGGGGGCGCCTGGGTGGCGCAGTCGGTTAAGCGTCCGACTTCAGCCAGGTCACGATCTCGCGGTCCGTGAGTTCGAGCCCCGCGTCGGGCTCTGGGCTGATGGCTCAGAGCCTGGAGCCTGTTTCCGATTCTGTGTTTCCCTCTCTCTCTGCCCCTCCCCCGTTCATGCTCTGTCTCTCTCTGTCCCAAAAATAAATAAACGTTGAAAAAAAAAATTAAAAAAAATAAAATTAAAAAAAATAAAAAAGAAAAATCCAAGAAGGAAAAAGGTTTTAAGGAGAATAAATGTCAGAGATAGAACAAGCAGTGAGGTCAAAGACGGGCCAGATAAGGAAATGGAGGAGCAGATAAGAACTATGATGAATTTTGGCAAAAGGCAGGGGATAAAGAGTATATTGGAGGCAGAGAAGAAGCAAATGGACAATAAGATCAAAGATGATGAATTTGTGTCATTCTAGGCCAGAAGAAGAAGGGGTTATTATATTAAGCCAGCCCTGGTAGCTTGGCAAAATACTAGAAATGAGGGCCTTAAATGAGAAAACAGTGAGCTATAAAAAAATAAAATTACAAAGCAGGGAATGTTCTAAGATCTCATTTAAAAAAAAAGGAAGAGAAGACACAGAAAAAGAATGAGTGCAATAAGTAAACAATAAATGAGCATTTATTGTAAGTTTGACACTGTGTAGTGTTTTGTGTATATCATTGCCATTCTTCACAATCACCTGATTTTTGTAGATGAGGTATGTGAGGCTCAAAAGCCACTTGAGTTTGGGTCAGTAGCAAACCCTGGATTTAAATCAATGCCTATTTGGCTCCAAGTCTATGGGCTTTTATATGATAACACTATTTCCTATGACCCATCCATAGAATCAGATCCAAACTACTGACAATTTTCTGCTTTTGCTTCAGGTAGTAGTTACAGAGGTCTGTATATATTTTAGCATAATTTTTTGTATATATGCTATTCACAAACACATCCACAAAATGAGGCTATGCCAAAGGCTGGAACATAAAGTTAAAAAAAAAAAAAAAAGATGAAGAAAGAGAAGATCAAAGGGAAAAAGGGTGTCCCTAAAAGTAGAGGTAGAACAGATTGTTTTTTAAATAGCTGATATAAAACTTACTTTTACTTAAATAAATCTTGTTACAGAAAATATGTATGTATAAAGTGAGTGTTAAGCATTTTTGGAGGAACGGTTGCAGCATATAATGAAAGGAAAAAGAAGTATTTTTAAATAAAAATCCTTAGTGGCTACATTTATCTAGTCAACTGAAAATTCCTTAAGACAACATTTAGCAAAACACACCAAATTTTAGTCTAAATACTCTCAAATGCAAAACTAGCATTTGTTTTAAAATACTTTGTGAAGTTAAAACTCACATTCTTCGCACTTAATTCAAACTGATGAGGTGTAAGATACAACACACCAAGATATCTCTGAACACTAACAGAAATGGGGCTGTACCTTAAAAGGTACAAAGCAGTGTTTTTTCCTTTCTATTCTGGAAAAGTATAACCTGATTTTTAATCTACTTCAAATAAAAAGCATGACATTAGACAATTAATCATGGTTGGAGTTCTGTTAAAGACTTCACAGAAGATCAGTGGATTAGCTGGAATATTCCCAGGGTAAGAGCCACTCGGTTCTGGAAACCATTCATGTTGACTCAGTCATGAGGTTAATCTATATATAGACTCATAAGCAAAGAGTGACTCAAACACTATTTGGGTTGTTTTAAAATATTACTAAAAACAAAAACAAAATAAATAAAGACTATAAATAAAATATTTGAGGTAAGTTAGAAGAGGCAATAAAAAGAAGCTAATATTTTCCTAGAAAATATACACACACACTTCAAATAGTAAAAAAAGAAGCACTCTAGGTCTAGTGAATATGATCACAGAATTAGAAAATTACATAAAAATATATAACAAATGAAAAACGTAATAAATGCAACACCTAAATGAAGCCATTTGTTAAATAATAATCCTAAACTTTCTGGTAAGTGAAAAAAAGTGAACAGGGACTCAAATCCATACTTACTTATCGTCCCTTTCTAGACATTTGACTAGAATTGGTAAAATCCCAGATTTTATTAGGTCATCAATTGGTGGGTTTCTGTCACTGGATAATAGCTTTCTAGAAAAAGAAATATAAGAAATTAATTGCTATAATTTTCAAACTATGAACAGACACAGCAATGTATTACTTCTAGCAATGTATTACTAAGACACCTATAATAATACTTCCTCTAGACAAATTAGTATTTACCTTGCAGCCTGGACAGCACTTAACTGGACCACTGGGTTATCACTTGTGGCATTCTGTAACATCAAATGTGAATTTTAGAAATTTAAAAAATATCAATTTCCAAATACTTCAAAATGCAAATATTAAACTAATAACATACCTGCAATATAGCTTCTAGTGTTACATTTTGCTTAAAAGAAAAAAAAGACAGTTCAGGGAAGAGTTTATTAGCAAAATCACATTTATTAAATAATCTATTTACTAAAGTTATGAGTTAATATACATTAATTATCATCATAAAATTGATCTTAAATTCAAAATGAAGTTCTCTGATTATAAAATTATTGTAAAAACACTTTATAACACCAAAGTAACTTACTGCTTTAAAATCAGCATCAACATCTGAATCTTCTAAGCTTTCTTCTTGGGGAACATTTCTTTTTTTCAGTAAGTGTTCATCTCTTTTGTTCTGGATAAGGATAACATGAATTAAATGTGTATAGTACCAAACCATTGACGGGCCACATTCTGGACTTGGTAATGAAATTAACTGGTAACAGTACAGCTTTCACACACACACACACACACACACACACACACACACACACACACACACGCTTATTAAACATGATAGTTTTGACCAATATCATGCCTCCCCATCTTTAGTAAAGATTCACATTTGGGAATGCAGTATTACTGTAACAGTCTAGCAAATACATTCCAACTAGCATGCTAGCTTTCATCTACTTACTAAAGCAAGAAGTTGCCTAGATGGGAAAGAGTTTAATGCTCAAATGTTAAGGTCTGTATGCTTGTTGGGAATGTGGGGAAAGGGAATTCATTAGCATAAATGCCACCTACTTGCCAACATCTTATATTTAAATTCTTGCTATCTGGCTTTTACAAACAAAAATTCTCTTCTAGCAAATATATTTCTACATTTTATGGGATTTCAATAGTTTGTAATGGCAGCAACATACGCCATTTCACATATCACTCTGGATAAATCAATCTTCTTTTAAGTTTTTAGTTTGTTTATATAATTAAGTCTAAATAAATTAAAGTCTGAATGACTTCTAAAATCCTTTTCAATTTATAATTTCAAAGGCTGTACCACCTAGTCTTCAATACAATATTTACAGAAGTGTTTGATTATAACAGAAAGTTACTGAAGAGGTATTAATATTGATGTTAAAATTCAGATCAAATAGAAAGGTAAAACTGGAAATATATGTATATCTGAAGTTTTCTGGATTATCTGTACATCTACTTTTGTCCAATGTAAAAGCAAGCATCTTAAACAAACTGAGGCTTATACATATGCTAATATTAGATTACATACCAACTTCTATTTATATCACAGCATACTTCTTTAGCAACTACTCAATCAATTCTACATCATTTTTAAATTAATGCATTTCACAAATATTAAAATCCATGCACTGATATTTTATAGTCTCAAGTGGCTCTCCACAAAATACTTATTAATTTATAGTGGAAAAACTTGGCAGACAGCATCTTAACCAAGTGGCAAGGGTTAGCATGAGTAAAGAACAAATCCACATTGTGTGCCTTCTGGTCTGATGCACTGAGAAAACACCACTTGTATGGTATTCCTGACCAAAATCCCCACCACAACCACCACCACCACCACTGGAGGAAAATGAGACAAACCTAAACCTGCCATTCTACAAAAACTAGTGTGTACTCTTGAAAAACGTGTCATGAAAGATAAAAACTGAAGAACTACCAGATTGGATGAGATTGAGGAAACGTGACAAGTGCAATGTCTAATCCTGGACTGGATCTTAGATTCATAAGGACATTATTAGGAATTAGCAAAATGTGAATTAGATCTATGAATCAGTAAATATTTATCTGTGTTAATTTGACAAATGCCATGTGGTTACATAGGAAAGTATATGTTTTTATGAAATATGAACTGACATATTAAGGGTAATGGGGCATTATGCCTGCAACTTAACTGGTTTAAGAAAAAGTGTGTGTATGTGTGTGTAAATCAGAGAGAGAAAGAGAGAGAGAGAATAAGGCAAATATAGAAAACAGCTAACAAACAAGGAAGCTGGGTGTTGAGCAAAGAGTGCACAGTGTTTTTTGTACTACTGCAAATTTGAATTTCACAATTTAAGTTTGACATTGTTTCAAAACTTAAAAGCATCTATGCATTGTACTTCGTGATTTGTAACATGGTTAATTTTAAAATCTTTTATATGGCAATTTTAACATCTCTTGGAATTTATTTAAAAGTTTCCCTAAGTTCATCCCATTCTATTTTTATTGTTTTCTTCTAATTATTTTCCAGTCTGAATAATGAAGCCTCCAAAGGTCTTTCAGGAATCATACGCTCTCCATTTCTCCAACTCCAACAGGTATTTCAGGCATAAAAGCAATACAAAGCATAAATATAGCTAAAGCCTCTTATAAACAACAATGCCTAAAGCAGGGATAGCATTTTATCATGACATATGATGTTTGCAGTCTTTTTTTTTGGGGGGGGGGGGGTAAGGAAGCTCATTTCTATACCTAATTTGCTAAGATTTTTTTTCTTTTACCTTTTCAGCCACAAATAGGTGCTTCATTTTATTAAACTGTGCTTCTTTTGCATCTATTGATATTGACATACAATTTTCCCCTTTCATCTGTAATGGGGTAAATTAATTGACTTTCTAATGTTAAACTTAGAACCTTGCAATGTAAAATTTACAAGTTTGCAAGACCTGGGATAAACTGTTCTTGAAATTTTTTTTAATTAAAAAATGTTTTTAATGTTTATTTTTGAGAGAGGAGAGAGACAGAGTGCAGGCAGAGGAGGGGCAGAGAGAGACACACACACAGAATCTGAAGCAGGTTCCAGGTTCTGAGCTGTCAGCACAGAGCTAGACGTGGGGCTCGAACTCATGGATGGTGACATCAAGACCTGAGCTGAAGTCAGATACTTAGCGACTGAGCCACTCAGGAGCCCCCCTTGAAAGTTTAAAGAGTTATTCTTTACTGGATTTAATTTACTAATATTTTATTTCGCATTTTTAAACCTATGTTCATAAGTGAAACTGGCTTATAAGCACCTTTTCTTATGCTGTCTTGGTCACATTCTCAACGTCATGGGTTTGCTAGCTTCACAGAACAAGTTGGGCAGTGTTCCCTCCTTACCTTCTCTAAAATCATTTAATAAGAAATTACCTGTTCTTTGAATGTTTGCTGGAGTTCTGTCTGCAAGATTACCTTTTCTTTTTCAGGAGGTTAGAAGAGGTTAAACATTTTTAGCTACTGAAATAATTTCTTTATTTTTAGAACTATTCAGGTTTTCATTTCTTCTTGAGTTAGCTGGGTAATTTTTTTTTTCTAGTAGGAAGTTGGTCATTTCAGCTAAGTTTTCAAATCTATTGGCAAAAAATTACTCATCATCAAATTGTGGCACACTGTCGGCAAAATGGCTGTAATTCCCCCTTCCAATGCCTCTGGATAGTCTGATCCTGCCCCCGCACTGATTCCAGGTATGGCTGTGTGACTTGCTTTGGCAATGAGACATTACTCAAACGTACTTGAAAACTGCTTACACATCTGAGGATGTCCTCTCTTGCTGCTCTTACAATTCTAAAACCACCATGTGAACACTGTGCTAGCCTGCTACAGGATGAGGCTATGTAGAAGGCAACCAAGGTCTCAGCCAATAGCCAGAAAGTTGTGTGAGACCATCTTTAGATCATCTAATCACCAGCTAACCCATCATCAGTGAATGAGGGAACCCAGCAAATATCAGCTGAAGTGGCCCAGACTAGAAGAACCACTCTGCCAACCCACAAAATTATTAGTTGAATAAAATGGCTATTGTTTGAAGCTATTTGGTTTTGGGTTGGTTTATTACACAGCAAAAACTAAGTGATGTACTAATATTTTAAAACCTATGCCACATATACATTAATATGCCTTTTAAATTCCTATTATTATTTGTTCTATATCTCCACTTACTATAAATTTCTCTTGAGAAGTATCTTTTTAACTGTATTCAACAGGCTCTGACGTAATTATTTTTCCTATTGCTCATTTCTAGGTAATCATAATAGCCACTAGGATTTCTGTGATGGTCAAGGTTAGAAGTCCTTCCTTCCTTTCCTCCTTCCTCCCTCCCTCCCTTCCTTCATTTCTTTCTTTTCACACTATGAGGTTTTTGTAACTATCTTATTCCCAGATTTCTAATTTAACTGTATGGTGATCAGAGAATATAGTCTGCACAACACTCTGAAATTAACTGATATTTGCCTTATACCAGATTTTCTTGAAGTTTCTCAGTCCACAGGTAGGCCAAAGGAAATACCTAAATTTTTTTTTAATGTTTATTTATTATTTTTGAGATAGAGAGACAGCAGGGGAGGGTATGAGAGAAAGGGAGACAGAGAATCCCAAGCAGGCTCTGTAGCTGTCTGTGCAGAGCCCAACATAGGGCTTAAACTCACAAACCCTGAGATCATGACCTGAGCTGAAACTAAGAGTTCAGCACGTAACACGTAACGGACTGAGCCACCCAAGTGCACCTAAATATCCTTTTCAAATAGTTAGGTGCAAACAACTTAATAGTCATTGGCAGGGGATTGAGGGGTTGCGGGGTTGGAGATTGTGTGTGGGGAGCAGGGAGGCATATAAACTGAAAGGAAAAAATTTTATTTCACTCTTAAACAAAATATGTGATTAAACAAATGCAGTGAGATCTAATGTTTAAATCATAAACTACCTCAATCAATCCCTAATAGTTCTGTGATATCTAAAAGATGTTAAATGTTGCGACGTTTCCCTTAAAATCTCACAATTTCCCAAATGTCCCTCTGGAGCCCCATGTTGCCTCAGTGCACTTTGGAAATTATAGCTTTATACTATCACAGAGCCATTTTTCAAGGGGTTTTATACATGTTTTTTAGAAAACACTTGCAAATTAAGTTATTTAACTTTTCTTTCCCCTATTAATTGGTGTGTTTATTACTGACAAGAAAATCTACCACAATGATTATGTCTTTAAGAAATTCTGCCTTGTAATTTTGTCAATTTTTGCTTTATATGTATTTGGACATACAGCACAACATTGAGTTGTGACTAACTTGTTCTGCGAGTGTTCCACAAGATAAACAAACATTTCTAATACATTTTAATTTGGTAAATGAGTAGGGCGTCATGCCAAATGTCATGTGGTCACAACTGAGCCCATGGCTCTTCTCACTCTCTCAGTGTGGGATTGTGGGGAGATCATCTCCCATGCTCGGATGCTTGGTCTCAGGCCACACTGCTTGGCAGAAATCAGTGATTTTTCAGAACGTTGCAAGGTGCCCACAACTGGCACTAGTATATTTTTTGTCACTTCAAAGTACCAATGGACAGTCCTTTGTTTTTCCACCCAAGAGTAAGCTTAGGAATTCTTTGCTTCATTCTAGGTCAGACTGCCTGCAGATATAGACCCTTCTCTCTGCTGCTTATTGACAGTTACATTAAGTACAGTATATGACAAGAGTTTATTAATACTGTAGTCAACATCCGTGAGAACATATATAATAGCCCCCATGCATAAAAAGGTTGAAAAGAAAGGCAGTAAGAAGGAGATGATTACAGTGGAAGTTAAGAATGAAATCATTGAGAAGTACGAACGAAGTATGCGAATGGCCGAAACTGCAAGATTTTATAAGAAGTCTGCATCTGCACCTCGTCTGCAGGGGAGGAGGAGAAAAAGGCGGAGGAAACTCTCACTTCAAATGAGATTAGAGATGTGTAAAATGTGGGAAACAGTGCAAAATTTTGTAGAAAACCACCACCTGAATAAGGCTATATAAAGCAGTGTGAGCAAAGAACCTGTCTAATAACCATGCGATGTCACATTTCTACAAAATCCTGAAAAGGAAGCAAAAGCAAAAGTCATTGGATAGGTTTCTTGTTATAGTTGCATGAAAAGAAAAATATTCCATTGAGCCAATAGATAGTAGTGATTCTGTTACTTGATAGTGAAAGTCATCTACACAAACCCTCCTGTCTCCCTCACACCAGCCACGAAGGTTTTCAAAGGCAAGTGCAAGTTAATTTGTTTTTAAAGTTATTGTAGTTACTTAGTAAATTGTTTCTTTTATCAAAAATAAAGTAATGAATTCCACATTTGAACTGAAAGCATCCTAAGTAAGCCAAAATATCCCAGGGCATGAAAATCATACATTACTCTTAATAAAAACTATGTATAAGCCAAGAACACATAATCCCTGGGCAGGTTTCTGGTGATTTAATTAAGCATTAAAGGGAGCTTCATCAAACCAGTAACTTAAACTGTCCCTTTACTTGACAATCTAGAGATTTTTACCCTCTTAAGACATTGTACTACAATAAATTCAGCATCCATAAAAGGCATCTCTTTCATCAAGTGGGAGGGGAGCTCAAAAGATATGGGAACGACCCTAGTTTCAACACCTACTTTATGTTCAATCTCTCTCTCTCACACACACACACAAACACATGATCCATTTTTAAAGTTCCTTTAAAAACCTATTATTAATCTATTACCCAACTATATATTTAACCTATTTAGACTTTCTGTTTTCTGACTATTACGGTTGAACTACAGGGAATGGCCACTTTGTATGTTAAAAAGGTTACTTACGGGCAATTTCTTAAGACTCACCTAGTATTTTCTGAGTTAACAAATTCTATACATTGATGTCTATATAAAGTTCTTTTTCATTCCCAAATTTCTCTCTTCATCTTGAAAAAGTACATTCTATATCTAAATTCTATACCTATATCTGTGGAATAAGCAATCACTTTTTTTTTTAAAGTTTATTTTCAGAGAGAGAGAGAGAGAGAGAGAGAGAGAGAGAGAGAGAGAATCCCAAGCAAGCTCCACACTGTCAGTACAGAGCCCAATGCAGGATTCAAACTCAAACTAACTGCTGGATCATGACCTGAAGCGAAGTCAGACACTTAACTGACTGAGACATCCCCAGCAATCACTTCTTAAACACGTTATGAAAAAAATATCTATCAGCCCCACTTTGAATGCAACAGAATTAAATTTGTTTTTATCCAGCAATACATTCATTGTGTTAAATTCTTATCTAGCTTTAGTTCCTGTAAAATTAAAAATAAAATTACTTTTATTTCACAGAGCAGTAAATGAAGATACAGAGAACCTGGATAAATTAAATTATATACCTAGGAAATATCAGATAAGATTTGAACCCAGGTTGTGGCTGGTTACAGAGCTGTTTCTTAGATATATTTTACTACTTGCTTTATTTATTTATTTATTTTTTATCTAAAGGCTTCTAAAGAAGTAGGAAAAAAGGCTCACAAGATAAGGCCTTCTCTTCAATATTAACATTTATGAAATGATACTACTGCTGTGCAGACATAAGGATAGTCACCCACAAGTTTTATATGTTATATTTACATTTTGGACACTCTGCTCAGTGTATTATACTCTGATTAATTTCTTTTAAACCAAAACACTACTGGTTCATCAATCAGGTAAAAATCTGACAACATAACAGAAATTATTTTTCCTGAAGGATCACTTAGCTAATCTCATCAAACAACTGCTGCTTTCTTTTGGATTCTCATTTATTAATTCAAAGTTTTACATATGATCATTTCAACAGACATTGGAAAAGCCTTTGACAAAAGTACAACATCCATTCATGACAAAAAAACCTCAACAAAGTAGGTTTAGAGGGAACATAATAAAGTCCATTTATGAAAAACCTACAGCTAACATTATCCTTAATAGGAAAAAACTGAGAGCTTTTCCTCTAAGGTCAGGAACAAGACAGGGATGTGTCCACTCTACCCACTTTCATTCAACATAGTGCTGCAAGTCCTAGGCACAGCAATCAGACAACAAAAAGAAATACAAGGCATCCAAACTGGTGAGGAAGAAGTAAAACTCTCACTCTTTGCAGATGAATGATACTCTGTATGGAAAATCTGAAAGATTCTACCAAAAAACTGTGAAAACTGGCAAATGACTCAGTAAAGTGGCAGGATACATAATCAACATACAGAAATCTGTTGCATTTCTATATACGAACAATGAAGCAGCAGAAAGAGAAATTAAGAAAAAACTCTCAGTTATAGCTGCACCCAAAATAACAAGATACTGAGGAATACACCTAACAAAGAAGTGAAACACTGGTACTCTGAAAACTGTAAAAACACTGAAGAAAGAAACTGAAGGCGGGGCACCTGGGTGGCTCAGTCGGTTGAGTGTCCGACTTCGGCTCAGGTCACGATCTCAGAGTTTGTGAGTTCGAGCCCCGCGTCAGGCTCCATGCTGACAGTTCAGAGCCTGGAGCCTGCTTCGGATTCTTTTTCTTTCTCTCTCTCTCCCTTTCTCTCTCTCTCCCCCCTCACCTGCTAGTGCTCTGTTTCTCTCAAAAATAAATAAACATAAAAAAAAAAAAATACCAATAGCATTTTTCACACAACTAGAACAAACAATTCTAAAATTTGTATGGAACCACAAAAGACCCCAAATAGTCAAAGTAATCTTGAAAAAGAAAAGCAAAGCTGGAGGCATCACAATTCCAGACTTCAAGTTGTATTACAATGCTGTAGTCATCAAGACATTATGGTACTGGCACAAAAATAGACATATAGGTCAACAGAAGAGAATAGAAAACCCAGTAATAATCCCACAACTATATGGTCAATTAATCTTTGACAAGGCAGGAAAGAATATCCAATGGGAAAAGGACAGTCTCTTCAAGAAATGGTGCTGGGAAACTTGGACAGTAACATGCAAAAGAAACTGGATCACTTTCTTCACCAAACACAAAAATAAATTCAAAATGGGTTAAAGACCTAAATATGAGTACTGAAACCATAAGAATCCTAGAAGAGAACACAGGCAATAACCTCTTTGACATCAGCTATAGAAGCTTTTTTCTAGATATGTCTCCTGAGGCAAGGGAAACAAAAGCAAAAATAAACCTATTGGGCCTACATCAAAATAAAAGCTTCTACATAGTGAAGAAAACAATCAAGACTAAAAGGCAACCTACATACAGAATGGGAGAAGATATTTGTAAATGACATATTCAAAATATACAAAGAATTTACAAAACTCAATACCCCCAAGATAAATAATCCAATCAAAAAATGGGCAGGGGTGCCTGGGTGGCTCAGTAGGTTGAGCGTCCAACTTCGGCTCAGGTCATGATCTCGCACTCTGTGAGTTCAGGCCCCGTGTCGGGCTCTGTGCTGACAGCTCAGAGCCTGGAGCCTACTTCGAATTCTGGGTCTCCTTCTCTCTGCCCCTCCCCCCACTCATGCTCTGTCTCTCTCTCTCTCTCTCTCTCTCTCTCTCTCTCTCTCTCTTCTCTGTCAAAAATAAATAAACAAACATTAAGAAAAAAAAATTTTTTTTAAATGGGCAGAAGACATAAACAGACATTTCTCCAAAGACATAACTATGGTCAACAGACACACGAAAAGGTGCTTGTCATCATTTATCATCAGGGAAATGCAAATCAAAACTTCAATGAGATATCACCTCACCCTGTTGGAATGGCTAAAATCAAAAACACAAAAAGAACAAGTGTTAGTAAGGAGGTGGAGAAAAAGGAACCCTTGTGCACTGTCAATGGGAATGAGAACTGGTATAGCCACTCTGGAAAACAGTATGGGGTTTCCTCAAGAAACTAAAAATAGATCTACCCTATAATCCAGCAATCACGCTAGTGGGTATTTACCTAAAGAATACAAAAACACTAATTCAAAGGGATATGTGGAACTCAACGTTTATCACAGCGTTCTTTACAATAGCCAAGATATGGAAACAGCCCAAATGTCCACTGATTGATGAATGGATAAAGAAGATACAGTATATGTATATATTATTCAGGCCTAAAAAGAATGAAGTCTTCCCATTTACAATGACATGGATGGAGCCAGAGAGTATTATGCTAAGCGAAATAATTCAGAGAAAGACAAATACCATATGATTTCCTTCATATGGTTTCATTTATAAAACAAATGAGCAAGAAGAAAAAAAGGAGACAGAGAGACAAACCAAGAAACAGACTCTTAATTATAGAGAACAAACTGATGGGTACCAGAGGGGAGGTGGAGAGGTGGAGGGGTTAAATACGTGATGGGGATTAAGGACTGCGCTTGTGATGAGCATTCAGTTGTATGGAAGTGTTGAACCACTATATTGTACACCTGAAAGTTGTACAGTTTTACAACAGAAAGGTGTACATACACCTGAAAGTTAACTATATGTTAACTAACTGGAATTAAAAGAAAAAAGAAAAAAACTAATTCAGCATTAAAACCAATAACAGCATTTCATTAAGTTTTGATTGAGATGATTGTAAATTTGAATGCAGTTATACGAAACAATGCAGAAATCTCTAGCTCAGGTTCTCTTAATTAACATTTTGCAGAACTATAGTATAATATCACAACCAAGACATTGACATGGATATAATCCCTTGATCTTATTCAGATTTCCTGTCTTACTTGTATTCACTGTATGAATGTTTTTTTTTTTTTTTTTTTTTTTTTTAATTTTTTTTTCAACGTTTATTTGTTTTTTGGGGGACAGAGAGAGACAGAGCATGAACGGGGGAGGGGCAGAGAGAGAGGGAGACACAGAATCGGAAACAGGCTCCAGGCTCTGAGCCATCAGCCCAGAGCCCGACGCGGGGCTCGAACTCACGGACCGCGAGATCGTGACCTGGCTGAAGTCGGACGCTTAACCGACTGCGCCACCCAGGCGCCCCTGTATGAATGTTTTAAGTGTATCAAATCTATACAGTTTTATCACCTACACAGGATCATATATCCATGATTTTAGTCAAAATACTGAACAGTTCCAAAAACAGAAGATGCCCTCCTGTTGCCTTTTTATAAGCAAACAACCTCCCTCTCCCTGTATCTAACCCTTGGCAACCACTAATCTGCCCTTCATTCCTAAAATTTTGTCACTTCAAAAATGTTATATAAACGGAATCACACAGTATAGAACCTTTTTGTGATGGGCTTTCTTTTGCCCAGCATAATTCCCTAAATATTTGTATAAGTTGTTGCATCTATTAACAGCTTGTTCCTTTTAATTGCGGAATGGCATTTCATGGCAAAGACATGCTAAAGTTTAACCAATTACCCTTTAAAGACATCTGGGTTGGTCCCAGGTTATGGCTATTCCAAAATAAAGCTGTTACAAACATTCATGTACAGGTTTTGTATGAATACCAGTTTTCATATCTCTGAAATAAATGAGGAGTATAACTGGTGGTTATATAGCAGCTACATGTTTTCCAGAGTGATTATACCATTCCACATTCTCATCAGCAACATATGATTTAATCAATTTATCTGCATCTTCACTAGCTTTTCACGTTGTCATTATTGTTTATTTTAGCCATTCTGATAGATGCTTGCTTAGTTGGTTTTAATCCATAGTTCTCTGATGGCTAATCATGTATTAATAATCATCATCATCATAAGTACCACCTGTATATATCCTTCACTGAAATATCTCTTCCATCTTTGCCCATTTTCTAATTAGACTCTTTTTTGTTTTTTGATTTTTTTAATACTAACATTTAAGAGTTCATTATATATGCTAGATACTAGTCCTGTATTGGATGTGTGGTTTTCTTCTTGCCTCTAGTTATTTTCATCTTCTTCACATGGGTTTTCACAGAATAAAATTTTTTAATTTGTTAAGCTCCAACTTTCTTTTTATGGATTATGCTTTTGTGGTCAACTATAAAAACTCTTCGCCTGGCTCTGGATCCTGAAAATTTCTCTCCATTTATAGTTTTATGTTTTACATTTAAATCTAGGATCCATTTTGTGTTTTTGTATAGGTGTGGCAATTAGGTTGAGGTTGGTTATTTATTTATTTATTTATTTATTTATTTATTTATTTATTTATTTATTTATTTTTGCTCATGAATTTCCAACTGTTCTAGTACCATTTGCTAAAAACGATATTCTTCCTCCATTGAATTGGTTTCGCACCTGCTAAAAGTAACTTGAATGTATTTGTGTGGATTTGTTTCTGGGTTTTATCTTCTGTTCCATTGATAAATGTGTCCAAGAGCCTTAATATTGGGTAGAGCAATTGCTTCTATGTTATTCTTTGTCAGGATTGTTTTAGGTTTGTAGAGTCTGTGCCTTTCCATATACATTTCCGAATAAGCTGGTCTGGTCTACAAAAAGACTTTGGTGGGATTTTGATAAAAACTCCATTAAACCAATAGATCAGAGAATAGGCATCTTTACTATGATGAATTTTCCAGTTCATGACCACAGTATACATCTCTCCATTTACTTAAGTCTTACTTGATTTCTTCCATCAGCATTTTATAATATTCACCATACATATCCTATACATGTTTTGTTAATGTATAACAAAGTATTTTATTTTCTTCAGAGTGGCTATAAATGGTATTGTGCTTTTAATTTTGGTTTCTGCATGTTCATTGTTAGCATATATAAGTGATAGACTTTTACATGTTAATCTTGTTTCTGTGACTTTGCTGAACTCAATTATTAATTCTAGGAGCTTTTTTGCAGATTCTATATTAAATAAGAGCAGTAAGAATAGGCATCCTGCCTTGTTCTCAGATCTGAGGGGGAAACCACTCAGTCTTTTCACCATTAAGTATGATGTTAGCTGTAGGTTTTTTTGCAGATGTTCTTTATCAAGTTGATCAAGTTCTAGGGGCACCTGGGTGGCTCAGTCGGTTAAGCATCCAACTTTGGCTCAGGTCATGATCTCATTCATGGTTCATGAGTTTGAACTCCGAGTTGGGCTCTTTGCTGACAGCCTGAAGCCTGGAGCCTGCTTCAGATTCTGTGTCTCCCTCTCTCTCTGCCCTTCCCCAGCTTGTGTTCTCTTTTAAAAATAAAAAATAAAATTAAAAAAAAGTTGAGCAAGTTCTATCTGCAATGTATCAAGAGTTTTATCAAGAATGAGTGTTGGATTTTGTCAAATGCTTTTTCTGTATCAACTGATATGATAGTATAAATTTTCTTTATTATCTTGTTAATATAGGGAACTTAGGGTTTTTTTAAAAAAGATATTTTACTAAAAGGTCAAACAAAACAATTGTACTGTATCTGATTAGTGAAAGTATGGCATTTTGGTGGTGGTTTTCATTATGTTAAGAACTTAATGTGCCCCACCCCCAGATCTAATGACAATAAAATCCTATGGGATATCTAACTGATAAGTCACCAAGAGAAGATTATATAAAGTTTAATATAATTTGCCAAAGTTAAAAATGCCAGTGATAGGCTTTGGATGGATTTTCAACTCATGAGGCATTATTCACTGAACAAACATTTATATTGAGAGGCATTATAGCATAATGGTTAAGAGCTTTCCCATTTATCAGCTGTGTGATTTTAGGCAAGTTATTTAATTCCTATGTGACTCTGTTTACAACATGATCTAAAACAGAAGTACAGACCTCTGTGTAAGTGTTGATGCAGAAGTACCTAATTAAATAGGAAAGTAAAATATCAAGGAGGTAAAGGCAAAAAAGTTCAGAGAAAAAAAATCTTAGGCCAGTAAAACACTACATATTAATAACTAGAATTCATCTTTAATCTGACAGAGCAGTATCAATGTTATTCAAAGTACAGTCCTTAGGGGCGCCTGGGTGGCTCAGTCAGTTAAGCATCCGACTTCAACTCAGGTCATGATCTCACAGTTCCTGGGTTTGAGCCCTGCATCGGGCTCTGTGCTGGCAGCTCAGAGCCTGGAGCCTGTTTCAGATTCTGTGTCTCCCTCTCTCTCTGCCCCTCCCCTGTTCACGCTCTGTCTCAAGAATAAATAAACATAAAAAAAAAAAACCAAAAAACAAAGTACAGTCCTTGGACTGGCTAAGATTTTCTCAAACTCTATGTTACAGATCTGCCCCAAAATATGGAGATTTTGCCAGAAATCGATTGTCAAACTATACACATTGTTTATTTACATTATTTATTTATTTAGGCAGAAGGATTTTTTTGGAAAAGGAAGCAGTCAGTCCCTTGTTTAGTATTTTGAAATAAGCTCCCTAACTTGTCACAGATTAGGACTTTTGAGTAGCACTGCTCTGTAGCTACAGTATTTTTTCTTGAAAATTCAATAAATTATTTAAATACACAGAAAATTTTAAGATATCATAATCAATTTCATTCTTGAAAATTAGCATTTAATGAGTATGAACTATTGGTCCAGAACTTGACTAGGCATTTAGGGATGGGCTGGGAGAGAGATTTGGGAGTACTAGCAGTGGGGGAGTGTGGTTACTACCTTCACTTAAGATGATTACAATCTAATAAAAATAGAGCTCATCTATGAAACTCTGGAAACTAGCTTTCTTGTATTAACAAGAATCTCAATGTCATTAACGACAATGCTGTGATTTTCTCCTTAATGGAGCTATAGAGATAGCAAGGCTAGAAGTAGACAGACACTCTGACCATAAAGAATAAAGGAATCTTCTCTTGAAGGGCTCTCCATACCTCTACAGAATGGTATCAAAATCAATTAAGCTTTGTTTGAAGTTTAGGCTTTGTTTCAGGAACTGTTCACATTCTGGGGCTTACTCAGGGAATTCTGAAATGTGAAGTAAGGAAATTTCTTGAGATTTCCTTAATTAATTTCATTTTTGGTCCTTCTATAAGAATTTCTAGGAACTAATTCTAGTAACCGGAAAGGAATAATTCTTTTTTAGGAATAAAAAGAATAAGAGGACTCTAAGGCAAACAAAGTGGATATTAAAAAAGATGTACTGTGACAAGCAAGAAATTTTAATTCTATAAATTAAGTACAGAAGACAGTACAACTATAGAAGAAGGAACAAACAACCAAATATTAAGACAAGTGAATACCGTAAATTAATAAGCATATTTGAAGGGCTAAAAAGCTTAAAACAAGAGGAGGATTCTGAATAATACCAGGACCAATATAAAAGTTTTGAGTTGTATTCCAAGCATGAAAATTTAAGGGAAAGTAAAGGCCCACATCTGGGGATAGCTGGTATAATGTTAACAGATGTTTTATTCCTACCATTCCTACTGTCTCTATTAAGAAGAATGATCTTCACATGATGAATGAAAAACCAGACACAAAAGGACACTTACTGTTCTATTTACATAAAGTTCAAACTATGCAAAATAATCTATAATATTAAATATCAGGATAATGGTTACCCTTGGGGAAAAGGAGTAACTTGGAAGGAGCCTTGGAATACAAGTAATGTTCTTTCTTGATCCAGAAGCTTATTATACAGATAACTGTATAACAGTTCACTTTGTGAAAACACATCAAGCTTAAGATGTGTTGACTTTTTTTTTTATTAAAAAAATTTTTTTTAATGTTTTATTTATTTTTAAGACAGAGAGAGACAGAGTATGAGTGGGGATGGGGCAGAGAGAGAGGGAGACACAGAATCTAAAGCAGTCTCCAGGCTGTGAGCTGTCAGCATACAGCCCCATGTGGGGCTCAAACTCACGAACTGTGAGATCATGACCTGAGCCGAAGTCGGACGCTCAACCGACTGAGCCACCCGGGCGCCCCTGACTTTTTTCTATGTATGTTATATGCTAATAAAAAGTTTAAAAGAAAAGAAAAGAAAAAAAAAAAGAAGCTAGGTACAAAGTGTTAAGACTGGCAAGGAGCCTACCTCACTCTTTATTTAGCTAGTTGACTTCTCTGGTCCAAATGAACCAAGGATGTGAAAAAACTTGAAAATATAATTGCCAAATCACTGTTGTTAATTGGTAAGTATCTTTGAAGAGGTTAAGGAGTTGAAATAACACTGGATTTAGCAAGCATTTTTCAATTGTAATAAAGATTGGGAGGAGTGGTTGCAGGAGAATGAATTTCAGTAACTATATACTATTTATGAGCATAAACCATTGATGCTGGGTAAAAATTCATGACCCAAAATGGGTATTAAATAAATACATATTAAGTACATAAATGCACAGGTCTATTTAGTTTTAGTGACTGGGAGAGTGTTACTCTCAGAATCAAGACTTTCCTTCTCTTTAAAACTGAAAAATTTTAAGATGATAATTTTAATTTAGGAATTTCAGGAGTGAAGAAAAGGATCTAACCTAAAACAAACACAAAGATTTGAATATAAGTTCCAAAATATATTTTTTTTAATGTACACATAATATAGAGAACTAGTTACGTGTATTTTTTTTTTAAGTTTTTATTTTATTTATTTATTTCGAGACAGAGACGGCACAAGTGGGGGAGGGGCAGAGAGAGAGAGAGAGAGAGAGAGAGAGAGAGAGAGAGAGAGAGAGAGAGAGAATCCCAAGCAGGCTCCTCATTGTCAGCACAGTGTCCAATGCGGGGTTCATACTCATGAACCTGAGCCAAAACCAAGAGTTGGATGCTTAACCAACTAACCTACCTAGGTGCCCAATTATGTGTATTTTCTTGATTGGCAACTGAAATATTTGCTTCAAATAAAATGTGCTTGCATGAAAACACAGTATCATAAAGGTAACTCTAAAGTCCTCCAAAAAAAATAGATGAAAATACAATAAAGTTTAACAGCAGTTGCATTTAATTGGTAAGATATAAGGTTATTCTACTTTTATTTTTCTAAAGAATCTTGAACAAGTATGTATAACTTTTACACGAAGAAGGTGGAGGAATCCTGTCTGGCACATAGCCTAAAAAAAAGAGGATATTAAGGAAAAACCCACAAGAGTATCTAATTTCATCAGATGTGACAATTTCAATGCTGGCATTAAAGTACTTCACACAGTACATAGCACCTCAATAAATGAAAGCTTTCAATATATACCATTATAAACTATTTAATGATGTATATGCTGTGTGGTTTAGGGTTGATCACTAATTTGCACAGTATTTTCATTATTCAAGTCATACAGAATTTTAAAAATCAGAAAAATCTCCTATTTACTTTCTGTTTCTGTTACTTTACTTTCTTACCTTTCGCAGTTCAACTGTCACTTCATTTCGGTGTCTTCGCATTGTCTAAAAAGAAAAATAAAGAATATTTAAGTACCTACATATTGACAACACTGCTAGTAGATACGTTAAGGTCTTAGGCATTTAATATTTTAAAAAATTTTTAGAAGTAATTGCTCTTTAAGGGTTAAGGATTGGTCAGTTTTAGACTTTGAATGAAATATAGGAGGTTAAAAAGCCAAAACTCCTGTCTATTTTACTGGATATCTGTTGGTTAATTTTGGGGGGAACATGAGGTGGGGCTTGGCTGCCTAGAATCCATTCCCCTTTCCTAACTGCACCCAGGTTTCTCTGTGGAATTATATATCCTCTGCTGTAGACTGCCCTGATGGAACTGCCTATTAAAGTATCTCACTCTGTCCTCGTTTTGAATGGGGCATGAGACCAAAACCATGCCAGCAGAACTCTCTCCCTCATAACTCTGAACCCTGAGCAAAGTGGAAAGGAAAAAAAAAAAAAGAGTAGGTTCTATTCCCAGTTCTCAGGTGTTGCTATTCATTCTATGAACTACCCATATGTTTCCAAAAAATTGTTTTTCCTTAAATCAGCCAGAGTTGGTTTTTGTTGTTTACAACCAATTAAATCTATCTCAAATGATTCATGTTTTAAAAAAGTAATGGGGCGCCTGGGTGGCGCAGTCAGTTAAGCGTCCGACTTCAGCCAGGTCACGATCTCGCGGTCCGTGAGTTCGAGCCCCGCATGGGGCTCTGGGCTGATGGCTCAGAGCCTGGAGCCTGTTTCTGATTCTGTGTCTCCCTCTCTCTCTGCCCCTCCCCTGTTCATGCTCTGTCTCGCTCTGTCCCAAAAATAAATAAACGCTGAAAAAAAAAATTAAAAAAAAAAAAAAAAGTAAAGAACTCATTGTCATGGCCTTAAAACCACATGAAAAGGAAAATAAATTTGGGATAGATATTTTGTATGAAAAGGCAAACAAGTATCCTTTTTTTTAAAAAATGTTTATTTGTTTTGAAAGAGAAAGCACACAGACAGGAGAATGGCAGAGAAAAAGGGAGAGAGAATCCCAAGCAGGCTCCATGCTGACATGGGGCTCAATCTCAGAACCATGAGGTCATGACCTGAGACGAAATCAAGAATCGGAACGGACTGAGCCACCCAGGTGCCCCCAAAGAAGTATCCTTCGAAGTTTACTGAGAGGCTCCATCAGCCATGTCTTATCAGGAATGACTGAAATGATTAGATATCCCCTCTCTCCCTTGATATGCTGATACAATGAATTATTTTATTACATATGTAAGTATGTAAAATCCTTACAGTTTTGGAATAAAGGCTACATAAAGGTTACATGGTCATGGTATATTATTATAATATATTGCCAGACTCAGTATGCTACTATTTTATTTGATAATTCTTTTGTATGGTATCGCTGTCAAGTTTTCTTAAATTGCAGTGATAAATTCTCCTTTGGGGAGAAACCCCATGAAAATCAAATTATAAAGTTTGCTAAATATACCGAAATATTAATCTAAACTTATGCTTAAATATAGATATATATTAAATGTAAACAAAACTGCCAAACAAAATTCAAATTAGTAGCATTCATTTAATGTAATGAAATGATGCACTGATAAAATTATTATCACTATTAGGGTTCAACAGTAGAAAGACAGCCTTGAATCTAATTCTATACCATGTTCCTGTGTTTTGACTTTAATAGTATTAATACAGAGACTGCTTAATACACAGACTGCTTCATATATTTATCATAAAGAATGGTAATAAATGTTGAGCAATCTTCAAATACTAATATTAATTTGATTACTCTGAATTGTCTTGATTCACTGAAGATTAGAACTATACGGCTGTTGGGGCGCCTGGGTGGCGCAGTCGGTTAAGCGTCCAACTTCAGCCAGGTCACGATCTTGCAGTCTGTGAGTTCGAGCCCCGCGTCAGGCTCTGGGCTGATGGCTCAGAGCCTGGAGCCTGTTTCCGATTCTGTGTCTCCCTCTCTCTCTCTGCCCCTCCCCCGTTCATGCTCTGTCTCTCTCTGTCCCAAAAATAAATAAAAGTTGAAAAAAAAATTTTTTTTAAAAAAGAACTATACGGCTGTTAAAATGCCTACATGAATATCTAATTCAACTGTTACTGGAACAGAGAAGAAAAAAATATCTTTTTTTTAATTGGTTTCAGGAGTAGAATTTAGTGATTCATCACTTACATATAACACCTAGTGCTTAT
Source organism: Felis catus (assembly GCF_018350175.1). NCBI lineage: Eukaryota > Metazoa > Chordata > Mammalia > Carnivora > Felidae > Felis > Felis catus. The sequence continues at coordinate 21,722,720 of NC_058368.1, read as the reverse complement.
CACAAGTGCCGGCCTTAATGCGCATCACCCAATTAGCCTACTTTCCCCTACCTACCTCCTCTCCAGCAACCCTTGGTTTGTTGTCTATAATTAAGAATGTCTATGGTTTGCCTCCCTGTTTTTATCTTATTTTATTAGAAAAAAATATTTTAATTGTAATAACAACTACACTTGTTTATGAACTGTTATGATAGGAATACAACAAAAAAGATCCAGGCAACATATCCCTTAAAAAATATGATCAAGTTAATGCTATATTGTAATTCACATCAAAATACTTCAGGATCCATAGGAGTAGTGAGTCAACTTCCGAAGTTCCCTAAATTAAGAATCCACACTTCACAGTGGGTTAGCTAGCATTTAAAGCACCCATATCAGAAGTTAGCTCCCAGTTAATACGTGCTTCGAATACCAACATCTGAATTTAGGGAGTGGTTTGTTAATTAGTATAAAAGAGATATTGGAAATAGCTTTTTATTGCCAAAATGGAATTGTTCAAGATATACAGACTGGTTAGGAATGTTGTGCAGGTGCCTTGATTCTTACTTGTTTGCAGTTTAAGAATCTGGAAAGCCCTGCAGTCTGTCTTCAGAGAGGTTTTTGAATCCCTTTGATCCTGTATCCCGCACCTTCTAGGAGGATTTTGTCACCTAACCCTAATCAGTTCTTTATGGTGTATGCTTACAGATGAAGTTTTACTGCAAGGTGGTAACTGCTTGCTAATACGTGTTTGTGTAAGTGGCAGAATTCTAAAGCTTGTTTTATTATAACGGAACACACTGGTAGTAAAATTTCTAAGGAAAATACATATATTATCTCACCTATCTCTAATAGTTAAAGGCCTCCTACTCATCCAAAAGTACCATATGTATGTAAAATAGCCAAATGGCTTAGGTCAGTTAGCCACAGGTACTGACTACTATGTACACGATGAAAGTACCATTGAGTTAGTCATGACTTGTTCCGTTCTCTGAATTACAGAAGAGGCTCCACTTTGGGCCTCTTTCTTTCATTCTTCTGAAGTTGATGGCATCTACTCTCATGTCTTCAATTTCTGTTTGATGACCACTCTCAAAATATCTATCTTTAGCTCAACCCTCTTGCCTGAGCTCCAATCTGTAAGAATAATATTCACTCACTCAACAAAAATTTACTGAATTCATCTAAAACGCACCAGGCAATATGCCTGCAACTAGGACAAGTATAGAATTTACAGCCTAGTACACTGGTCAGCAAACTACAGCCTATGGCCCAAATCTGATTGTTGTCTGTTTTTTTGTAGGGCCCGACAGGAATGGTTTTATACTTTTAAGTGGTTATATCATAAATGATACTAAGTATCCACATAATATCCTTATTTTTTTATTTTTAAATTTTTTGTAATGTTTATTTACTTTTGAGAGAGAGCGAGAGACAGAGTATGAGCAGGGGCAGAGAGAGGGAGACACAGAATCCAAAGCAGACTCCAGGCTCTGAGCTGTCAGCACAGACCCCAACACGGGGTTCGAGCCCACGGACCCTGAGATCATGACCTGAGCCAAAGTCAGATGCTTGACCAACTGAGCCACCCAGGTGCCCCATAATATCCTTTTTTTTTTTTTTTTTGTCTCTTGGCTCCCAAAACCTTCAATATTTATCATCTGTCTGTCCTTTTAAGAAAAAGTTTGTGAACAGTTGGTCTAGTAAAAAACATAGGATTAATAAGCAGTAATACAAATGTGTTAAATGTTAAGATAGGAAAGTAAATAAAGTTCTATATCAGAAGGAGACATATTAGAGAATCAGGAAAAAGCTCCCTGAAGAAATTAAATATGTCTGTATGTGTGTTTGGGGGTAGAGGATAGATTGTTGCAAGGCCTCACATCCAGGATGCTTACAAATATCGTAATAGCTGGTCCCTCTTGTCCCTTTACTCCTCACCTCTCAAAAAAATACCTTCCCCCTAAAAAATTACTCTTCCATGAATATTCCTAATATTAGGAAAAAGTACCATCATCCAAACAGTTGTAAGAACCCCTATCTTGGGAGATCATCCATGTCTACGCAGTCTCTCACTCTTTGTTATCCAACAAGTCACCAAAATAGGATTCAAACCTTCTAGCTCCACTGCCATTATCCTAGACTAAGCCACTATCATCTCACCTGGTTCACCACAATAGCTAGTGTACTTGTATTGTCCTTCTCTTGAATAAAACTTCTCAATGAAGTTTTTAATCACCTGCCATCTCCCACCTCACACAAAAAAGGGAAAAATGTTACCAGGACAGCCAAACCAAAAACCCAAGGACAAAATCTACAAAATTGGGTGACAGGGTATCCCCTTGAATTCTCAAATACAAGCAGGATCTGGTTAAATCGCCAACTATAGGACTCACATGGTATCAGCATATATATAGAAGGAAACAGAAGGATAGAAGTAATATAATAGGGTAAATGAAGGACTTGAAGCCAGAAAAACCCCAAATCACAAATCACTAGAGTCTAGAAAGGCAATTTGAGAATAGCTACAAATGGAAAAGATCTTTTGTATATACCAATACTATAAAGTAGGAAACGTAAGGCTCTAGATTCAAAAACTAAGGACTGAAATCCCCCTTCTTGGGCGAAGCCCTAAACTGAAAAGAATTTCTGGGAGCAGAATACCAAGTGAGCAACACAGGCACAATGAAGCAAAGAAAAGGAGGGTCCAGATATAAGTGGGTTAATGACACAGATCTCAGAACACAGGAAGCCAAATACTTCTTATCATTTCATAAAAATCAACAGAGGAAGGGGTATAGATAGGGCGGTAAAGGAGACAAACTATCCTGACCAACCTCTTGCTCCAAAAAGTTCAGGAAAGCCTATTACAAAATGAACAACAGAAAAGGATTGGGGTCAAATCCCATGTCGTAAGAAATGGGAAAATAAGGAGAAGAATGTTGACACTAAAAGCTTGCTACCAAAAAGCCATACCTATAAAACATAAAAATTATATCCAAGATAATGTGAAATAACATTTTATATCAGAATTAGAAAAACTCAGAATTAGAAAAACTTAGAAATCAGGAAACAATTTGAAGTAAAACAAATAAATTATTTCAGAAAGGAAACCTAACCAAGAATAATCATGAGATTCAATACACAATAGATAATGCTTAAGAGACAAAGAATGTGCAAGTAAATTTTTAAATCAAAAAGAAATGAAGGTGAGGGGTGTGTGGCTGGCTCAGTTGGTAAAGCATGTGACTCTTGATCTTGAGGTTGAAATTTCGATCCCCACATCGGGTGTAGAGATTGCTTAAAAATAAAATCTTAAAAAAAAAAAAAGCAGAAATGAAGGTGAAAATTATTAGAATGAAAGTGACAATAAAGTTAAGCAAAGATCCTAAATACACATAAGGAGTCTTCAAAGAAGAAAACCAAACCAATGAAATACAGCAAATATTAAAAACTATAATTAAAGGGACGCCTGGATGGCTCAGTCAGTTAAGCATCCGATTTCAGCTCAGGTCATAATCTCAGGGTCCATGGATTCGAGCCCCGTGTCGGGCTCTGTGCTGACAGCTCAGAGCTTACTTCGAATTCTGTGTCTCCCTCTCTCTCTGCCCCTCTTCTGCTCATGCTCTCTGTCTCAAAAATAAACATTAAAAAAAAAAACTATAAAGAGAAAAAAGTCCTGCAACTAGAAGTCTTGAAATTAAATATTGAAAGAGTACACCAATGCCTGGGAAATCAACTGAGAAAAACCAATACTAAGATATATTACAAAAACAAATGGATTTCCAAAAAAGAAAAAGAAAAAGAAAGAAAGAAAGAAAGAAAGAAAGAAAGAAAGAAAGAAAGAAAGAAAGAAAAAATGCCTCTGTGCATTAGACCAAAAAAATCTAGCGATTTATAAGGTAGATCTAATAAATCAGTTCAATAAGGTCACAGAATACAACATAAAAACACAAAAATCAATTGTATGTCTATGGAATGAACACATGGGCACCAAAATTAAAAATACACCCAGTATCCTTTATAATCTCTCAAAAAATACTTAAGTATAAACCTAACGACACATGTATAGGACATACATGTGGAAAGCTACACAACACTGATGAAGGAATTCAAAGATCTAAAACAATAGAGAGACATATTGTATTCATGGATTAGTAGATTCAATTTGGTAAACACGTCAATTCTCCCCACAATAACATACAGATTTAACCCAATTCCGCTCAAAATCTCAGCAACATTCTTTGTAGATACAGAAAACAGTGTTCTAAAATTTATATAGAAAGGCAAAGTAATATGAAGAGCTAAAACAATTTTTAAATTTTTTTTAGTGTTTATTTTATTTTTGAGATGAAGAGAGACAGAGCATGAGTGGGGGAGGGGCAGGGAGGGAGAGAGAGAGAGAGAGAGAGAGAGATACAGAATCCAAAGCAGGCTCCAGGCTCTGAGCTGTCAGTACACAGCCTGACACGGGGCTCGAACTTGTCAACCATGAGATCATGACGTGAGCTGAAGTCGGATGCTCATCCAACTGAACCACCCAGGCGCTCCAAACAATTTTTAAAAAGAAGAAAGTGGAAGGGACCAGTCTATCCAATTTCAAGATTACACAGCTCTAGTAAACACTGTGTGATACTGGTGGATCAATGGAACAGGATTAAAAACAAAAACAAAATAGACCTATACAAATATGCTCAAACTGATTTTTGACAAAGGGTAAAAGTAATTCAGTAAAGGAAAGACGGACTTTTCAACAAATGGTGCTGGAACAGGTAGACACTGCTAGACAAAATGTATGAATCTCAACTTAAGTCACATATACTACACAAAAATTAATATAAAATGAGATCACATTTAAGTGTAAAACTATAAAGCTGTTAGAAAAAAAATCTCTGGGATCTAGAGCAAGGCAAAGAGTTCTTAAACTTGACCTTAAAAGCATGATGCATAAAGAAAAAACTGGTAAATTGGACCTCATCAAAATTAAAACATGTTGCTCTGAGAAAGCCCCCATGTGAAGGGGATAAAAAGCTACAGACTGGGAAAAAAAAATTGCAAACAACATATCTAATAAAGGGCTAATATCTAGAATATATAGAGAATTCTCAAAGCTAATTAGACAATCAATTAAATTAGAAAATGGGCAAAAGAAATGAAGAGACATTTTATCAAAGAGGATATACAGATGGCCAAGAAGCACAAGAAAAGATGTTCAATGTCATTTGCCATTAGGGGAATGCAAATTAAAACCACAATGAGATATTACTATACATCTATCAGAATAGCTAAAACAAACAACTGTGACAACACCAAATGTTAGTATGTGGAAACACTCATACATTGCTAGTGGAATCGTAAAATGGTACAGCTATTAGGAAAACAGTTTCTTAAAAAACTAAACATGAAGATACCACAGTACACAGCAACTGCACTTCTAGATATTTCTCCCAGAGAAATGAAAACTTATGTTCACAAAAAATCTATAAATAAATATTTACAACAGCCTTATTCATAAAAAACCCAAACCTGGAAACACCCCAGGTATCCTTCATATAGTTTATATGGAGTTTTGGTTATATAGTTTAACCACACTACATATCATGTAGTATTACCAAACAGTAAAAAGAAATGAACTATTGAGACAAACAACTTGAACGAATCTACAGGGAATTATGCTAAGAGAAAAAAAAAGCTAATCCCAAAAGGTTACATACCATATGATTCCATTTATATAACATTCTTGAAGTAACAAAATTACAGAAAAGGAGATTAGTGGTTGCCAGGGATTAAGGGTGGGGGGCAGGGATGGGAAGGAAGGAGAATGGCTACTAATTGGCAACAAGAGAGAGCCTTGTGATAGAAGTGTTTTATATTTTCACTGTATAAATATCAACATTTTACTATAATGTTACAAGATGTTATCACTGGGGGAAACTGGGTACAGGGTACATAGGTATTTCTCTGTATTATGTTTTACAATTGCATGTGAAGCTATAACTATCTCACAATAATGGCCAATTTTTAAAAACTTTTTTAAAAAGGACATACTTGACATCAGATGCTGAGGAAAAGGGAAAGAGGTCACAACCAATGTCAATGCACATAATAGGGAATCAACAGATAACTGTAACTCAAAAGGGGGGGAGCTAAATGATGCTAACCACTGTAACAAATATACAAACTTTCCAAAATTCCAAAAAGTAAACTAAAAACTTGTAAATAAAACAGATCCCATATAAGTATTTTACACAAAAATAAATGGGAATAGGGAGGAAATAGGGTAAAGAGCTCAAGGAAATGAGGCTACCCTTTGTCTTCACAAGCATATGAAAATGCATCACACACACGTATGAGAAAATTAAAGAAAAGCAATTCCTAAAAATAAAAGATTAAAAAAATTAATGAACCTAAATATGTATCCACATGGCGACACAGTTACACTATCCCACATAACTTTTCGAGATAGTAATTTGTATATGCCCAGTCAACCCTAAAGACGAGGTAAGCACAAAGAAAACTCTACACTTTTTTCAGCAATTCTACCACTGGTTATCGTCTTGAGATTATTCTTACCCTGTTGTGTATGTATCTGGAATAAAGGAAATGAGTAATAATGTGATATTCTAATTCTAACATCCCAGGTATCAAAGGAACTTCAACCTGGGACAAAGGAGTCAAAGTTATATGATAGATGAGGCTTAGTAAAACTCTACCTATTTGAGTTGGAAATACCAATATATGCAGAATACATCTTTTTAAAAACATTCCTAGGTGTGTCCACTTAAAATTCCTAAATCTGTCAAAAACACTCAGGAGCCACCTTGAAGGGGCTCCAATGGGTCAAAGATGGCCAATGAAAGTACTAATAAAAATAATAACTATAATGAACAGAAACATACACATAATTCAATTCATGAATTCAGAATATGAAAGAAAAACTAATTGGTCATCACTGAAAGGTGCTAATGAACCACCTCATTGTTCTGAAAACTGATAAATGGAAAGAATCAAGAACTCGTTTTGCCTTTACCTAAACAAATTTTATCATGGGGGTAACCTAAGTGAGGGGAAGCTTCTGTTGAAAATATTATTCCAACTAATGAAGAAGAAAGGACAGAATTAGAGTATCACCATTTACAACTCCTAGTAAATAATAAATGTAGGCAATGTTCCTCAGTGGCTGTCAGCATTACAGAGAGACATCAGACACTAAGCGCAGTCCTGATGGAAGAGAAAACCATCACATAGGATGTACTCTTGTCCCCTCTGCCTAAAATAACCTGACCCTTATTCAGACTTCAGATTCAACTATTAATTTATAGGAAATACAGAGGACAGATAAACATGTTAAATGACACCGTAAGAGGCAAAAAAAAAAAAAAAAAAAAAAAAAAAAAAAGATAGTGAAATTAAAAAAAGACTTCAAACTTAATCACAGTAAGGTTACAGACCTTTATCTGGATGCTAATCCAAACTGTTCAAAAATATGTAACATTTGAGATAATTGGAAATTTAAACACTGACTGGATACTCATACTTTTAAAGGCGTTACTGTTAGGGTCAGGTGTGTGTGAGACAGAGAGAGAGAGAGAGAGAGAGAGAGAGAGAGAGAGAGAGGGAGGGAGGGAGGGAGGGAGGGAGAGGGAGGGCGAAATGAGAGAAATGTGGTAACTGTATTTATTTTAAATAGCATACATCTTTCTTAGTAACAAAATACGTCAGGGTGCCTGGGTGGCTCAGTTGGTTAAGCGTCCAACTCTTGGTTTCGGCTCAGGTCATGATCTCACCGTTTTGTGAGTTTGAGCCCCAGGTTGGGCTCCACACTGACACGGTGGAGCCAGCTTGGAATTCTGTGCCTCCCCCTCTCCCTGCCCCTCCCCCACTCGCACTGTCTGTTTTTCTTACAATAAATAAATAAACTTAAAAAAAAAATATGTCACTTCTGGAACACCCTGTGCTTTTGAGAGGTCATCTGTTTCATTAAACCGGACCCCAGCTATAGCAGAAAAAAATACTTTTTTAATGCATTGTTAGACTCACGTAAGTAACTCACGTAAGTAAGGGGATAGAGGAGCCAGTGAAGTTAAACCTATGGGGGAAGTCAAGTCATCAAAGGTAAATGTGTGAAAGGCAAAGTATGAGGCTAATAATCTATTTCACACTAGGAACTGAAACTAAGTGCAGACTCTGATGCAGGGTTAGAAAACTAAATTTATTTAGCCAGAACGCTCAAGATGGCCAAAATGAATTGTTTATCAACAGATGCAAACCTTCTCTGTTGAAAAGCAGTTCCATCAGGTTCTCAGGATTAAGTAAACGCCATCAAATATATAAGGAAATAAATCACTTTAAAGAGAGTCAGAACTAGAGTCAATGACAACAGTTAAAAACAAAGGCCCACCTTCCTTGGATTTAGAATACTAGAATTAATGTATGAAATATAAAATAACTTCAACAAATATTCAAGGAAAGGAAAAATGCAATGAAAATTATCAGCAAGCAAGAAGAAATTATCAGAAATGAGCAGATTTGAAAAAAAATACAGAAGTTTGAGATATGAATAATAATTGTTGAAATACAGTATGATAACCAAAATTCAGATATCCACAAATGGGTTTTAGAGTAGAGTTGATACAGTTTAACACAGATACAGTGAGCTGTAAGGCAAGCCAAAAAAAATGATCAATTATGAAATGTAAGACGCACAAATTTTATAATTACAGAAGAAAAGCGTAAGCAACACAGAGAATATAGAAGAAGTTACAAAACAACGTTTATTTGGGTTCCACAAAGATAAGAGGCATTGTGCAGAAGCAGTATCTGAAGCGATACTGGTTGAGAACCTTCCAGAATTGATGAAAAACATCGAACCACGCATTTAAGAAGCCAAACAAACTGTAAGCAGAAAAATAAAAAGAAATCACAGTAGAACTGCAGGACACAAAAGGGAAAAACAGAAAGTAAAGAAATCCTCAAAACAGAAAAAAAAAAAAAAAAGAAAAACAAAGAAATCCTGAAAACAGCCAGAGAAAAACAGACTATCTTTAAAACACAACAGACTGAAAACTGACTTAAAAAAAAAAAAATTCTCTATTGATTTTATTTGCTACAGGTGAGCCCTTATAGAAATGGTTACATTTTACAGGTCTGTAATTTTATAATGAAATTATAAAGTACACAGTTTTTAATTTTTATTTTTTAAACAGCATATCCCATATTTTTCCTTCATAAAGCTTCTCAGTCATAGGAACAATTTCAGAATCACTTTAATAAAAAACACTCAATGGTTTTGGTTTTGACTGTATTTGCATAATTGTCACTTTACTAAAAAATTTTGCTTTGTCAAAACACAGGCCCTGCGTTGTATTGTTGACATGCAATTTCAAGTGGTTCTAGGGCCATGAAAAGTCTATGTTGGGGTGCCTGGCTACCTCATTTAGTGGAGCATGTAGCTCTTGACCTTGGGGTTGTGAGTTCGAGTCCCATATTGAGTTGTGGAGATTACTTAAAAATAAAATCTTAAGTAAAAAAAAAAGAGAACCTAAGTCAACCCCAGGTTAAGAATCTACAATAGTAAATAAATAATTGATGTGAGAAACAAAAGCAAAAGAAAAAAATCTAATTTCCTTGCTACTTACAGCCCAATGACAAGTCTTTGAAATAGGCAAAGTAACATTCCTCTAGGAACTCAACTGCCTCAGTGTTAATACTTTACTAAGGGGCAAAAGGCAATCTTAGCTTAACATTATCCCCAGCTCCAGGATCCTGCAAGTCTACTTTAACATGTAAAAATTCCTTTGGAAACTTCCTCTACTCCCGAATATGCATTAGCAATCATCCTCCAAGTACATGGCCCACTAATACATATCTGAAGGGTCTCATTCCTGAGTTTTTACTAAACAGTAATAAATGACCTTTTTCTAACAATAGCTAGCCCCTTCAAGGTCCTGGAAACCTTGCTTCCCAATTCCTTAGAAACTTAACGCTATGTCAACCCCCCTCCCAACTTGAAAGTATATAATCAGTCACCCCTCACAACCCCAGTGCAGCTCTTTCTGCCCATGGGTCTTGTCTCTATGCTTTAATAAAACCACCTTTTTGCACTGAAGATGTCTCAAGAATTCTTCCTTGACCATTTGCTTTGAACCCAAGCATTTCCACATCAATGATTTCAGAAAAGGGCAGGATTTGCAGTGATGGAAGTGTTTTACAACTGGACTGAGGAGATGGTTGCACAACTGTAAAAATTTTTTATCAAACTTTACACTAACAAGTGAATTGATGATATATAAACAATGCCTCAATAAACCTGTTTTTTTTTAATCCTCTATAATATGGATATTTATGTATTGTTCCCTGGGCTACAAACTGTTTTTCTATGCATACCAATGGAAACAAATGTATATTTTACTTGAGGAGAAGGAGGTAGGAGACTGTATAAGGATACAAAATTGCCTTCTCAAGAGGTGATAGAGCTAGAAAACTAGAAAACTATAGCTCTGGAACAAAAACAATCAAACAAAAAGCCCAAAAAGCAAAACCAAAACAAAGCCTAAAGGTTATTGTGCTGATACTCCTTTAGACAGCCACCAACTGGGTATCCATGTTTCAAGGAATATAAGATAAAGCTGGCTTCTGAAAAGCAATGGAAACCACAGGCAGTAAAATGATATCTTCATGTGCCGAAAGAACATTAACCTCAAACCCAAATTCTAATAAAGAAGGAATAATAGAATTCAAATACTACCACTTTACAAGAGTTAATACATTAATGGATCCAGGCAATGATTATCAAGCTTGCTAATATCATAACAAGAGGTAACATGACATTATGTATTATCTAATAGAAATATATAATACCCAAGAAACCAAAGAGCCATCTCCTGGGAGAAAGGATTTGTAAAAATCATATTATCTGATAAGGGATTTTTATTGACCCTTTCAATTCAATAAGACAATAAAATTTTAAAAATGGGCAAAGCATCTGAATACAGTTCTCCAAAAATGATAAACAAATGGTTAATAATAAGCACATGAAAAGATGCTCAACATAATCATCCATCAAGGAAATGCAAATCAAAACTACAATGAAGGGGTGCTTGGGTGGCTCAGTTGGTTGAGCATCCCACTCTTGATTTTGGCTCAGGTCCTAATTTCAGGGTTGTAAGATCGAGCCCTGCTTCGGGCTCCGCGCTGAGCATGGAACCTGCTTAAGATTCTCTCTCTCTCCCTCTTCCCTCACTCCCTTGCTCACATGTTTGCTTGCTCTCTAAAAATGAAAAACTACAGTGAAACACTCACTAGGTTGGATAAAATTTTAAAAGGACAAATAAGTACTGGTGAGGATGCCCAGAAATTGGAACCCTCACACACTGCTGGAGAGACTGTAAAACGTCATAGCCACTCTGGAAAAGTTTGTCAGCTCCTCAAAAGGTTAAACATCATACTACCATTTGATCCAGCAATTCTACTCCTAGGTAAATACCCAAGAGATATGAAAATATATGTCTGCAGAAAAACTTGTACACGAATGTTCGATGCAACGTATCCACAATAGCCAAAAAGTGTAAACAACCTAAACGTTCAACCGATGAATGGATAAATACAATGTGGTATATCCATACAATGGAATACCATTCAGCAATAAAAAGGAAGGAAATACTGACATGTAGTAATAACATTTCAACATAACTTGAAAACATCATGCTAAGTGAAAGAAGCCAGTCACAAAAGACCACGGACATGTATTATATGGTTTGACTTATATGAATGTCTTGAATAGGCACATCTGTGGAGACAGAAAGCAGATTCATTGTTGCTTACATCTGGGGAAGGGGGTTGTTTGGGGAGGATACAGAAATGGGAAGTGACTACTAAAGGGCCTAACATTTATTTTTGTGGTGATGAAAGTATTCTTTTTTCTACAATGTTTATTTTTGAGAGAAAGAGAGTGGGGGCGGGGCAGACAGAAAAAGAAAAGGAGACAGAGGATCCCAAGTGGGCTCTGTGCTGACAACAGAGAGACTGATGTAGGGCTCGAACTCCCACACTACGACATCATGACCTGAGGGGAAGTCAGTCAGATGCATAACTGACTAAGCCACCCAGGGTCCCCAAAAATATTCTAAAATTAAGTGTGGATGGTGTGCCTGGCTGGTTCAGTCAGTGGAGGGTGTGACTCTAGATCTCTGGGTTGTGTGTTCGAGCCCCATGCTGGGTGTAGAGATTACTTAAAAATTAAAAAAAAAAAACTTTATGAATAAATAGATAAAATTGACTGTGGTTATAGTTGTGCGACTATGAATACGCTAAAAACCACTGAGTACACTTTAAACGAGTGAACTGTACAACACATGAATATGCATGTGAATTGTATCTCAATAAAATGTTTTTTTAAAGTATATGATACTATCTATAAATCAGTCTTAGCAAATGAACAAACAAAAAGCCATATTAAATCTCTATATCTAACAACCAATTTACAGGAAACACAGAGAACAGAAAGACACTACACACTATTGGGATGCAACCAGCCAAATACAGAATAACCCCATTTCTCTAACAACAGGTAACAAGTCAAAAAAGATGGAGGAGTGGTTTGGGAAATACAGTAGGAGCCTACAGATTAAAAGATTTAAGAGACATACCAACCAATCACAATAAATGGACCTTATCTGGATACTAATCCAAATAAACTCTAATGTGTTTTATACACACATGCACATGCATATGTTACACATAAAAGTTAACTGGGGAAATTTTAACATTGACTGGATCTTTAATGGTAAATTACTAGTATTAATCATGTTTAGTTGTAATTTCAAAAACAGCAGGGCTCCTGGGTGGCTCATGTCAGTTAAGCATCTGACTCTTGGTTTTGGCTCAGGTCGTAATCTCATGGATCATGGGTTCGAGCCCCACATTGGGTTCTGCCCTCTCTCCCTCTCTCTGTCTCCCACACCCCGTGCTCTCTCCCTAAATAAATAAACTTAAAAAAAGAAAGAGCCCCCAGTAAACCCAAATATATACAGGAATTTGATATGATAGAGATGGCACTGCAGGCCACCCGGAAAAACATACTATCCAGTAAATGGTTCTGAGCCAAATAATTATCCCTTTGGGGGGAAAATGACACTGGATACCAACTGTATCAAAATCAATTCCAGATTGTTTCAATTCTTATAAAAGCAACACCTCTAATTTTTAAAAAAAATTTTTTTTCAACGTTTTTATTTATTTTTGGGACAGAGAGAGACAGAGCATGAACGGGGGAGGGGCAGAGAGAGAGGGAGACACAGAATCGGAAACAGGCTCCTGGCTCTGAGCCATCAGCCCAGAGCCTGACGCGGGGCTCAAACTCACGGACCGCGAGATCGTGACCTGGCTGAAGTCGGACGCTTAACCGACTGCGCCACCCAGGCGCCCCAACACCTCTAATTTTTAAAGAAATCTGAGTGGAGAAAAATTTCTTACGGAGAACACAAGAAATGCTAAAACCAAAAGAACAACTCTGTTAAAAATTGAATTTGTTTTTTTTGAAAGAAGCCACATAGAACGTAAAAAGACAAGCCAAACTAGAAGGATATCTGAAACATGAACAGTGAAAAATGATTACCAAGAATATATAAAGTATTCATATTCTGGGTGGCTCATTCAGTCGAGTGTCCAACGCTTGATTTCAACTCAGGTCATGATCTCAGGTTGAGCCCCCATCAGTCTCTGCGCTAACGGCATGGACCCTACTTGAGATTCTCTGTCTCCTTCTCTATCTGTCCCTCCTCTGCTCATGTGCTCTGTTTTTCTCAAAAATAAATAAATGTTTAAAAAAAAAAGAATTATATTAAAAAAAAAAAAGGATAGTCAACCTTATTAGTCAAAATGCAAACTTAGATCACAATGAGATACCATCCTACCCTTAAGATGGCCAAACATTAGGGGCGCCTGGGTGGCTCAGTCGGTTAAGCGACTGACTTCGGCTCAGGTCATGATCTCACAGTCCGTGAGTTCGAGCCCCATGTTGGGCTCTGTGCTGACAGCTCAGAGCCTGGAGTCTGCTTCAGATTCGGTCTCTCTCTCTCTCTCTCTCTCTCTCTCTCTGACCCTCCCCTGTTCATGCTCTGTCTTTGTCTCAAAAACAAATAAATGTTAAAAAAATTTTTTTTAAATATTTATTTTGAGAGAGAGAGAGACAGAGACGGCATGAGCAGAGGAAGGGCAGAGAGAGAGGGAGACATAGAATCCAAAGCTGTCAGCACAGAGCCTGACAGGCTCAAACTCACAAACCACGAGATCATGACCTGAGCCAAAGTCAGTCACTCAACTGACTGAGCCATCCAGGAACCCCTATTGCTTCAAAATTTGTAAGTACATTATCTATTTTTGTATATCGAATATCACATAATTTTTAAATGTTTGAAGGAAAGAAAATAATGCTGCTGATGTGTACCATTTTGAGTGGTCAATAGTAGTGATCCACTGACATTTTGCCTCCCATCTCACTTGCATCTAGTAGTATAAATATACCAAACTGCAGCCACGCAAAGTATAAACTAATGCTAAATATTCCCCATCAGATTCCAATTCAAAGAACATGATCCGAAAGACACGGACAATCTCAATACCACCTCCAGTGTCTACTTCAAACTCTCATTTATCTAAAATATCTAAATATCTAAAGTATTTACTTTACTCTGGGTTAGGTTAGTAGTTCTCAAACTTTAGCCGGTGTCAGAATTAACCTAGCTTGTTAAAACAGACTGTTGGACTCCATTCCCAGAATTTGAGCAGCAGGTCTGGAGTAAGGGCCAAGAATTTGTTTCAAGCAAGATCCCAGGTTGATGCTACTGGTTCAAGAACTACATTATTAGGAGCCACAATTTTAGGGTACAACTCTAGGGTAATAAATAAAACATATAGCAAGCAACTCAATTGTCACCAATGAGAAAGCATCAAAGAATTCTACTGAACGATTTTCCTCTAAGCTACTTATAAATAATGTGAATTCATCAACGTACACTGGATACATATATATCAGGCAAATTACATTAGTGCACTGCTGATGGCACAAGTGGTGGTTAGAAACCTCTGCTCAGGAGTCAGCGATCTACATTTGAATCCTGGCTTCCCCACATGCAAACTTTATGATATTTTAGGAATGTTACTGGCCTATCTCAGCGTCTTTATCCATAAAATGAAGATAACAATGCCTTAAAGGGTTACTGAGACAAATAAGTCCAATTCATGCTGACTGTGACAGGGTCAGTGCCTGGCATAGAAAGCCCTTAGTACATGTTAGCTATCTTCACCATCATTATTAATAATGCTTTCCTATTCCACATGTGTCACGGCCAATGTCTCATCTATCTCTATATCACTTCAAGAATGCTTCCACGCAGTTGTGGAAAAGGCTTATACCATCTAATCACATATCCCCCATGTCCATTCTCATTTCTGTCACCATCTCCTTTATATTCACTTAAGACTCTGGCAGCTGGCTCAATTTTCTTCCCCCAACCGAGTCTTGACGGCATCCCTGGTGTCTTCAACAACCCTTCAAACCACCCAGTTCAAGAGGCTGGTCAGGGCAGACTGAGGCTCTTCCTTTTTCCTAAATTTTAATTTCACCATGACTCAAGACTCTGCAGCAATCCTTTCATCAAGAGCCAGCACAGATCTGCCAGTCCAATTAGGATAAATTTTGGATGTTTTACATTTCATTCAAAACCATGAAATGCTCAACATTTTAACATGAAATGAAAATATGAAATTTTAAACAGTATGTACAGTGTTCTCTAATTTGAGGAATCTCTGATTCTAGCAGCAACACTCTCCCTAGATCCAATTAAGACATTAAACAATTTCCCATTAATTAGCCATTCAACAGATTGACCTAGATCCACAAAGATTACCTTAATCCCTTAACTCCTTGAATTTCTCCCAATTTATCAACGCTCTCTGGTTTTTGCTTCCTTCTTACATACTTTATACTTTATTGCCCTGGCAAAAAGCTAACCCTGGGTCACTTCAATTTTCACTCTAAAAGCTGGGCTGCTAAGTGCTGTAAGAGAAAAAAACAAAACAAAACAAAACAAACTCAACCTCCCTGCATTATGGGTATTACCAATTCTAGGTCTAAGATCTCTATGCTTGCTGTCTGGAAATCTTTCCAGGGTGCTCTAGCTAGATTTTGCACCAAAGGTTACTGCTTTCAAACCCCCTTCTCTATATCCTTTCTTTTAACAGAAGACCAGACCTCCTATTTTAAAAAGGCAGTAATCAACAGATAGTAGCAATTCTCTCAAATCTCCTCTCCAATGCCATCCCCAATAACCTGCATCCTCCAACATTCTCTTCTTTCATCCTAACACAAATGACACAGCAAGAGGTGTCTGTCTTTGCTCTCATCTTAGGGGTCTTACTTCATCAATTATTTCCTCTCTCCCATGGTGCAACCTCTATTTCCCATCATCATGAGTAACCTCACATCTCTTTCATCTTTTTTTAAGCCTTTCCTCACCCTACATCTTCTTCTACTCCTTAGAGCCAAATTCTTGAAAGAGTGGTCTATACTGTCTTCACTTCCGTTCACTTAGCCTGCTCCCAACCAAAGTTCCATTGGCACTGCTATTGCCAAGATGATTCATGGAACACAATCCTTATGTGGCATCTCTGCAGGAAAACACTGTTAGCCATTCATTGTCACCCCCTTAACTTGCATACCATCCTCTACAGTCTTCTTCCTCCATTTATCCATGTTTGTTGTTCTTCCCTATGTTCTGTCTACAGCCCTATAAGCCTATTCATGTACTCACTCTACCTAGGATATCACATATATTTCCGTGGCTTCAATTACCAACTACCTATTAATAACTGGATCATCTGGATTTGTTTCCTGATGAATCTGAAACATGCAATAATGTATAACTTTTCAGTAAGGTTATCAGATTACATTTAGTTAATCTTTAAATACAGGTAAATATTTATGCCTAGTATTTAAAATAATACCGTATACTGTTTTGTCTACCTGTATATAGTGTACATTGCAATTAGTCAATATAATATATCACATTGGAACAATTACTTTTTTTTTTTTTTGGTATCATAACAGCTTTGAGATATAATTTACACACCATACATTTCACCCATTTGAAGTATACAATAGTTTTTAGGACATTCAGGGTTGTGTAAACATTTCCAAAATCAATTGGAGTTATTTTCATTACTACAAAAAGAAACCCTGTATCCTTTAGTAGTCATCCCTCATCCCCGCCCCAGCTTCTGCCCACCCTCCCATCCCAATGCTACACAATGATTAATATATGCTGACTCCATAGATTTGCATCTTCTGAACAGTCATATAAATGGAATCCTACAGTATGTGTCTTCTGTGACTAATTTCTCCTATTTATCCATGTTGTTAGCTTTTAACAGTATTGCATTCCTTTTTATTGTTGAATAATATTCCATTATAAAGATATGCCACATATTATTTATTTATTCATCAGCTGACAGACATTTGGATCGCTTCCATTTTTTGACTACTATGAATAATGCTGCTATGAATAAGTTTTTATGGGGACATACGCTTTTATTTCTTTTGGATACATAACTTGGAATGGAATTAATGGATCATATGGTAACTAAAAGTTTAACTTTCTGAGAATGCCAAACTATTTTCCCAAGTGGCTATACCTTTTTATAATCCTACCAACAATGATGAGGTTTCAATTTCACTATATCCTTACTGACACTTCTTATTATCTGTTTTTATTATTTAGCCATCCTAGTAGGTTTTGTGAAATGGCAACTCCTTGTGGTTTTTATTTGTATTTCCCTATGACCAATGACAGCTGGCATTTTCCCACATGCTTATCAGTCAACTGTATATCTTCTTTGGAGAAATGTCTATTCAAGTCCATTGTCCACTTTTGAATTGGGTTGTCTTTTTATTATTGAGTTTTAAGAGTCCTTCAAATATTCTATCCCTATCTGATGTGATTTGCAAATACTTTCCTCCATCCTGTGGGTTTCTTTTTACTGTCTTGATAGTGTCTTCTGAAACACAGATGTTTAACTTTAATGAAGTGCAATTTATCCATTTATGTGATCGTTTGTGCTTTTTTGATGTTGTTGCTAAGAAACTACTAATTAATCCAAAATCACAAAGACTTGCACCTAGTTTTTTTTTCCTCCATTTTTTTTAAGAATTAACTCTTACATGTAGGTCTTATATACATTTTGAGTTAATCTTATAGTGTAAGGTAGAGGTCCAACTTCATTCCTTTGCATGAGGATATCCAGTTCAGTTGTCCCAATACCATTTGTTGAAAAGATTTTTTTTTTCTGTTGAATTCCCATTTTGTTGTTTCCTGTTTGGGCACCCTTGAAAATCAATTTACTATATATGTAAAAGTTTATTTCTGGACTCTCGGTTCTATTCCATTGATCTACATGCCTATCCTTATGCCAGTATTATACACTCTTGATTTATGAACCATTGCTTTTGATTGGTAAACTGTTAAAATAGTACTACTAACATCTGAAGACTTCATTCAAGAATAAGCCAAGAAAATAGAAAATTAGTTAAAAATAAAATTCAAGAGATTATCCACACCAGATGATTAAAAAAAAAATCTGTGCACAACTAAAAAAAATTTTAAGATGCTACTGTGCACAACTAAAAAAGAAAAATGTTTATGGGGCTACTCATAAAAAAACAAAATATGTAATGGGGGCAGGAAGACGGTGTGTAAGGAAGTTTAGTTTCTGAGAAGAAAAGGTAGCCACACAAATTTCATATGCCAGACTTGAATCATCCACTCAACTGCAGCTCCCTTTAGCCAGCATACTTCAAATAAACTGCTGGATTTGCAAATAAGCAGGTTTGGGCATATTCTGCAAGACCAACACCTTGGGAATGTAAGCAGCTTAAAACTCTCCTGAGCTGAGTGTCTCTGGATCACTCTCAAGAAAACCCCACAAGTCCCTTAACATATTCAAAACTGAGCTCATCATGTCTCTCACTGATCTTGCTTCACCTATTGTTTTTACCCTATCTGTAGATAATAGCACTTTTCAAAAGTAGGATATTAAATTACCTCAAAAAGTGGTTCTGAGAATTAAATGAGATAAACGTTAACAAAAGCACAGTTTGAATCACAGAGTAGGTAGTCATCAATGTGTATTTCCCTTTTCTACAGGTTGTGGTCTGTATTTTCAATTTTAAATCCTATTATTTCTGAACACTGAATTTTTATGGTAGAATACCATTAACAGCCCCTTGCCTGTATATTGAGAACACCTTCCAGGAGGACTGAAGACTGAAAAGGGCTACTTAGCTTTGAACAGGAACCATGAATTCTAGACACACATTTTATCTCACTAAAAGATACTCCACTTTAAAGCAATGATGGCTGCAATTTGTTTTTTAATCTTTTCTTAGCCTTTAAGTATGGGTTACATTGTGTGTGATCATTAGAAGCACCAACTAGTTCTGCCTCAGGGTATTAGAGGAATTTCCCAGAAAAAGATGACATTTCCTAAGTGATTTTTTTTCTCAAAGATTCATAGTTTATGAACCAACATTGCCCTTTCAAAACAAAACAAAACAAAACCCAGCCCGATGACTTAAAATCTAAATACCAGAATTCCACGTTACCCTTATTACATATAATTTTCCATCCTGAAAATGTTTTCATTATATAATTTGTGCTAATATTAGGTGTACTTTACCTTTTTTCTTTTAATAACAGTTTTATTCAGATACAATTCACATACCATAAAATTCACTCCTTTAAAGTATAAATTTAGTGGGTTTTAGTAGAGTTGTGCTACCATCACCCTAATTACCTAATTTTAGAACAATTTCATCACCATAAAAAGAAACCACATACCCTTTATCATTCATTCTCTATACTTCTCCACAACCCCTGGCAATCACTAATCTATTTTCTGTATCTATAGACTTGACTATCTTGATATTTCATATAAATGGAATCATGTATGTGGCTGGCCTTTTTTTGTCTGGATTCGTAGCACAATGTTTTTAGATTCACCTAGGTTGTAGCATGTATTAGTACTTCACTTCTTTTTATTGCTGAATAGTACTCCATTGTATGAATATTACACATTTTATTTATTCATTCATCAATTGATGGGGACACTGGGGTGTTTCTACATTTGCCTATCACAAATAATGCTACCAAGAACATCTGTGTACATGTTTTCATATCTCCTGAGTATATACCTTACAATCCTACCAGAAGAGTATGAGTTTTCCAATTGCTACATACCGTCCTCAACACCTGCTATTCTCTGTTTGTTTTAGCCATTCTAAAGGGTATGAAGTGATATCTCATTTTCTTTTGATCTGTATTTCTCAGATGACTAATAATGTTGAGAATCTTTTCATGGGCTTATTGGCCATTTGTATAATTTCTTTAGAGACTTTCCTATTCAAGGCCTTTGCCCATTTAAAACTTGGATTGTCTTTTTACTACTGAGTTCTTTATAATTCTAGGTAAAAACCCCTTATCAGATATATGATTTTCCCCCATCTGTGGGCTGCCTTTTTACTTTCTTGGTATATTTTGAAGCACAAAAGATTTTAATTTTGATGAAGTCCTATTAGATATTTTCTTTTGTCAGTTGTCAGTGTTTTTAGTGTCATACTAAGAAAACATTGCTTAATCTGAGGTTATGAATATCTACACCTGTGTTTTCTCCTGAGACTTTCACAGTTTTATTTCTTGCATTTAGATCTTTGGTCAACCTTGAATTAATTTTGTATATGCTGTGAGGCAGAGGTCCAATTCTTGTACCAGTACTGCAGTCTTGGCTACTGCAGGTATACAGTAAGTTTTGATATTGCTAAGTTTGAGCCCTCCAACTCTGTTCTTTTTCAAGATTGTTTTGACTACTTTGGAGTCACTTGTATCCACATAAATTCTAGAATCAACTTGTCAAAATCTGTTAAAAAAGAAAAAAACAAAGCAAGCCAGCTTGAACTCTGATAGGAATTGCAGTGGATCTGGAAATCATGTAAGGAATATTTCAGTTTACCGTTATTAACTCTTCTAATCCATTCACATACAGTGTCTTTCCATTTATTCAGGTCTTTTTTGATTTCTTTCAATAAGGTAAATAGTTTTCAGGGTAGAAGTCTTTTATTTTTTATTTTTTTAATGTTTATTTTTGAGAGAAAGAGAGAGAGAGCGAGTGAGTTGGGGAGGAGCAGAGAGACAGGGAGACAGAATCCAAAGCAGATTCCAGCCTCTGAGCTGTCAGCACAGAGCCAGACACAGGGCTCCAACTCAGGAAGGATGAGATCACGACTTGCGCTGAAGTCGGATACTCAACCAACTGAGCCACCCAGGTGCCCCCAGGCACTTTAACAAGACTTTAACAAAGTCTTAAACTTTTGTTAAATTTATTTCCCAGTATTTATTCTTTGTAATGGAACTGTTTTCTTAATTTCATTTTCAGATTGTTCATTGACAGTGTGCTGAAATAAAACTGCTATGTATGTAGTGACCTTATATCCTGAACCTAGCTGAACTCACACATTAGAGTTGCAATAGTTTTTTTAGTGGATTCCTTAGGATTGTCCATATACAAGATTAGGTCATTTTCAAATAGAGGACAGTTTTACTTACTTCCAATCTGAATGCCTTTCCTTCCTTCCTTCCTTCTTCCCTCCCTCCCTTCCTCCTTTTCTTTCTCTGTTCTTTCTTTCTTCCTTCCTTCCTGTCTTCCTTCCCTTCCAATCTGAACATCTTTCCTTCCTTCCTTCCCACCCTTCCTCCTTTTTCTTCCTTCCTTCCTTCCTTCCTTCTCTTTCTTTCTTTCCCGTCTGTCTTCCTTCCCTTCCAATCTGAACGTCTTTCCTTCCTTCCTTCTTCCCCTCCTCCTTCCTTCCCACCCTTCCTCCTTTCCTTCCTTCCTTCCTTCCTTCCTTCCTTCCTTCCTTCCTTCCTTCCCTTTCTTTCTTTCTTTCTTTCTTTCTTTCTTTCTTTCTTTCTTTCTTTCTTTCTTTCCCTATCTGTCTTCCTTCCCTTCCCTTTTTTATCCCTAATCATCCTGCTTAGAACCTCTAGGACAATGTTGAATAGGAAGAACAAGAATACATATCTTTGTCTTATTCCTCATTTCAGGGGTAAAGCTTTCTTTCCATCTTTTACCATTAATATGAAGCCAACTGTAGATATTTTGTAGATGCTCTTTATCAGCTTGAGGAGGCTCCCTTCAATTCCTAGTTTGAGTATTTTTATCATGAGAGGGTATTACACTTTATCAAATGTTATATCTGCATCTATTATGATGATCATATGGTTTTGTCCTAATATATACTATGTTGACTGATTTTCATATGTTGAACCAGCTTTGCATTCCAGTTATAAATCTACTAGGTCATGATGTATAGTCATTTTTTTTTTTAATATTGCTGAATTCAATTTGCTCCCAGTTTGTTGAGGATATGTGTGTCTATAAGAGACTTTGGTTTGTGTTATTCTTTTCTTGTGATACATATGAGTTGGAAAATGTTCCCTCCTCCCTCTAGCCTAGGGCTTTTCTTTGTGGGAAGTTTCAGGATTATGGATTTAATCTTTTTACCTGTTACAAATCTATTCAAGATTTTCTATCTCCTCTTGAGTCAGTTTTGGTAGTTTGTGTCTTTTTAGGGATTTTTCCATTTCATCTAGGTTATGTAATTTGTTGGCATATAATTGTTCAAGTATTCCCTTATTATCTGTTTCATTTCTGTAAGATAATTTGAGTCTTTTTCTTTCTTCCATCAGTCTAACTAAAGGTTTGTCAATTTTGCTGACATTTTCAAAGAACCAAATTTTGATTTCACCGATTTTCTCTATTGTTTTTCTATTCTCGATTTCACTTTTGTCTTCTCTAATCTTTATTATCTTTTACCTTCTGTTTGCCATAAGTTTAGTTTACACTTTGTTTCTGATGTAGGGATTTACAGCTATACATTTTCCTAGGCATGGCTGAAGCTTTATCCAGTAAGTTTTGACATACTGTGTTTTCTTTTCTTTTCTTTTTTTTTTTTTTTTTGAGACAGAGAGAGACAGAGCATGAGCAGGGGAGGGGCAGAGAGAGAGGGAGACACAGAATCTGAAACAGGCTCCAGGCTCTGAGCTGTAAGCACAGAGCCCAACGCAAGGCTCGAACTCATGGACTGTGAGATCATGACCTGAGCTGAAGTCAGACGCTTAACCGACTGAGCCACCCAGGCGCTCCTTGTGTTTTCATTTTTTTTTAAATTTTTTTTTTTTTAACGTTTATTTATTTTTGGGACAAAGAGAGACAGAGCATGAACGGGGGAGGGGCAGAGAGAGAGGGAGACACAGAATCGGAAGCAGGTTCCAGGCTCTGAGCCGTCAGCCCAGAGCCCGACGCGGGGCTCAAACTCGCGAACCGTGAGATCGTGACCCGAGCCGAAGTCAGACGCTCAACTGACTGAGCCACCCAGGCGCCCCCATTTTTATTCATCTTCAATTTCTTCCAATCTTCTTCTCCAACTTCTTCATCTTTGACCCAATGGTTATTTAGAAGTATGCTATTTAATTTCCACATCATTTGTGAATTTCCCAATTTCTTTCTGTTACTGATTTCTAATTTTATTCCACTGTGGTCAAGGAACATATTTATGTAATTTTAGTATCTTCTAATTTATTGAGACTTCTTTTATGGCCTAACGTATTATCTCCTCTATAGAATGTCCCATGTAAATCTGAAAAGAATGTATATGTATATTCTAACATTGTTGGGTAAAGTGTTCTACAGATGTTTGTTATGCAGCCTAAACAATCCCAAAAAGTAGGAACAAATTTGGAAGATTACATAAGCTAACTTCAAGACTTAATTATACCCATATTTTCTGTAAAAAATGTTTTCTTAGAACAATGCGCTTATATCAAACATACTGCCTCTTTAAAAAAGACTTACTATAAAGCTAGAGCAATAGACAGTGAGGTAATGACATAAAGATAGATACACAAATCAACAAAACTGAACAGAGTTCAGAAAGAGACCCATACATATATGATCAACTGATTTTCAACAAAATGCTACAGTAACTGGAAGTGCTGGAAGAGTACCAACCTTTACCTCACAGTACACACAAATATTAATTCAAAATAAACATAAACCTAAATGTAAAAATGAAACTAACAAATTCCAGAAGGAAACAGGGAAAAAAAAAATCTTTGCTTATGAAACTTTGAGGTAGATAACTGTTTCACAAAGCATGAACCAACCATAAAAGACAATCGATAAATTGGGCTTCAAGACTTTAAAACTTTTGCTCTTCATAAGACACTGTTAAGAAAATAAAAAGGCAAACAAAAGACTGAGAGAAAAATATTCACAACACACGTATCTGACAAAAAACTTGTATCTGGATTAAAAAACTCAATTTAGTAATTAAAAATAAACCAACCCAACTTTTAAAATGAGCAAAAGAGTCAGACACCAC
This sequence comes from Felis catus, assembly GCF_018350175.1. Taxonomy (NCBI): domain Eukaryota; kingdom Metazoa; phylum Chordata; class Mammalia; order Carnivora; family Felidae; genus Felis; species Felis catus. The sequence continues at coordinate 21,698,251 of NC_058368.1, read as the reverse complement.
ACAAAGAAGATATATGATTAGCCTGTAAGTGTGTAAACAAAACAAACAAAAAAAAGCTAGACATCATTAGTCATCAGAAAAATGCATTTTAAAGCCATAATGAGATACTCCCATATACTCACTAAAATGCTAAAATTTAAAAAGACTGCCAATACAAAATATTGGTTAAGATGTGAATAACTGGAACTCATACTTATGGTAGGAATACAAAATACTACAACCATTTTGGAAAAGACTTTCAAAGTTTTTTATAAAGCTAAATACACTTATTATAATCCAGCCATTTTACTCCTAGGTATTCATCCAAGAGAAAAAAAAACACACACAGACTTGTAACAAATATCATAGCAGTTTTACTCATAACTGCCAAAAACTGAAAAGAACCCAAATGTCCAATAACAGATGAATGGATAAGCAAATTGTGATATATTCATACAATGGAACATGCATCAGCAATTAAAAATACTGAACTCCTACGTAAACAAAAAAATATTAATATTGTATTACAAAAACAGACACAAAAGAGTATGTATTATGATTACCTTTATATGAAATTGTGGAAAAAGCACACTCATCTATAATGACAAAAAGCAGATGAGTATTTGCCTGGGGCTGGAGGAAAAGACTATAAAGGGCAAATATTCTATATCCTGAATGTGATGGTGCTTACAAGGAAGTAACCATTTGTTAAAACTCAAGCTAAATACTTAAAATGGATAAATATATCCCAATAAAGTTTATTAAAAGCAGCTGCTACTTGCATAGAGGTGACAAGTGAGGGTGACATGTTTCATTTTCTCCTTCGAATTTATATTACCAATTATGTGTATTACCTCTGTAATTTAAAACAAGCTCATTATCCTACTGAGTAATGCTCAAATTATTTAAAACCCTTCCTAAATTAATTTGCTTCAAAGATTAATTTTTCTATAATATACAATTACCAATAACATTCTATCTTTTTCTCCTATTAAAACTGTATTATGCACTGGATCTGTGTTGCTTATCACCACTTTGGCAGTTGATAAATATTCCCTATAATTTAAAAAATTTGTAGGCAGTCAGTAACTAACCCTTAACAGTGTTATAATAAAACTACAATGATGTTTACATGACAGTTATTTAATGTTATACTTATTCATTTGATGCAAAAGTTATTTTATTTACAGTACTGTTAAGTAGCCAAACTAACATTATTAAAGTCTATTAGGCAGAAGTGAACAAAAAAGGCAAGAGGATGCCCTATCTTTTCTGAAGACCCCTAAAACACACCCAGACACCAGGCACCAGGTATCTTTTACCTCACATCACACACACACACACACACACACACACACACACACACACACACACACACACACATAGTAACCATATTCTGAAAATTGGCAACACCAAAACTGTCTCTTTCTTAGAGTCATCTTAGTGCCCCCTTCAGTGATCGAAGGAAGGTGGAACTCCAATCTCTCCAATACAACTGGGGGTGTAATACACTACCCCAGAATCTATAGTATAGCCTGAATTCAACACTTGGCAACAGTCACAACTAGGGTGCTCCTATAACACCTAGGCCTGCGTGTCCGGCTCCCTGATTTCTTCAGGGTTGTACATTCAGAACTTTAAAACTAAGGTTTTTTTTTCTGCTTCCTTCTCCCTTTTCTATTCCTAAGAGGGTGTGAGCTCTAGATTTCCTTTCAAGGCTGTCCCTACCCTGCACAGATTTGCTCAACCTCCCTTCCTCCCCAGTACCTGTTCTGCTGTGAAGAGTATACATATTTCTCTCAGAAATGGGTCGAGTACTTACTATGTTTACCAAGAGAAAAAACATAAGGAGGGATATTTTGGTCACATTATTTTTAAAGTTTAGTTATGACTCTAAAAGTATCACATCCTCACTTATACAAATAAAACCATGTTCACAAATACAAAATCTTAGAATGAAAGTGAAAAACCTGGCTGGGACCCCTATGAACTGCATGGAGCTAATGTCCAGTTCAGAACTGGAAGACTGAACTGGTAACTAACACAACTTACTCAGATTGTGCTGTTATTACGAAAATTATCTAGATATCTTTGACAAAAGCTAAACAATATATTATATTTAAGAACTTATTACCAGGAGAGAAGTAGTAAGTAATCTAAAATTGTGTTTCCCAGGGCAGATGGGTGGCTCAGCTGGTTAAGCACCAACTTCGGCTCAGGTCATGATCTCACCACGGTTGGCGAGTTCGAGCCCCACATTGGACTCTGTGCTGACAGCTAGGAGCCTGGAGCCTGCTTCAGATTCTGGGTCTCCCCGCGCCCCCTGCCCCTCCCTGCTTGCACTCTGTCTCTCAAAATAACATTTAAAAAAAATTTTAATAAAACAATAAATAAAATTGTGTTTCTCAATCTCCTTCACAACATGGCACACAAAGAAAATGTTTATACAGCACACTGAGCTTAAGGAACAATGCTGCAAGGGCTCCACTACCCAGGTCTTTGGTTGGCTGCGCCTAGGACACCACAGCAAATGGGCAACACAGACTCTCAGGCTAATGCTGAGACATTTGCATGCACTGCAACAAACCAAAGGGAAATTCATTATACACAGTCATAATAAATTAGCTTAAGAAAAAAAAATTTGGTTTTTCCTGCTATTATAATTCACATATCTTGTTCAAACCATGAAATGTTCAAGGCCCAGTTCATGTCATCTCTGCTTTAAAGCTCTCCCAAACCTACAAGGCTGGAATTCACCTGTCCTTCTGTATGTTCCCAAACTATGTTTACTTCCTAAAAAAAAAAAAAAAGTTTATTTATTTTTTGAGAGAGAGAGAGAGAGAGAGAGAGAGGGAGACAGAGCAAGCTGGGGAGGGGCAGAGAGACAGGGAGAGAGAAATCTCAAGCAGGCTCCATGATGTCAGCCCAGAGCCCAAAGCAGGGCTCAAACTCACCAACTGTGAGATCACGACCTGAGCCAAAATCAAGAGTCAGACACTTAACCGACAGAGCCACCCAGATGCCCCTATCTTTACTTTCTTTAATTTTTTTTTAAATGTACATTTATTTCTTTTTGAGAGACAGAATGAGACAGAGCATGAGTGGAGAAGGGGCAGAGAGAGGGAGACACAGAGTCCGAAGCAGGCTCCAGGCTCCAAGCTGTCAGCACAGAGCCCAATGTGGAGCTTGAACTCATGAACTGTGAGATCATGACCTGAGTCGAAGTCAGACACTTAACAAACTGAGCCACCCAGGCGCCCCATTTTCATTAAACAACTGCATTCTGCTTTATAGTTACTTTTAGCTACCTTTACCTTTCGTCTACTATATTAAATGCCCCTTGAGGGCAGGGATCTTGTTTCATTCATCTTTATTTCCCTCTGATCCACAATATCAAAAAAGGGTCGTTTGCACAACCAATGTTAGATCTGAACTTGGGGTGAGTCATATCCAATGACAATGCTGTTTGCACTTTACTGTAATCACAGTATATAGTCTATGTATTTTCTCCCTCTATCTTCCAAATCTAGATTAACTTAGCTCCAACGCTCTCAAATATCCCACTTTCTCAGTTTCAAACGCTCAAAATAGAGAAAAGTATGTTTGCATTAGCCCTACATTCACAAAATTTAGAAAACAAAACCAAACATCCAGCCCTTACAGAACTTTAACATCAAGTATGAATTCCTTTATTTCTAGCAAAAACAACGTTTCCAAAACTCAGTGCATAACTGAAAACCACACTGCTGCCACCAGCCACAGTCCAAACTGTAAACTGTAACTGTAAACTGTCCAAAGGGAGTAAGGAAGCATTTCATTTATTTTTTTAAATATAATTTATTGTCAAATTGGCTAACATACATGAGGAAACATTTTAAACTATTGTCACTCTTACTGAATTTCAGCCAATGAGAATATATTTTCATACGGGAGTAAATTTGCATCTTATCACTAAATAGTGTGATAACACTAATTGGGAGTTACTAATTTATAAACTTTTGCCCTAAAATTTGTGAATATATCTAAATGCTAAAATTTTCTCATTAGAACCGTGATTTATATTTTCATCTTCTCTTGCTCTTTAAAATATATTTAATTTTTAAATAAAAGCAGAATACAAGTATAATAAGTGAATAATTAACTACTAATATGAATTAGTATACAAATTAATGTTATACAGCATTAATCCCAAAATATTCTATCCACTGCCTATGTTTTTGTTTAAAACACCAAATGCTAGGGGCGCCTGGGTGGCGCAGTCGGTTAAGCGTCCGACTTCAGCCAGATCATGATCTCGCGGTCCGTGAGTTCGAGCCCCGCGTCGGGCTCTGGGCTGATGGCTCAGAGCCTGGAGCCTGTTTCCGATTCTGTGTCTCCCTCTCTCTCTGCCCCTCACCTGTTCATGTTTGTCTCTCTCTGTCCCAAAAATAAATAAACGTTGAAAAAAAATTTAAAAAACACCAAATGCTAAAGTCATTAAAATTTTGTTTTTACGAAGTATTTTTTTGTTTTTTGTTTTGTTTTTACAAAGTATTTTTTTAAAAACCTCAATAAATGTTCCTAATTATACCTTATTCTAAAATCAAGATACATAGGGCACCTGGGTGGCTCAGTTGGTTAAGTGTCCAATTTTGGCTCAGGTCATGATCTCATGGCTCATGAGTTCAAGCCCCGCATAGGGCTCTGTGCTGACAGGTCAGTGCCTGGAGCCTGCTACGGATTCTGTGTCCTCCTCTCTCTCTGCCCCTCCCCTGCTCATGCTGTCTCTCTCTCAAAAACAAATGAATACTAAAAAAAGGTTTTTTTAAACCAAGATACATTTGTATGACAGTCATGGAACTAAATTCAAGTTAGCAAAATTAGGTTCAAATTTACAAAAAAGGTACTAACTGTGTAGTCTGTGGCTCTCTGTTGAGATTAACACTGTATAACACTTAGTTTGTAGGTTGTTTCTCTATCACATGTTTGCATCTCTGCCATCTATAACCCAATACCTAGCTAACGTGATCATCCTTCTCAGGCTACCTAACTCCTTTTCACTTGCACATTTGAATTCTGAGAGGAAGATGCAGATACTATCCAACCTCTAATTATTTAAATGCCTGTCCAGCTCCTTCCTCCATACTCTGTTCAGCTTTCTACTGGTCTCTCTACTGTTACCTTAAATACAGAAAAATGACAACAGTGTCTACCTTAACACCTTCTGTATACATCATGAAGACATCCAGATCAGCTGGATCTTTACCGGCTTTGCTATTCTGACATAGGGAATGCAAAGAAAGAATATAGTGTTTCAACATAGGAAGGTCCATCGCACAAATTCATTGCTGTCCCATTTGATCCCTCTATAATTCTAATGCTTCTACATTTGATAATAAAATTTTCTGTTGTGTAAGTTTTCTTAACAGTCAAAGTATAAAAAACTGGAATACATAAAACTGTTTCAAAGAGTAAAAGAGGGGCGCCTGGGTGGCTCAGTAGGTTGGGATCTGACTTTGGCTCTGGTCATGATCTCACGGCTCATGAGCTAGAGCCCCACATTCGGCTCTGTGCTGACAGCTCGGAGCCTGGAGCCTGCTTCAGATTCTGTGTCGCCCTTTCTCTCTGCCCCACCCCAGCTCATGCTCTCTCTCTCTCTCTCTTTCAAAACTAAACATTAGAAATAATAATAATAAAATAAAAAGTGAAAAGAAAAATTACTATCAAAATATTGCAAATATGGAGTCACCTTTATTTCCATAAAGTGTAACAATTTCTACACTATTTTTATAAAACTTAACTACACATTATCACCAACCTATTCTGAGTAAGGTAAGATTATTCTCTTATTTCTTTTTAGCTGGAGAGTAGAGAAGGCAAAATTATTTAAAATATTATTTATTAATTTACTATGTCATACCCAACCCCAAACAACTGCTCAAGAAGGTTCTTTGGGGTCTGTAAATGTGTGGAATAGCAGGTATTTTTACTTTGAAATTTCATATCAAAAGTACATTTTTAGCCTCAGCAATCAGACAACACAAAGGAATAAAAGGCATCCAAATTGGCAAGGAAGAAGTCAAACTTTCACTCTTCACAGATGACATCATACTCTTTACTGAAAACCCAAAAGATGTGACCAAAAAACCTCTAGAGCTGATCCATGAATTCAGCAAAGTCGCAGGATATAAAATCAATGCACAGAAATCGGTTGCATTTCAATACACCAACAATGAGGCAACAGAAAGAGAAATCAAGGGGGGCGCCTGGGTGGCTCAGTCGGTTGAGCGTCCGACTTCAGCTCAGGTCACGATCTCGCGGTCCGTGAGTTCGAGCCCCGCGTCGGGCTCTGGGCTGATGGCTCGGAGCCTGGAGCCTGCTTCCGATTCTGTGTCTCCCTCTCTCTCTGCCCCTCCCCGATTCATGCTCTGTCTCTCTCTGTCTCAAAAATAAATAAACGTAAAAAAAAAAAATTGTTTTAAAAAGAAAGAGAAATCAAGGAATTGATCCCATTTATAATTGCACCAAAAACCATAAAATACCTAGGAATAAACCTAACTAAAGAGGTGAAAAATCTATACACTGAAAACTATAGAAAGCTTGTGGAAGAAATTGAAGACACACAAAAAATGGAAAAATATTCCATGCTCATGGGCTGGAAGAACAAATATTGTTAAAATTTCAATACTACCCAAAGCAATCTACATATTCAATGCAATCTCTATCAAAATAACACCAGCATCCTTCACAGAGCTAGAACAAACAGTCTTAAAATTTGTATGGAACCAGAAAAGACCCTGAATAGCCAAAGTAATCCTGAAAAAGAAAACCAAAGCTGGAGCCATCACAATGCCTGATTTCAAGATATATTACAAAGCTATAATCATCAAGACAATATGGTACTGGCACAAAAACAGACATTTAGATCAATGGAATGGAATAGAGAACCCAGAAATGGACCCACAAAACATATGGCCAACTAATCTTTGACAAAGCAGGAAAGAATATCCAATGGAATAAAGACAGTCTCTTCAGTAAGTGGTGCTGGGAAAACTGGACAGCAACATGCAGAAAAATGAACCTGGACCACTTTCTTACACCATACCCCAAAATAAACTCAAAATGGATGAAAGACCTAAATGTAAGACAGGAAGCCATCAAAATCCTCGAGGAGAAAGCAGGCAAAACCAACTTTTACCTCAGCCGCAGCCACTTCTTACTCAACACGTCTTCAGAGGCAAGAAAAACAAAAGCAAAAATGAACTACTGGGACCACATCAAGATAAAAAGATTCTGCACAGTGAAGGAAACAATCAGCAAAACTAAAAGGCAACCAATGGAATGGGAGAAGATATATGCAAATGACATACCAGATAAAGGGTTAGTATTCAAAATCTATAAAGAACTTAACAAACTCAACACCCAAAAAACAAATTATCCAGTGATGAAATAGGCAAAAGACATGAATAGGCACTTTTCCAAAGAAGACATCCAGATGGCTAACAGACACATGAAAAAATGCTGAACATCACTCATCATCAGGGAAATACAAATCAAAACCACAATGAGATATCACCTCATACCTGTCAGAATGGCTAAAATTAACAACTCAAGCAACAAAAGATGTTGGCGAGAATGCCGAGAAAGGGGATCTCTTTTGCACTTCTGATGGGAATGCAAACTGGTGCAGCTACTCTGGAAAACAGTAATGAGGTTCCTCAAGAAATTAAAAATAGAGCTACCCTATAACACAGCAATTGCACTACTAGGTATTTATCCAAGGGATCAGGTGAGCTGTTTCGAAAGGGCACATGCACCCCAATATTTACAGCAGCACTATCGACAATAGCCAAAATATGGAAAGAGTCCAAATGTCCAATGACAGACAAATGAAGAAAGAAGATATGGTATATGTGTGTGTGTGTGTGTGTGTGTGTGTGTGTGTGTGTGTGTGTATGTATACAAAGGAGTGTTTTACTCCCGCAATCAAAAAGAATGAAATGTTGCCATTTGCAACTACATGGATGGAACTAGAGGGTATTATGCTAAGTAAAATTAGTCAGAGAAAGACAACTATCACATGCCTTCACTCATGTAGAATTTAAAAGACAAAAGATGAATATAAGGGAAGGGAAACAAAAATAATATAAAAACAGGGAGGAGGACAAAACATAAGAGACTCAAATACAGAGAAGAAACTAAGGGTTGCTGGAAGGGTTATGGATGGGGGGATGGGCTAAATGAGTAAGGGACATTAAGGAAGGCACCTGCTGGGATGAGCACTGGGTGTTATACATAGGGGATGAATCATTGGAATCTACTCCTGAAATCATTATTGCACTATATATGCTAACTAACTTAGATGTAAATTAAAAACAAAAACAAAAACAAACTGAGATGTGTGATAAGTATAATCATGGATTTAGAAGACTTAGTATAAAAAAAAGAATGTGAAATATTTCATTAATAATCATTTTATATGTATTAGATGTTGAATTGATAAAAGTCTGGATACACTGAATTAAATTAAAATAGGCTAATAAAGATTTTAAAAAGTATATTTTTAATGGGTAATGGTACAACAAGTATCATTTGGGGGGTTTTAAGTAGTATAATACTACACGTTTTACTATGACATTGTGACTTATAATAAGAAATATATAGTTACTCTTCATCTAGGTGTTCCTGGCACACAGCTCCAAAAACCCTTAGAGTTTACTAAGCGTTGACAAATATAAAGGTGTCTTTTATTATGTTACTGAAGTGACTTTTGTAAAGCCCCCCTAGGTCACCTAAGGACGGGAATTGGTTGCCAGGTGAAACAACTATGTGATTAAAGGGCTGAAACTTTTGGTACCATCCCCACCCCAACCTTCAAAGAGACGAGAAGGGCTGGAGATTGACATCAGTAACCAATGGCCAATGCTTTAATCAAGCATGCCTCATAAAAACCCAAAATGACCAGTGCAGAGAACTTCCCGGTTGGTGAAAACATGGAGGTAACAGGTAGAGTGGTACTCTCCAAGAGAGAGCATCTCTTCCATCTGGCTGATCCTGAAATATCCTTTTATAATAAACTGGTAATCTTGTAAGTAAAACATTTCTCTGGGTCTTGTGAGTCACTCCAGCAAATTAAACAGGAGGAAGAGGTTGTAGGAACCACCAATCTATAGCTGGGAGATCAGAAGCAGGGTGGGAGGCAAGAGGTCTTGTAGAAGTAAGCCCTTAACCTATGGAATCTGATGCTACCTCCAGGTATGTAACATCAGAATTGAATTGAATTGTAGGACACCCAGCTCGTGTGGGAGAACTGCTTGGTGTGGGGGAAACAAACACAAGTTAGAATCGGTATCAGAATCGACTTAACTTTTAGCACATATGTTAAAACACTCACAGATAAAAGATGATGTCTGGAATTTGCTTCAAAAAAATCCAGGGAAAGATGGAAATGGGTAGAGATATAAATGAACAAGACTAGCCATAAATTATAACTGGTTTTAAATGGTACATGGTAGTTCAATATATCATTCTCTGTGCTTTTGTGTATGTTTGTAAGTTTTCTAAAATATAGGGTTTGGCATCTTAAATGTGCTGTGTTAAATAACACAAGTACTGGAATAAAAAAAAAACAAAAAACTGGTTACCAACTGGTAAGTGGTGAGTGGCCAACATTCATTATTTTTCTATGTCCTCAGTTTCCACATCTGTGGAAAAAAGAGTCTGAACTCATTAAATCCTGACATTTCTGCTAGTTCAATTTTTTTTTATGATTCAATTGAGTATGACCTCTACACTCTGAATTTTGTTTACCAATTCTAACTATAATCTAAAATGCATTTACAGCTAAATTTGATATAATCAACTGAAAATTGTCTACAACTGTGACCAAAATAACATTATAGTCTTACCTCAGCTGGGCCAGTGTTCCTAGGCATTATGTTCCCCAAATATTCTGCATTTCCAGAAACACCTTTTCTTCATGTACTCTCTTAGACCCCTTTATTCTCTACAACTAATGACGCCAAATAAAATAGGGGCCATTAACCATAATCTGTTCCAGTTTCCCTACACTACTTCAGCCCATCCTCACTCCCGTCGCTTCTCCAAAGTCCTTTCCACCCGATGCCCTTCAAAATCTAACCACAACTTCTATCTCTTACTTCACCTTCCTAACAGCTCTCCACTTACTCTTGGCTCAATCATTTATTCCTTTTCTAGCCAGCTCCTTAACTCTTTTGCTCTGGCTCCTTCCATTTAGCCTACAAACAACAGCCAATTCCATTCTTCTAAACAAATAAAAAAAAAACAACAAAATGCCTTCTTTTAACCCTACTTCCTCCTCCTGCTAACCTGTGGCCCCTCCTTCCCATGGCTGCCAAATTTTTAAATTGAGTTTCTACTGACCAGTTCTACTACCTGAACTGCAATTCACTTCTCACTCCATCATAATCTAGCTGCCAGCCTCCTCCACTCTGGGTTTTCCACTTCTGCCTGGCCCCCAATTGCCAAATATAATGAAGGGCTTACTTCAGGTCCTTATACATCTCTTCTCTGCAGCACTGATATTGCAACTACTGCCCCTCCTTCAGGAAACTTTCCCCCCTCCCCTAAGTTTTAATACACTACTTTGTTGTAAGCTTCTTACAGACTCATTCTTCAGTGGCATTTTCACTAGTGCCCTAAAATGATGTACTTCCTTGGGTTCTTCCTTCCCCTAGTCCTTTTTTCTTCTTCTTTTTTAAATTTAGAAAGAGAGAGAGAGAAAGAGACAGCAAGGGAGACGGGGGGGGGGGGGGGGGGGGGGGGGAGGGAGGGAGGGAGAGAGAGAGAGAAATCCAAGCAGGCACCACCCCTGAGCATGGAGAGGCTTCATCCTATGACTCTGAGCCAAAATCAAGAATCAGAAGCTCCACCGACTGAGTCACCTAGGTGACCCCCTTTTTTGTTCTTATACCTAGGAACTCTCATCTATATTATCATCTTAATCATTCTAATCATTGCTTGAACTATTTTCCAAATCTTCACTACTGGCCATATCATCCTAGGATAAGGTTAGGCAAACTACACCCTGTGAGCCAAATCCAGCCTGCCACCTGATTTTATAAATAAAGCTTCATTGGAACAGTGGCACCCATCTGTTTGCCTAGTGTTGATGGCTGCTTTCACGCTCACAGCAGAGATGAACAGTTGTGACATAAATAGTATGGGCCTCAAAGCATGAAATATTTAACCTTTTGAGAATATTATGACCCTTTACAAAAAAGAAAAAAGTTTGCTAACCTCTGTTCTAGAAGGTAACATATGCCAAATAAGCAGTCCTGGTAACTTTTCCTGCCATTGGACCCCAATGCCAGTGCTGTTAGACCATCCATCTCTGAGTCCCCTGAGTTTTCTAACTGTTCCTTTGAAGCTCCCTTCTCACCCTCATCAATCTATCTCCCATGGTGCAACCAAAGCAACAGTTTTAAATGCACAAAACCCACCTTCCTGCTTAAAACTTTCCTCATAGGAGAGGTCTTTCACAATCTGGCCCCTGCCTATCCTATCCAACTTTCCAATCACTCCACCTATAAGAAATGCTGATTTACATTATTTCCCAGAACAAGTCATGCTGTCTCTTACCCCTAAGTCCACCTAAGATATAATACCAAAGAAATATCTATACATTTTTCCAGTTTCAGCCTAAGCACAATCTCCATGAAGCCTTCTGATGCTCACCCATACGGATTCTTTCCCTATGTGTCCACTGTTCTCTCAACATATTTCCACTGTAGTATTTATTTGCTTTAAATCACATCCCTAGTAATCTACACACTCCCTGAGCAGGGACCCTGAGGCAGAGTAGAAAATGGTTATTAAGGGAAGAGAGTTTTAAAGTAGGAAATCTAGGACTGAATTCCAGTTCTGCCTCCTCCTAGTTGCATGTTCTTAAGCAAATTACTTAACTCATTTTCTTCACCTGAATAACAGCAATTGTGAGAATTACTTAATATTATTCTTAGAAGCACAGTGCCTTGCCCATAGTAAGTGCTCAACAATTATTGGTTATCATTACTTTCATTGTCTTATCTCTCATACTTAGTTCAGAATTCAGATAACTGTTGAGAGAAATAACTGAAGCAAGCTAGTTCTGCACACATTATTTTCAGCTGCATACTGGATATTTCCATCTGAACACCATTTGGTTCCCCAAACTCATTATCTTTAGTCCCAACTGTTTCAATTAGAGTAAAGCGGCCAACTTATGAAGGTCTGCCTAGGATTTTACTGGTTTGAATACTCAAAGTCCTGTGTCCTGAGAACTCCCTCAGTTCTGGGCAAACCAGGATAGTTGATCATCTTAAATTAGTTATGTTGCAAACCATAAAAACAGACTTGAGTTAGTCTGAGAAACAAAGGGAGGGGAGGGGTGCAGGTGAATTTACTGGAAGAATAAAGAACAATTCACGGAACCAAAGGAAAAGCTGTGGAATCTGATGAAAAACTCAGGATGAAAGCAACGCCACAGATCTAGGTGGCAGGAATTAATGAAAGATTTCTTCACAGTACTTCTGCCAAAATGAATCACTTAGGTCCCAGTGTCAGCTCATTTAAGATTTAAATGCCAGGGACAGCATTTGAATGGCCTTCTTTTTATTAACCAGAAAGATTAAGGCACTTTAATTAACCAAAGGAGGCAGAAGCACTTAGATCAAAAATCTCACCAAAAGACATCCAATGGCAGAAGAGCAGCTTCCAAAGAAAGGTCAATCAGAATGACGTTTCCAAAAGAAGGGAATGTATGTAAGGTTACCACATCAACTACTGCTTGAACACACCACACCTTTAATACTCTATGACACAGTCACTGTTATTCATGTTACTTTTCTTTTTGTCTTGGCAAACTCCTATTCATTCTTCAAGACCCAGCTCAAGTATGATCTTCTGTGTAACTTAATTCAATTTTCCCAGGTATAGTCACTCGCTTTCTTCATGCTTTCATAGTACTTTGCAAATTATGTACCTATTTCATAGAATGAGCTCTATACTAAGTACAGCTGACCCTTGAATAACATGGGTTTGAACTATGCAGATCTACTCATACACGAATTTTTTACAGTACAGTACTGTAAATGTATTTTCTATTTTTTGTGATTTTATCAATAACATTATCTTTTCTCTAGCTTACTTTATCGTAAGAACACACTATATAATACATATACAAAATGCATGTTAGTTGACTGTTTATGTTATTGGTCAGGCTTCCAGTTAACAGTACAGTATGTGTAGTTAAGTGTTTGGGGAATCAAAAGTTATATGTGGGCACCCCTAACCCCCATGTTGCTTAAGAGTCCACTGTATATACTTAGGTATCAGTCTCTCACACTAAACTAGCAAGGACAAAGTTATTTCTATTTACTATTTGGGGTATTAACACTGCCTGTCTGGCCCATAGCAAATGTTTCGTAAGTGTTTAATACATCTATTATCCAAGTCACTAGGATATATGAAACATTAAATTAAAAAGGAAGAGTGGAGCTACTACAGGTAAACAAGCTGACAATATCAAAGAGAAAGCTGACAAATTCTGCAAGGGTAGGATAGGCAAAAGAATTATGAAGAGCAAAAATTCCATAAGCACAAAAATTAAGGATAAAATTCTGACAAATCTAAGAACCTGAAGCATTACTTACATAACAGCAAAAATGGATACCCATATGCATAAATGTGATTCTCAAGAAACAAGAAAATAACTAAATTATATTCTATTTAAGAAGGCAGAAAAATGTATAGGCATTTTCAGAAACAATGACTTTTTGGGGGGCTCCATGCCCAAAGTGGCACTCGAACTCACAACCCTGAGATCAAGAGTCACGTGCTCCACCCACTGAGTCAGACAAGCACCCCAAACACTGACATTTCAAATAAAAGAAAGTTTGGTATGTAAACAAATAAACTTAAAGCCCAGAAAACCCAACCATTTAGAAAGATTAATTCCAAGTAAATATAGTCATGATTTATTTTACCATACTTTAACTCTTTTTTTTTTTTAAGGTTTATTCATTTTTCAGAGACAGAGACCGAGCATAAGTTGGGGGAGAGGGGCAGAGAGAGAGAGAGGGAGGCACAGAATCTGAAGCAGGCTCCAGGATCCCAGCTGTCAGCACAGAGCCTGACACGGGGCTCGAACTCACAGACCATGAGATCATAACCTGAGCTGAAGTCGGATGCTCAAATGACTGAGCCACCCAGGTGCCCCAACCATACTTTAACTCTTAGTGGTGATATCCCAGGCTGTGACAAATTTTTCTTAATAGCAAAACTGCCACAAAGTACAGCTATATCTTCCCTAGATTTTTACTATTGCTTTATCTTCAAAGTAAAGGAACAGAGGCTTGGAAATGAGAACACAGCGAAACCTTACGCTGAGATATCAAAGTCAAGTTAGGAACAGTGTCAGTCATGGAAAGAGAAAATGCCACTGACTTTGAAGTTAGATTTTCCAAATACATCCTCTAACTCCTTGCTGGATACCAAGAAGTCAGTTTATTCTTTTTCACTTCAAATATTACCCAGTCTATATCACACTTCACCCAAATAAAATTCATTTCACCAAATGCAGTGACTTTGACATTGTAACATTAAACTATTTTTTATCTGAACTATCTTTATCTATTCTTTATCATCTGAACCTTCTGATCAATCTTACCATCACTACTGGGATATATTCTGAAGTACACAGCATCACCAATGGAAGTATTTTTTTTTTAATCAAAAATGCTTAAACTGAAGATAATCATGCTTCTAAAACTAACCTCCAGTTTACAGAAAATCCAGACGGTGGCAAGAAATAGGAGGAACAAGTTAAGCAACACCACAAAGAAACAGACAAATCCAGTAATTAGGACATTTTATAAGGCTGAACCATATGTAATTGCTGATACTTGGCTCATACTTTGAACCTCCCAAATGAAAATTTCATGTGGTTCAACTTAATACAAGAAAACTGACCTGATTGCTTCAACAAATTAACAGCATTTATAAAATGGTGGGGGACAACAGCCAAAAAGTAGAAGCCACCATTCATCAATGGGTGAATGGACAAAATATGGTACCTGCATACAACGGAATATTATTCAGCCATAAAAAGAAACAAAATTGTGACACATGCTACAACACAGATGTGCTTCGAAGACATTATGCTGAGAGAAATAAGCCAGTCAAATAAGCCAGACAAATATTGTATGATTCTACTTATACGAGCTTCCTAGAGTAGTCAAATTCATAAAGAAAGACAATAGAAGGAAGGTTGCCAAGGGCTGGAGAAAGAGGGAATGCAAAATTATTATTTAATAGGTACAGAGTTTCAGTTACAAAAGATGAAAAGTTCTGGATATAGGGCAGTGATGATTATTACACAACAATGTGAATGTACTTAATGTCACAGAACTATACACTTAAAGTAGTTAAAATAATAAATTTTATGTTATGTTTATTTACTATAAAAAAAATGGTGGGAGAAGCCTATTGTAGATTGAAGGAGATTTAAGAAACATAACCAAATATGATCTGATCTTGTTTAATCCTGACCAAATGACCAAATGTTTAAAAAAAAAAAAAAAATCAGGGACAACTAGGGAAATTTAAATGTGGACTAGATTAGATGTTAATATGTCAGAGTGATACAGTGTTTATGTAAGAATACATTATTTTTTAGAGAAGTAGCCTTAAGTCTTTAGGAGTAAAATGTCATGGTGTCTATTATACATATAGAGGAAAAAGATGAAACAAAGACAGCAAACTGTGACTTATTAAATCTAAGTGATGTGCATATGGGATTAATTATACTATTCTCTCCACTTTCCTAATTATTAGAACATTTCTGGGGCATCTGGGTGGCTCAGTTGGTTAAGCGTCCAACTTTGGCTCAGGTCATGATCTCAAGGTTTGTGGGTTCGAGCCCCACATCGGGCTCTGTGCTGACAGTTCAGAGCCTGGAGCGTGCTTCAGATTCTGTGTCTCCCTCTCTCTCTCTTCCCCTCCCCCACTCGCACTGTCTCTCAAAAATGAACAAACGTTAAAAAAAATTTTTTTTTAATTATTAAAAAAAGAACATTTCTATACTTAAAGTACGAAAAATTTAAAAATTATTTAACTATGCAGGTCTCTCAATCTCCCAACACTTTACCTATCATAATAAAAAGTTTGAACTTGATTTAGAAAGCAACAGGAAAAGGCACAAAAGATTAAAAGTTTCAGTTCAGGGGCGCCTGGGTGGCTCAGGCAGTTGAGCATCTGACTTCGACTCAGGTCATGATCCCGTGGTTGATGAGTTCAAGCCTCACGTAGGGCTCTGTGCCGACAGCTCAGAGCCTGGAGCCTGTTTTGGATTCTGTGTCTCTCTCTCTCTGCCCCTTGCCTGCTCACGCTTTGTCTCTCTCAAAAATAAACATTAAAAAAATAATAATAAAAAATAAAAAATAAAAGTTTCAGTTCAAAAATGTATTTTAAGAAAATTATTGTGTTCGTAGTACCTAGTAGGGATACATTCATTCAAGAAATGTTTTAGTGCTTACTTTGTTCCAGCCACTGCACTAAGACGTAGGCAAAGGAAATATACAGTCTATGTGCTCAGAAAGCTCACGATCTAGTTGGAGAAAGAGATAAAACATAATTGAAATATATTAACCATAACTGCATATGAGAAAGATATATTCAGGAGTGAAGAATGGTACCTAACTCAACCTGGGAAGATGGGGGAGATTCAGTAGATTTCTGATAAGAGCTAAACCCAGAGTTGAGCATTTAAAGAGGGGTAGGAATTAGTCAGGCAACAGGAGGCAGGGAAGGATATTCCAGTCAGCAGGATAGCCCTGAGAATAGAAATAGCATTGGCAAGCAGGGGAGGGCGGGATTCCAGATTATGTATAAGCATATAAGACGCTCAGTGTTGCTAGAGCTTGAAGGGGCAGGGAAGGAGAGAGGAAGGAAAAGCTGAACCTGGAAAAAATAATCAGGTATGAGACTCACTGAAAGATCTCATGAACTGGAGAAAGAACATCAATCACTTTGGGGGCAATTCTTAAATCGCCAGAGGATAAGTATTAAGGCTTAAAGTCGGCTGGAGGCAGTGAATACAGAGGCAGGGCCAAAACCCAGAAACAGCACAGAGATTCGAGCTACATGACTGGCATCTGACTGAATGTGGAAGATGAGGAAGGAGTCCAAGAAGCCTCTCAAGTTTCAAGTTCAGGTCACAGTGAGGGTGATGATGCCATAAACAGAGAAAAGAAAAAAAAGGCAGAACATAGCTTTAAACACTTTGAGCTTAAGAAGCTGATGTGATGCTCATGTGATTAATTTCCAGCAGATGCCTAAGACAGATTTAAGTCCCCCACACTGAAGTGATAGTTAAAACTAAGGGAGATGCTTGATGTGGGCAAGAAAAGCAGTCAATAGAGAAGAGAGTCACAGACAAAATCCCAAGACGTGCCTACAGTCAATAGGTAGGAAGAAGAGTTGGCAAAATCAGCCAAAAAGGAGAAATCATTCAGGCAGAAGGACAAGGGGAGACTGTACACCCCGTTAGTGAATTCAAGAAAAGAGAAGTATAACCTATCTGCTCTATGATATGTCGATTCCTGAAAAACTTCATGTTCTGTAAAATTAAAAAAAAAAAGAGGGAACTACATCGAGAAGGGTAGGGCAATAGGCACCTTAAGACAGAACATAGTTAACCTATGGAGTCTAGAGGCAGAATATGGGGGAAGGGGCAATGTGCATACTCTCCGACTTGCTGTGTTCAACTGTGTCTGTACTTCACGTGTTTATGTTCGATTGCTGTTACTTGGGAGCGTGAAACAGTTAACATGCTGGTGAAAAATCAACTCCGAAATCAAATATGAACCAACATGAATTCTGCATTAACTAACATCATTCTTCTTTAGCATTCAAGTATGAATTAGTTCATGTTGCAGAAATACATTATAACAGAAGAGGCTGGCAAAGGAGGGCTAGGCAACAGTATCAATGCCATGGTGTCAACACCAGAAGGAATATTGGCATCTTAGGATAATATTGTTAGTTTCACTCCCAAATATAGACGTTTTTCAGATATGCTATCTAGTCTCTCTTCTCAGAATATTCCTTAAATTTTATATACTGGTCACTACGTGACAACTCACAGCCCAAGGTCTTTACCTTCAGTGGGCTTACAGAGCCCACATGCAGAGAACTTGTTGTAGCCACAGCAATTTAACCCAAAGAGGTAAAGGAAAATTCACTTAGGAAAGCATTAGAGAGAAGAAAAACCCTAGGGACTGATAGTACTTACCATGTTATTGGTGAGTCAGGAAAGGCCCTATGGAGAACTTCTGAAAGGTTTTTTTTGAAGTAGGATGACATGTGCGGCAGAATTACATTCTTGGTGTTCCAGAGATATACAGAAAGGAGTCTGAGTGAGGAAAGAGTCTGCCAGAGTGAGCCCCAGTAAACAGCAAAAGAAGGTATGTACAGAAGAGAATAACCTGTGCGAAGGCACGGAGAAGAAATCACACTGGTCACTCCACCATCTCAAACATGTGACCACAGCTGGCACAAAAGAGACCTAAGGAGCTATGTGTGGCATCTTAAGGACTTTTAATTTTATCCTGAAGGCAATGGCAAGAAAGTAACCAAGATCTTACCAAGAAAGTAACACAAAAGGATTTAAGAAAGACCAACTCACAAGATACAATGGGAAGGGAAGATATTGGTGACAGGGAAACCAGGTGCACGATCATACTTACACAGGTGAGAATAACAGTGGCCCAAACTAGGGCAGCTGTAGTAAGGTTGGCATCAAAGGCAAAAATAGGAGGGCTCTTCAGATAACTGACTAATAGGAAAAGGGAAGAGAAGGGAGTCCAGGAGATTTTAAGCTTGAGCAATTCGGTAGTAGCACTTACCAACAGAGGCTCCAGAGAGACAGAAGTGAGTTTGGTAATGCTGGTCAAATTTGCGGATGAGAAAATATATATTATCCTCAGTATTAGAAACTTAAACATAAGTTTTAAGTGTTAAGTCCAAGGATATGGGTTATTTTTTGGTGAAACCGACTAACTAGTTCCTCACTAATAAGGAAACTTTGCAAGAGTACAAAGAAAAAAAAAGGAAATAAATTAAATGATAGATAAGATATCAAAAATTTTTATTAGCAAGGTTTTAAAATACCAAATCAGGAATTTCTAGGATATAGCCAAGATTTCCTAAATATTTTCCTCATTAATTAACTTTCAGAGGTTATTTCCTACAATTCAGGTCTGAGGCTCCTTGCAGTGGGAAGACAGTACAGTGAGCAAGAGTCCTGGCTTTCATGTCATCTGCTTCACTGTAAGTCCAGGTCCTGCCACCCCTGATGACTTAGGGCTGGTTACTTACGAATCGTACGTCTCAAGTTTCCTCAGCAGTAAATATGGATAATAATAGTATATACTTCACTGGATCGTTGTGAAAACTAATCCATACAAAATACTTGGTACAGGTAAACTGCAAACAGTAAGTGTTAAGATTTTTAAAATAATTGTTATTAGTTATTGTTACTGATAAAAATATTACATTCTTGAGGTATACAGGAGCAAGAAAAAGCAAAGTTGACTTGAGTGGCATTTACCAGAGTGTTTGATTTATAAGTACTCATTAAATGGAACGTTTCCATTTCATGCACTTTTCTGTAAGTATATTTGAAAAGTTTTAAATACTTTTTTTAAAAGGGAAAAAAAGCCTAAGAACGATGTCTTCTATAAAAAGGTCTGGTATTAAAATACCCATTCCAGGGGCGCCTGGATGGCTCAGTCGGTTGGGCATCTGATTTTGGCTCAGGTCATAATCTCACGGTTGGTGAGTCCCAGCCCCGCATCAGGCTCTGTGCTGACAGCTCACCTGCTTCAGATTCTGTGTCTCCCTCACTCTCTGCCCCTTCCCTGCTCGTGCTCGGTCTCTCTCTCTCAAAAGTAAACATTAACAATTTAAAAAAACAACAACAACAACACCCATTCCAGACCAAATGAAGATAAATTAAGTTTCCTTTTCACAATGTACTCCCTAGTTTTAGCTACGAAATCCATTCCCCCTACCCAAGCTCCAAACTGCTATCTGGAATAACTACTCCTCCCCTATCTGTATCTGTAGACCTCAAGATAACTTTCATCCCCTTTCTCCACTATGAGCTTTCCACAGAAGAGGAAGAGAAAGGAACAGGAGGAGGAAGTTCAAATCCTCATTCCATCCCCAATCTTGATTTTAATTTATTTTTTAATTTTTTTAACCTTTATTTATTTTTGAGACAGAGAGAGACAGAGCACGAACAGGGGAGGGTCAAACAGAGAGGGAGACACAGAATCTGAAACAGGCTCCAGACTCTGAGCTGTCAGCACAGAGCTGGATGAGGGGCTTGAACTCATGGACCGTGAGATCATAACCTGAGCCGAAGTCGGACGCTTAACCAACTGAGCCACCCAGGCGCCCCTGCCTCTTGATTTTTTTTTTGAAAATTCCTCTTGACATTCAGGATAAGAGCATTATTCCTCCAGAACTAATTCTAAATATTACTGCCAGTCATCTTATTCCACTGCTCTAATCATGTTGTACCTTCTCACTTTATTCTGGAATAAACTCCTTCAGATCTCTCTATCAGGAACTGTCCAAGTAACTCTTTGCCGCAAATATAGTCTCAGACCACCATGGGCCATCTGGAAGTCTCATCTCTTCACTCCCTAATCTAACTGCTCTTCTTTCTCACCTGGGTCTTTATTCACTAATTTCTTTTGCTCCCTGTTCAAGTTCAGCACATACTTCCTATAAAATCCACCAACCTCTTTTCTGTAAAGCCATTCCCGACTGAATGACTATGAAATTGCTCTCCTCCTCAGCCCTCTCCCCACTCACAACTTCCTGTTAGTGGAACAGGTATAACTTACTCCCTTAGAAAATGTGTATTTTATACTTGTACCTAGCATCTTATTTGTGTATCAGCTGGTTGTACACTTTACAAAGCTTTATCTTTCATCTATCCTATATGTGAAAAGGTAGGAATATCACATCAGAGTGCATCTCACTGTTTTGAAACAGCCTGATAATCACAACTACTTAGTCACAAAGCTAAGTTGTAGTGTAAGTTTCTGATTTGACACAGTTTCTAATGGATAAAACTAAATTAGAACCAGCGTCTAGTGTTGGCTGTACCTAAGTCCACAACAAAGGCACTTACCAGGTTTGATCCCTGATCAGTTTACCCTTCAGTCACATCCCCAGCAATTCTACTGCACTCTGTCAGGACTCTTCAACTACTGTTCAACTATTCCTCCCACAAGCCTACAAAGCCCCTTCGTTTTGCCCTCCCTTTTCCTGCATTTTGCCAGGCCAACTTTCCTTCATCTTTCAGGATTAGTTTACTCCAATTCATCCACTATGAATCAACCATAACATCTCCCTTGACTGCTCAGCCTCAAGTTAGAATTTTCTCAAAATATACTTATTGATGTACTGCATTGTAATCATCAGTTTACTTTACCATTATTCCCACTGAACTGTAAACTCCTTGAGGTACAGACTGAATTTTATTCTCTTTTGTATACCCAAGACCTAACATTGTCAGACATCCAACAATTAGTGAAGGAATGCTCATACCCACTTTGTGACCTTGTACACGCTACGTAAGCACTCTCATATTTCCTCATCTAAAGTACTTTCCTCCTGTAAAGTGGGGATAATGCTATAACTACTTCATATGTCGTTATAAGGAATTAAGTGTCATGAAGCTGCCAGTATAGTGTCTGCCGCATAGACCTATCATTTGAATGTCTGCTATGTCATGCCTTAGTTACTCTAACGTATCCTGGGAAATGTAATATTGTGACCAATATTTTCAGGCTGAAGGCTGAGCAACCATGCCTCTTTTTCATGCATCTGGAAGTCATTAATTACATTCTGATGATCAGCAAATATTTACTGTGCACCTATTATGTGCAGGAGTCCTTACTAGGTAGCACTGAGTTCCCAGATAATAACATAGGCAAAAAAGAAAACAAAAACCTGCACCAATATCCAAGAGAAGAAACAATGTTGTTAGTTCTTCTGTACAAACAACATGGTCATTTTTCAAACTAGTAAGTTTTGCTTTATAATAGTGGTAAGCTTCAAGAAAGATGGAAAAAGTTCAAAATTAACTCCTATCATCAAGTGGACCAATTAAGGAGGCAGTTCCAAAATTTCTTGTTGCTATTCCTAAGTTTCACTTTTGCTTACAAGTATTTCCCACAGAAGAAATTTAACCATGACCAGGGTAGAGATAGATGACCTTTATTTGTCTTATTCAAACGGGAACTCCACAGAATTTCCTTAGGTTTGTTCCAGTTAGTTTTAATTTTGTAGCTCTGAAAAATGGCCTGAGTTTTGTGTTTCTCTACAAAACAGAACGCTGAATGTTTCCCCACCACGTTCTCTAAGACAGGATAAAATGCGCACATCTTCCTCACCTTGGCCCTTTATCAAGAATTACAAAACTGCGAATCATGTCCCCTAGTATTAGAAAAGGAAGCTGTGGACTTAAAACCACGTTCTCCCTAACAAATCCAGAGGTCAGAGTTCCCGGGAAGTTTGTGCAGTATACTACAATGCTTTCAGTAGCTGCAGAGAGACCTCTAGCGCTGCCTCAGTAAGCCGAGTTTGCAAATAGTACCTGCTAATGTCACCTTAATGAGACAATGGCAACATGCTGTGTAGCAACGAACTAAGTGACCACGATGTTTACAGTTTTGCAACCACTTGGAAATTCTACCAGCTTGAAGCAAGAGAGATATACAAGGCCGTATGAACCTATGTATCCGATTTATTTCTGTAAAGCATGTCAAAGAAATTATTATCCTATGCACAATCCCACTACAAGAAAGGCTAAGAAAACAGGTCCTGTGAGCGGAGGTCGAAACAACGTCTCTTCCAAAGCCTCAACACAATAGATGGTAAACTATTGTCCACCTCCAGCTTGCTCCAAATGCCAGCAGTAAGAGGAGTATGAGCTAGAACAGCTCAGCACGACCGGTCCAAAGGACAGCACTGGAATATGAGAAAATGGTCCTGGCGCATCCTACCCTCCCCCATCCACCACCCTCAAACAAGTCAGTTACCCGGCTGGTCCCCACCCCCCTCTGCGGGCCGCCACCGCCCGCCTGGGCCCCGCTCGCACAAGATATGCGCGGGGACCGGCACAGCGCCGGCTCCATGTGCGGCAGCGCGGGAGGCACCGAGGGGGCCGTGCCGGGAGGGAGGCTGCACGGGCAGCCGGCGCGAGTCGCGGCCGCCCCCTCCGCGGTGCGGTCGACGGACCAGGGTGGCAGCATCCCCGGCCCGCGAGGCGCCGGCCCGCGGACCCCGCCTCAGCTCCACATCCCTTCCTCGCCGACAGCAGGCCGCGCCCGCGTGACGGGGCCGAAAACCCCGGCATTTCCCGGTCCCCGCGCCGGCAGCTCCAGAGGGCGGGTGCAGCCCGGCCCGCGGTCCCGTCGCCCGCTCCGCTCAGCCGGGGCCGCGGTGACTAGAGGCGGCGGCCAACTCCGACCCACCGCGAGCCGGCGAGAACCAGCCCGGCGCCGGCCCCCCGCCCCTCCCCGCCGCCGAGGGGCCGGCGCGGCCAGCCGGGTGAGCCGGGAGGGCCCAGACCGCGGAAGCACACTCACTTCCACATCGCGGCCCTTGTTCTTAAAGCTCTTGATGCGGTGGTTCTCCAAGCCCGGGTTCTCGGCCATGGCTGCGCGCGGCTCCGGCGGCGGCTACTCCTGCGGCTGCGGCGGCGGCGGCGAGTCTCGGCGCGGGAGGGGGAGGTGGGGGAGGGCGGGAGGGGATGGGAGGGGGAGGGGGAGAGGAGAGCACGTTCCGTGACGCCTCCGAGCGCGAGGTGGCAGCAGCGCCGGGGGAGGCGCAGGCCGACTGCCGGGCTGGGCGGGGAGGGAATGGCGGTGAGGAGTCGCGCGCGCCCGGCAAGCTGGGGTCACGTGACCGGGGCGGCCACCAGCCTGGACGCTTGCCGGACCGTTCTGGGGATGATCCCCGCCCCTACCCCCAGCAAGGCCTCCCCACAGCCCCTCGAGGATGCAAGTCATGTGCCAGCAATGGAGCCGATTGAACGGCTTTTACTTCCTCCGACACGCCGGGCTGCGGGCGGAAACTACAGTTCCCAGCATGCCAGGTACAGCGGGGGTAATTCTTCTGGCCTTGACAGAACGGGATGAATGCCGGGAACCCTATCCGCGCGGCTTTCGGTGCAGCGCGCTCCTTGCCCCTGGGCGTCATGCCCCGCCCCCAAGGCGGCCTCTGGGCGGGCAAGTGGGAGGAGCTCGCCAGGAGATGGCACCTTGCGCCCTATGGGAGGGAGGGGGCGGGGTTTCCTGGGAGGTGCACCTCGCACTCAGCAGCCTAGGAAATTAGAAACCGATCGATGGTTTGTGCTTCGCTTCCTTGATTCTTCGGGGTCTCCTGGAATAGCAGCCACTCTCATTTGCTGCCCCTTTGCTCTGCTTTGGTTTTATAAATAGCAGTTATTTCCATCCGAAACATACATATGGGATGTATGTGTTTACGTGTGTGCTACCTGGCTTACCGCACTGGAATTAAGCTCAATGAGAGCAGGGACTTTTGTTGGTTTACTGCTGAATTCCTCGCTTCAAAACAGGGCTTGACACGTCGTGAATACTCAATAAATACTTGAACAAATTAGCACTTCAGCGTCGTCTTTCGGTTTCTTCATCATCCTCCCAAGCCCAGTTCTGCAACCTTCACTCTGGCACTTGTGCATTTCCGTGTCCCCAGCACCTCTTGTTCCACCGCCACACACAATCTTCTCAGCTCTCAGGGAGCCGTCAAATTCTGATCTGCAGACTCTCCTTCAAGCTAGCATCTCCCCTTAGCGTCATCGGAGGAATGATTAGAGGAAATTTGTACAATAACTCTAACAGAAAGTTGCTTTCTGGAGCAGTTGGGTTTCTCTGATTGTATGTGAATTAATCCGTTTCAGAATCAATGGCAGATATAAGCAGATATACGATATTATAGTACAATTCAAATGACACTAAGGTCATTCAAAGGTTGGTAGATATATAACCCTAAACAAATTAAAAGACTTTTTTGAAAGTATAAAGGCCTTAAAGATCCCATGGTCCAGAGGTCATGAATTCAGAAGCCTTACAATGTCCGTGGCATTTGAGCTTTGAGTGGTGGGATGTGGCCCGTTGATAAGCACAGGCCCATTTAAAGGCTTCAGACCACTGTGGGCCAATCTTGCCAAAGCTTCAGTTTTTCAAGGAAAACTAAAAGGCTGTGTTTTTTCCTTCGTTTTTAAATGTCAAATTGTATTTTTTTTAATGTTTATTTATTTTTGAGAGAGAGACAGAGCGTGAAGGGGGGAGGGGCAGAGAGGGAGGGAGACACAGAATCTGAAGCGGGCTCCGGGCTCTGAGCTGTCAGCACAGAGCCCGATGCCGGGCTGGAACTCATGAACTGAGAGACCATGACCTGAGCCGAGGTCGGTCGCTTAACCGACTGAGCCACCCAGGCGCCCCTTTAATTTGTATTTTTAAATGTACTTCAGTGAATCAATCACTTGAGAATTCCAGGCCCTCACTTTATAGTATCTGATCCTAGTGCAACTACTCATCGAAGGGAAACAACAACAAACACCTAAAATTTAGAATGAAAAAACTACTTCAACTCTAGTTCTTAAGGCAATAGATGTGTGTGCTTGC
Source organism: Felis catus (assembly GCF_018350175.1). Lineage (NCBI taxonomy): Eukaryota > Metazoa > Chordata > Mammalia > Carnivora > Felidae > Felis > Felis catus. Next base: position 21,672,542 of record NC_058368.1, on the reverse strand, counting down.
CAGACTCCCTGACTGGAAGAGAAACATCTAGACTGCCATTCTATTTCTATCATGATTTATCAAGACATTTTCTTTAAAGGTAACTTTACCCCCTTCCATCATTTCTCTTCACCCTACTTGCTGTCATTAAGTGTGTAAGTCTTTCATCATTTTATTTTTCCTAAATGTTTATCTATTTTTGAGAGAGAGACAAGCAGAGTGTGAGCAGGGGAGGGGCAGAGAGAGAGGGAGATACAGAATCTGAAGCAGGCTTCAGGCTGTGAACTGCCAGCACAGAGCCCGAAACAGGGCTCGAACTCACAAACTGTAAGATCGTGACCTGAGCCGAAGTCAGATGCTTAACCAACTGCGCCACCCAGGCGCCCTAATCTTTCATCATTTTAGAATTTTAAACATGGGTCATGAGTACATACTATGTGTCAGTCATTGCACTAACACTAGGATATATTTGTAAACAAGACAGCCTGGTTCCTGCCTCTACACAGCTTCATGTCTATCAGAGGAGACAGACAATAAAACAAGTTTTCACCCAAAAAGTGTGGTGGTTGTCAAGAAAGGGGAAGGAAGCTCAAGGCTCACAGCAGAGAGATCTTTATAACCTGCTGATTCTGAAGACTCCTAACATATGAGGGTAGGATCACAAATGGAGGTCTGTATATCACATATCTAAATATTTAGAAGTTACAAGTCAAGCTTACAAACTTATATAAAATAAAATATATTCTAACACTTGATGCTGACATGTGCACTTTCTTTACAACCTAGAAGCCTGAATTTAAAGTTTAAACTTAAATTTCTCGATTTCTTGGACTTCTGCTTCAGAATGTGGTGGTGCAAGGCGGGCTGGAAGCCAGCCCCCCACCCAATTTTTGTTTCCTTTCTTTTCCATGTCCTGGCTCCATCCTACACTGGAGCAGACCTTAAGAACATTTGTGCATACCCCTACCCACAAAGTTCAAGTTCCGCCACTCACCCCCAAAGCTTTATTTACATCCCCCTACCTACCTAGAGAGATGGCCCTGGGCTATTGCTCAGGCCTGGAGTGTGCAAAGTAGTGGCATTGTGTAGCCACATGAAGGCAGACCCAGGATAGAGGCCTGGGGAGGCCCTGGAAGCAGGTTTGGCCATTTGAGCAGGGAATCCCAGGGACCTGTTACCCAGGGCTGGATCTAGAAGCACAGGTTCCAGTGAGCATGACCCCTTGGCCCCACGGACGAGGTAGTGCAGGGAGGGGGGCAGAAGAGAGCCAGAGTGAGGTCCTCTAAAAGACAGAGTCCAGAGCAGGGGCCTCTCTTGCCTGGGTCTAACTCAGTCATTTTTACTCTTTGCCATTACCCGTAGCAACTTAAAAAACATCAATACTCTGGCCCCAGAATCTCTCCATATTCTTAATTCCACCAGGTGTCTACCACTTACAGCTCCCACCAGGCCTTGGAGCACTTAATCTCTGGGAAATTACTAGAGCCAGTGACTCAAATTTGGTGCTTCCCATCGCTAGCACTGTCTCCTCTTTTCCTTCACTCTAGTTTTCTCCTTTGCCCTAAAACTTTTCCTGACAAGTCTTCTTTTAAATGATTTTCTTTTCCAAAGGTGTTTTGAGTGTTTACCACATAGCAGGCATTGTTGTCATCAGACACAATAACTGGGGGGGGGGGGGGGGGGGGGGGGGGGGGGGTGGAGCAGAGCAGACTCAGGAAGGAAGAGCCCTCTGCCTGGGTGGTCACTCACACTCTCCTTCTTCCTCTGACTCACCACCCACCTTCTCAGTGGACAGTCAGGTGGCGATACACAGGCTGCAACACAAGCACAGCTAATCCGAAAGGGAGCTCACGGTTTTCCCTTCTAAGTCAGCTCCTTCTGCAAATACGCCACCACTGATAAAGGCATCACCTTCTGCCAGGGACTCCATTCAAAGCTAGGAGGCATCTTTCCTCCCTGCGTCTCTCTCAACTCCCACACCTAGTCATCATGTTAATACACTAGTCAATGCTTCTTGGATCTGGCTCTTCTTGCCTTGCCTCCCATAAGCCTACCTTAACGCCTCCTAATTGGCCCCCTGCCCCCTCCATGCTCTCCACAATAATCTGACTCACCTCTCCAGATCTTCTTAATTCTTTCTGTATTCAGCACACTCCTTCCCCTCCATCACTTCTGTCAAATCATTTCTAAACTCCTCAGTCTGCTGATTCAGACTGTGTCATCCAGCCACAGTGCGGTGCACTTTTTGTTTTTTAAATCTCTGACTCCCCTACAAATAGCTAATGGTTCAGCTAACATATTCCACTCACACTTTCCAAAGTATGTCTCCACCTTTCCCGCCTTCATATCTGTGCTGTTTGATTTAGCCTAGAAAGCCCTCGCCTTGTCTCCACCTGTCAAAATTGGTCCGCCTTTAAATACTCAGTCCATAGGGGCGCCTGGGTGGCGCAGTCGGTTAAGCGTCCGACTTCAGCCAGGTCACGATCTCGCGGTCCGGGAGTTCGAGCCCCGCGTCGGGCTCTGGGCTGATGGCTCAGAGCCTGGAGCCTGTTTCTGATTCTGTGTCTCCCTCTCTCTCTGCCCCTCCCCCGTTCATGCTCTGTCTCTCTCTGTCCCAAAAAATAAATAAACGTTGAAAAAAAAAATTAAAAAAAAAAAATACTCAGTCCACAAAGTCACCTTCTCCGTGAAGCTTTCCTAGGATGATACAGTGGAGGGATCTTCAGAATCTGAACAGTCAGACCCTAGGGCTGACTTCGAACCAGAGCAAGCATAGGTAAGTCACTCTATTTTCCCTGAACTGTCTTCTCATCTGCAAATGAGGGTTCTGAATCACAGGGTTTTTGTGAGATTCAAGTTCTAAAATGCATGTGGAAGTGCTTTAAAACTGTTACATTAATGTTAGTTGTTACTATCTTTCCAGCCACGAGTGATATCTTCCTCTCTGAAAGAAGAATTTACCGGCCGTTTTGCATTTGCTGTGATTTGTGTAGAGTCTTATCTCTCTCAATCACCTGTAAACCCTTGAAATAGCTTGTACATATCTGTGTCCCCCAGCCTAGAATAATTGAATTTCATGCATGTTTTTAAACGAGTAAATGAATCAGTGAATGATCTCCTTCCTTCCCTCATAATCACGTGACTATTTCACTACTCTGTAAGAGCACCTAAAGCAAAGAGCAAATACAGAAAATTGAAGAAAATGACATTGAAATTCATCAACCCAACCATCTAGCAGTGGTCTTGAAAACTCTGGTGGTAGTGAAATCTAAAATAATAACAAGAGTTTACATTTACTGAACACCCACTACATGCTAGGCATGTTCATAAATCATCTCTAATCCCCCTGAGAACACTGCATGGTTGAAATGATCATCTCCGTCTCTTTCTGGGGCAGGTGGAGCCTGAGGCTCTGGTTCAAAAGTCAGTAGCAGCAGACACAGCACTGTGGCAGTACATTGAGAAGTCAGAGAGGAAGAACTTGAGAAACTCTCAGAAACAACTGGGGACAGCTAGAGGGGGGCTGGTGTCTGGCCAGTGAGCACTCATACATGAAAATGTAGTGACTTCATTCTATACTTATGGGCCCATAGGCCTAAGACAGACACACTATACTTCCAATATCATTCTCAAATCATCAGAATATAATAAAATAAACTTAATGTTAACATTGTAGTGAGCATATGGTAATTATAAAAAGCGTAACTCAACGATTCAGAATATACGTAAGTACCTCATCATGTCTCAAGGTCATGATCCTGGCCCTTAGTTATAAGTTTACAGTATCCTACCTATAGAACCAAATGATACCCTAGAGATGAGCACTGTCTCAGAAGTTTAATGACTTGCTGATTCTCTAAATAACAAGCTGTGTGTCCTTGAGCAAGTTATTTGACGTCTCTTAAGTCACAAGTTCTTTACCTGTAAGAGAAGCAGATTGGGGGCACCTGGATGGCTCAATCAGTTAAGCATCCTACTCTTGATTTCAGCTCAGGTGATGACCTCAAGGTTCCTGAGTTTGAGCCCTGTGTCTAGCTCTGCACTGATGGTGGGAGGGGATTCTCTCTTCCCCTGCTCACACATGCATGCCCTTTCTCTCTCTCCCTCCCTCCCTCCCTCCCTCCCTCCCTCCCTCTCTCTCTCTCTCTCTCTCTCTCTCTCTCTCTCTCTCTCTCTCTCTCTCTCTTTCTCTCCTCCTTCCCCACTTGGGCACTCTCGCAAAATAAATAAATAAACTTTTAAAAAATTAAAAAAAGAAACAGGTTGGACTGGATGATCTCTAGGGTCCTCGTACAGGCATAGTTCTGAGTCTTGTGAGATCATCTATCCAGCCTAGCAGCATCATTTCTATTTCTCATTATTTCACAAATGAGAAATCCAGAGATGGTAAATAATCATAATTGGCAGAGGGACTAGGAGCTGAGTGTTCTGACTTTTTCCATGGGTAGTCAGTTCTTCATAGGCTTTCTGATTTTCTGGAGGCTCCCACTCTGCTCAGCGCACCAGCTCTGCTCTCTCTCTCAAATGCTTTAGGCCACCAAATCACCCCCGAGCCACAATTTTCACTTTCTCAGTTATCATCTCAGATAAGAAATAGTTCATTCACGTCAGGGTATGAATGACTTTATTAAACCACTGGAACTCCAGTGGATGGAATGTCTGGTATATCTGGCCTATTATTAACATCCATCAGCCCCTCCCTCCACCAGAAAACAAAGAACAATTGCGCCAATCCCTGCTGGAAGTTGTTTTGATAAAACAATACTTACTGGAAAGTGACTTCTTTGAATGAATACTACATTTGGGATCTGCTTCTGTGTTATCTTCTCCAGTAAACATGAGCATCTGGAGGAAATGTGTCTCCCTCAACATTCTGTCCCCATCTCTAAGATGGTACCTGGCACATCATGGGGCTTCAATGAAGGTTGGATGGTTGAAAAAATACATAAACTTGAGTAGAGAAAAAACATGAAACTGACCAACTAGAGGGGAATCCATAAAACCTTTGGTGTAATAAAACTGAAGAGTGTATTTCTTCATGTTATAAAAAAGTCACATTACCGGGGCGCCTGGGTGGCTCAGTCGGTTAAGTGTCCGACTTTGGCTCAGGTCATGATCTCACAGGCCGTGAGTTCGAGCCCCGCATCGGGCTCTGTGCTGACAGCTCAGAGCCTGGAGCCTGTTTCAGATTCTGTGTCTCCCTCTCTCTCTGCCCCTCCCCTATTCATGCTCTGTCTCTCTCTGTCTCAAAAATAAATAAACGTTAAAAAAATTTTTTTTTTAATAAAAAAAGTCACATTACCTTAAGGAAGGGGATTATGGTCATTAAAGAATAATGATAACCAATAATTATAACAATCAATAATCATTGAGTGGACACATGTTCCAGGAACCATGCTAAGCCCTTATTTTCATTTAATTCTCACAACACTATTATCAGATAGAAACTATTTTTATCCTGTTTTATAGATGAAGAGTGTGAGGCCAAAAAATGTTAAGTAACTCTTGCTTGGCCAGGAGGAGATCGGGTCCAGGCAATCTGATTCTGGTGCCCACATTTGTAATCTGTTTTTCTGAGGGTAGGCACACAGAGAGATGGGGGCAGGAGTAGTTCCAACCTCAGGTTAGGGCATATGCAAGGTCTGGTCAGTTTACCCGTCTGCTGCAGGACCCAGCGTTGCTGAGAGCCATGTTCCCGGTTCTGGCCCCCCTGGATTTCCACAGCAGTAAACAAAGAGATTTCCACAGGACAGTGAAGTTGTAATCAATTGAAAGAGAAAGAAGAAAAGTCTAGGTAGACTGGCGACTAAGAAAGAATTAAACTAGTGCAAGAAAACTGGTCTCTACTGAAAAGAGACTTTACAGTCAAATTAGCCGGTCTGGGAGACAGCCTAGCCTGACGAACCATAAATCCAGAGGTCAGACAAGGAAGGGCTATCATCTAGAGTTCTATTAAGTAGGCATTTATGTTTTGTTTTCGTATCACTGTTTGTTGGAGGCATAGGCTGTTTATGAATATTGAACATTAAAGACTCCAGTTTGTAAATATTCAGCTCTAAAGCCATTTATGAAAAACCAGATGACTGGAGGCAGGAGATACCTGAAAGTAGAAATCAAAACAGTTTTGTTAATTACTTTGATTATAAACATACTCCTGTGTCCCTGCTACTCGGGGAATTTGTGATTCCCTAGATTGGAAAATGCCTAGAGAACTGAATCTTGCAGTAAGAGTAGAGTTCCAGGAACAAATTTTTCCCTTTTTCAAATTGCTCTGCCCCTTACAATCAACATTGCCAATATATTAATAATCACCAAGTAAAACGTACAATAGAAATTTTCCAATTTTGGTATATGCGCTGCTGAAGTGAGCACAATAGAAATTTTCCAAAAGAAGTTTTTCCTACCTAAATTTTATGAGTCATTTAACTTTGAGGTCCACATCCCTTTGAATTCTGCAATTTAAGTGACTTTGCTTTGGTCAACTGTACCCAAATAAAAAATTTTTAAATAATAATAATAAATGACTTTGATTTTCATGACATTTTTTTTTCTCCAACTACATCTTTACATTTGATGTCTTTGATATCTAAATGGACTACACATGAGATCACAGTAGTTCAAGTGTTCATAGACCAGACAATGTGATGTCTGGTGCAGCCACTATATGTGGCTACTAAAGTTTAATTTTAGGCATACCTGGGTAGCTCAGTAGATTAAGTGGTCAGCTCTTGATATCAGCTCAGGTGGTGATCTTGCGGTCATGGGAATGAGCCCTGCATCAGGCTCCGTGCTGAGGAGAGCCTGCTTGGGATTCTCTGTCTCCCTCACTCTCTCTGCCCCTCCTCTGCTTGCACACACATTCTCTCAAAACAAATAAATAAACCTTTAAAATAAATAAATAAAGTTTAGTTTTAATTAAAATTGAATAAAATAAAAAATTGATTTCCTCAGTTACACTAGTCTCACTTCAAACACTCAATAGCCACAATGTGGCTGTCACATTGGACCACAGAGATATAGAACATCATCACAGAAAGTTCTATGGGACAGCACTGCCTTAGAAAGAACACAGATTTAGGGGCAGATTTAGGTGGCTCAGTTGGTTGAGCATCTGACTCTTAATTTGGCTCAAGTCTTGATCCCAGGGTTGTGGCTCTGTGCTGAGCATGGAGCCTGCTTGGGATTCTCTCTGTTTCTTTCTTTCCATCTCTCTCTCTGCCCTGCTCCACTGCTTACTCTCTCTTCCCACTCCCCCCCCCCCCACCAAAAAGAACATAGATTAACAACAGATTCCCATATTTCACCAGACTTGTAACCACAGGAGAGTTTCTTAAACTTTCAAAGTTTCAGTTAGTTAAATTATAAAGCAGAGATACAAATACCTACACCATTAAAGTAAGCAGTACAATGCCCAGCACATTTTAATTGCTTAATAAAACTATTATAATTAATGAACTATTATAATTATTATAATTATTACAATTAATTTAGGGATCCAAAATGAAAGCTTTTGAGACTCAAATTAGACATCAATATTTTCTTCATGCTCTGAGTACTCAATAAATCTTGCTGGCTACCCAAAAATATTAAATTGAATTAAAATTCAGAGCATCACAGGACACTTAACATTATTTTATTTCTTCATCTAGGACATCAAACTTCTGTAGGCAAAAAACAACTTGAATTTCCCTGGAGAAACCTTAGACTCAGGTAGCTATTTAGATCTATTAAGTATGACCCAGGAGGTTTCTGATTCCCAAGCCATCCCTGAAATTTGATTCAAGAATATGTCCAGCAAATGTTTGTATTTGTACAAGAAATCTATTGGCTAACTAAAGCTGACTTGGAGAACAATCAGGTGAAATTCACATACCCCTCCCCACCACTCTTTAGCCTAGAGATAAAACCCATGGAAGTTACACATCCCAACACTTTTGAGAGTATTCCAAGTTATTGGGGGCGCCTGGGTGGCTCAGTCCGTTAAGTGTCTGACTCTTGATCTCAGCTCAGGTCACGATCTCGCGGTTCATGGGTAGAGCTCTGCATCGGGTTCTGCACTGATAGTGCAGAGCGTGCTTGGAATTCTCTCTCCCTCTCTCTCTGCCCCTACCCCACTCGTGCTCTCTCTCTCTCTCTCTCTCTCTCTTTCTCTCTCTGTCTGTCTCAAAATAAATAAACTTGAATATATATTTAAAGAAGTAGTTCAAGTCATCTAAGTGTCTCCCCAGCCCTATCCACTCTCCCCTCCCCCTTTCAGGTCAATATGAAGCCTTATGTAACAACATCCAAAACAGAGAGAGAAAGCTGTGGATAATGTGCCCACAGAGCTTAATCCCTGCTACTCTCACAGAGGGACACATTGCAGTTAGGAATGCAGGCAGCCAGAGCCAAGATAATTCCAGACTCAAGAACAATTGTTCTATCAACTGCAACTACACAAAACAACCCAAACAAAAATAGCCAGGAGAAGCTCAGTAACCTATGAATTGCGACTATCACACTTACTTTGAAATTTCCATTTTCTAAGCTTCTCAAAAAAAAAATCAAGATTATGTAATAAGATGGTAAAAAGATAGAGGACAATATTCTGCCCTTACTATTCAGCGCTGGATTGAAAAATGTATAGTAGTTTTCAAAAACCTTTATTTTGTCCCCTTTTAGGCCTTTAATTGAACTTTACTTAGGTTTGAAAGGTTTCCTTTCATACCAAAGAGGTACAAATAAAGGGGAGGTATCTCTCTTGGAAGGTATCTACAGTCCAGTAATTGATGGGACCATGGCTGGGGCCAGTGTAAATACACAGCAAAATTCTGTCAGGATGTTTTCTGACGCATAATATGAGCAGGTACAGTTCCAGTCACTCACTGCCAAGAGATAAATCTAAACCAGGCCAACACCTGCCATCTAAAATGGTCATAATTCTGAAAAAAAGTCTACATTAGTGGTCATTTGTTTACAGTAGAAATGAGAATAATAATGAACATTTATCAAGCACTTAGCATGCTCTAAACACTCTTATAAGTGATTTGCGTGTGTTATTAATAACAACCCTTTAAGGTATGTAGATAATGCCATTTCCCATTTCACAGATGAGTGAACTGAGACACTGAGTGGTTAAATGACTTGCCCAAGGTTACACAGCTAATCAGTGTGGGAGTCAGGATCCAAACTCAAGCAATCTGAATTCGTTTTACAATCTTGTCTCTGCAGACAGTTGGAACAATGATGAACTTAAACACCAACTCTTCACTACACGTTAACCTATGACCATACACCAAGACCAAGATCATAGCTGTGTTGGTTTGCAGAAAGTGATTAAAAGGAAGAACCCCATATATTTGATTGGAACCTGTTATCCTCAAACCCATTGAAACCTGTGATCATCAAACCCACCTTTCCTTGGCTTTCAAAATCCCCAGTAACAAGTGTCTCGACTGGTGGTAATTTTGAAAAGTCAAGAGGTGAATTCTGGTGATGTTCTTTTAGCTCTAAATTAAACTGCACCTAAAGTTGAAACAGTCCATGAATTTTTCTATCTCTCTTTTTAGTTATATGAATGAATAAATTCCCCTCTTAAAAAACTGTTTGAAGGGCGCCTGGGTGACTCAGTCGGTTAAGCATCTGACTCTTTGATTTCAGCTCAGGTCATGATCCCAGGGTCATGGGATTGAGTCCCACATCTGGCTCTGTGCTGAGTGTGGAGCCTGTTTAAGATTCTCTTTCTCTCCCTTGGCCCCTCTCCCTCACTCATTCTCTGTCTCTAAAAAAAAATTTTTTTTTTTAATTAAAACCTGAGTTTTAACAGAAGGAGCCATAACCAATATACTCTCTTCTCTAGCCCCCACCATTTCCACTCATCCAAAGGGATTTTCTTGGGGGTGGACCTATGACCCCAGCCAGTCTATTCAAAGTGGATCTCAAAACTTTTGTAGCATGATCAGGAAAGAAGATTTTTCTACCGGACTTGAAATAGGGAAGACATAAACCGAGAGGTACTATACCCAAGGTCACTGGAATCCTCTGTGCAGAGTCCAGGGAATCACTCAACTAAGGGAAGGTAGAGCCAAGAGATATAGAGAAACTGAACCCTGTGACATCATTTTAGTTCTGAATCCTTTTCAGTACCTTAACCCAATAAATTCCACTTTTTGGTTAAGTTCTACCATTAGTGACTGAAAGAGTTCTAAACCACCTCTTTAATACTTCTCAGTTCATCTTCTCCTCTCATCTGACCTTGCCTTGGTTCAGGTTGGCATTCTTTCCTTACGGGATGCCCCAGCTATCTACTATTATCTTACAAAGACTCTAAAATGTAGTAGCTTAAAACAGCAATGACTTATGATTGCCCCTGATTCTGTGCATTGGCAATGGGCGATTGCCCAGATTTATTAGTCAGTTTTACCACAGTGACACATGACTCCTTGAGTTGGCTCGTAACAACCAATGTCCTTCACTCTGCCATTACATGTTCACCACCACATCAGTGAAGGCTCTGCTTCTGCTCCCCATGCGTTTCCACATTCTGGGACCAAGGCTGCAGGGGTAGCTCCTATTGGAAACACTCCATTCCTATGGCAGAATGGAAAAGAGCAAGGAAGCAGGCGGAAACATACACAACGGCCCATCCTGTCACACCTCACTGATCAAAGCAAGACCCTGGTTTTGGGGGCTCCCCATAGCTGTCAGGGTAAATTAGGTTGGCACTCAAGGCACTTTATGAGAGGGTAAGTAAGATAAGGAGATACACGTACACACATAAACAGAAAGAGGAGATTTTATGTGTAGATGTGTACGCACACACACAGGATGTATACGACTCTCGAGACACACACACACACCTATACACAGTATGTTTAAAACTCGACTTATACATGGAAGGTGGAGAACCAGTCTCAATCTGGATCTGGGACCTACCCTTTTCTCATCAGGGAAAATTCAGGAAGGCCCACCCAAACAAGTCAGGCTCCTGTTGAGCCTGTTATGATTGCAGGCCTTAGTCCTAGTAATTCGTAATAAGAAACAAAAAAGATAAAATTACCATCTTAGCCATTTTTAAGTCGATAGCACAGTAGTGTTATATGCACATTGCTGTACAACAGAGCTCCTGAACGTCTTCATCTTGCATAACTGAAACTCTATGCCCATGGAACAAATTCCCATTTCCCTCTCCTGGACCCTGGTCCAGCCATTTGCTCCATCTGCAGGATCATCATAGCTCTGCTAGATGCCCCTGGTGCCAACTGCCCACCTTCCAGGCCTGCAGCCAAGTGATGCTTGGTCCCATGCTGTCTTCCTACAGCCTTCATCACAGAACTTCTCCTCAAAGCCTACTGCTGGGTCTGCCCCCAAGTACAGGCTTACCCATAAGCATCTAATTTCTACCTCCTTGCTGGCTACCAATCAGGAGCTGAGATAATAATACTGGTGATGTAAAATAATAATAGCATTTATCATTTATTGCATGTGTCCTACATTCTAAGCACCATTGTAGATGCCTGACAGATACGATCTCTAACCTTTACATAACGTAGAAGTACTGCTACTCCCAGGTCTGTCTCTGCTTTCATCAGGCATCATTCTTGATGTAGATCTCAACCTTTGTTCAAATCCCCTAGAACGATCCACTAGCCCCCAAAGTATTTGTAAGCACTGTGGAATTTACTGGAGCTTCCCAGAGTGGAGCAGAGGCTTACGCTGCCCATCCAATAAAAGTTAAAATCCTCAACAGAAGTGGCTTTTGTCTAATGTCCTCTTTTGCTGTGCTATCATCAAGCCTCCTCCTCCTCCCACCTCCAAGGTTTAGCCTCCCTAATTTTATGCTGACTATACAATAAGGAAACAGGTAACAGAATATATAACTAAATATCGCTTAAACGATAGTGTTTATTATTATGTCTGGAGGTATCATTTTCAGGCTTGGTTAATTCAGAGGCACAATGTCATCAAGCACCCAACTCAGGCACTTTCTTTCTGCCTTTCCTCTTTGCCATCCATAGCCTGTAGGTTTTTCATTGTCAGAGTTGTCCCTCATGGTCACATGATGGCTGCCATAGCTCCAGGAATATTATCTGCAGACAATTATAAGTAAAGATAAAAAGAGGAGCATTTCTCCTCATTCCCTGCCCACCCAACTGCCTCCCCCCCCCAACATCAGAAATGAAAACGTTTCCCAGAAATATTTCAGAAGATTTGCCTTTAAATTCATCCACCAGGATTGAGTTACAAACTTGTACCTTAATAATAAAAGCTAATATTCTTTATTCTATAGATTTGGAAAGTGGGTTCTGGACACAAGGGTGAAGTATGGGGAGAGAATGGTTGTTGAGAAGTAACCACCAGTCTCAGTCATACAGAGCAGCTTGGTATCTGCTCACTTCTGTGCTCTGCAAAGAAAGCTGCCTGATTGTTAATAGGTCATGCTCTCTGCAAGTCAGGTTCACGGCCATCTAATACTGCTCAGAGAAGCTTCTTAGAGTCCCACCCCTGCCCCTAACCCCAGTGCAATTATCAAAGCACACGTTATCAAAACTCTTCCCTAAGAGGACATCTTGAAATACCTCTGCTGTCATTTCCATACCCATAGCAAATCTGCATGCTGAGTGTTATTACCCCATTTTACAGATTTGGAAACTGAGCAGAGAATTGAAGTGCCTCAGCCAAATTAAAACAGCTATCAAATTGTAGATCAGAGTTTGAACTCAGGGCTGTCTGGCTCCCATGTACTTGCTGCCAATGAAAGCAGAACAGAGCACCAAAGAAGAAGGAATGGGCTACAATTGACCAGAAGGGTAAATAACCTCTTGCCCCAGTAGTAATTGAAAACCATTGCATGGTTCTAAGGAGGAACGCAATTTCTGTCCTTGGCTATCTCTAAGAGATAAAATAGAGCCGAGCTTTTAGCCCTTGGCTGAGGATACAGAGGCATTTTAAAGTGTCTGAATGAAGGAACTCAAGCCTTGCTTCTGAGTTCCTGACACCCAACCCTTTAAGTGGGGCCTGAGGAGATCTTTATTCAACAGCAAACACTTACTCAGGACCTGGCCCCTGCCCTGGGAAAGGAGGTAAACAGATATTTTTGCCTCTGTGTGGTAAGTGCTATTATGGAAGTGTGCACAGAGGCTGTGGGAGTGCTCGGGGGGGGTGGGGCGGGGGGATGGATATTAGAAACCCCAGAGATCATCATCCCCCTGACTGAGGTCATCTTGTGTTCCAGGACAGTGCAGTCACTCATGTTCAAAACAAGGACCCTGAGTCATGAGGAAAGACCTAAACTGGATTAGGTACACACCATTACACAAGGTGGGGGTGAGAAATGTTTTGGAAAGATTTCCTTTCAAAATGGTTTACTGGAAAACATTTTAGCAATTCTGAATGTAAATTTCAGGGTTTTGTTTGTTTTGAAGCTTGGTTTATGGAGCACTTCACATGGCTTATGTATGTTACTTTATGAATGTAGCAAGTAATTTGCATACATTATCTTGTTTAAAGCTTACAATAATCCTGTAAGGTACATAGTCCTATTTTCCCACTTAAAAATTAAAAAAAATTGGGGGGGGGGCCTCCTCCACCCCACTCTTTTAGGTGCAGAAACTAAGGATGAGAGAGGTTAAGCAACTTGTCCAAGGTCTCTCAGTTCCTAATCGGCAGGGCCCAATTCAGACCCTCCCTGCCACAGGGCCAAGGTGCCATCTAGAAACTTCACTCCCAGTTAACACATTTCATAGGAGAGGTAATTATAGGTTAGTACACTGGATCCAAATAGAGAGTAGGTGTCCTGTAGAAAATCAGCAAAAGTAGTGATCAAGGTTGGACCATATGTCAGTAGGAAGGAGAGGAGAATCATTTTTTTAAACGGATACTGTACAATGCTCTATTCTCACATCTTTTCTGTAACAAAGTTTTTTTTTTTTAATTTTTTTTTCAACGTTTATTTATTTTGGGGACAGAGAGAGACAGAGCATGAACGGGGGAGGGGCAGAGAGAGAGGGAGACACAGAATCGGAAACAGGCTCCAGGCTCTGAGCCATCAGCCCAGAGCCTGACGCGGGACTCGAACACACGGACCGCGAGATCGTGACCTGGCTGAAGTCGGACGCTTAACCGACTGCGCCACCCAGGCGCCCCTCTGTAACAAAGTTTTTATTAAGGAATGCGGTTTTCAGGAGAACAATTTTGCCACTTTGATCATCTGTTCAGACTGTATTTTCTATATAACTTGGGCAAATTTACAAATATGTTTTGAAATGGAAATGGTTGAACAACATTGAATCTAGACACTTGCTGCTCAGAGAGTGGCCCATCCCCTTACTGCTTTTCCAAAATGCAGATTCTTGGGCCCTTCCCCAGGATCCCCGCCTCCGCCAGGGTCCCCAGTGGTTTGTATGCGCTTAAAACTTGAGGAGGGTGCTGCTCCCACCTTCGTGGACAATGTTCTATGAGCCTATGAAAATCAAACACATAAGTAGGTCATGCTGTGCGCTCTATAAGGCAAATTTTATATCAAGGCAACGTTTGCTATCTTTTAACTGGATTTGTTTTTACTTTATTTAATCTAACAGCTCCTTCTGAATAGGTTTTTAGAGAGATCTATGGTTGTACAAGAGGAGGGGGAAAATAATGAGGAAAAGGAAGTGATAGGGAAGGAAAAAGAGGGTGTTGTGGTTTCCCAAATGGCACAGACTGATCATGCCAACCCCTTGACGTGTTGTTGAATTTCTACCTGGGTCAGGTGCAAGCCCATTACCTGAGGTGCCTGCTGGGTGGTCTGGATTGTGAGCCACGGCCCCTCCCATCCAGAAGCCTTTGCTATTTTGCAAATGTTTCAATGTGTCTGCTGAAAGCAGTGAAACAACAGCTGGTGAGTCATCCCATTCTGTATTAATAGAGCAGTGTTGACCCATCGAGGCCCCTCAGGACTTTATAGAACAGAGCATCCTTTCTTTCTCAGGGCAAGGAAGGGAAGTCTTAGCCACTGTGCACTCTAGGACAAGTAGGCGCACCGGAGAATACACACCAATCCACCGGGCACTAAGCGCCCTTTCCTCATTGCACTCTTTCAGATGAAAATGAAGTTAGGGTAAGGAGGATGGGAGAGAATACCTGCATTAAACCACCAGACTTTACCTATGCGAAGAAACAGCCACAAAGGAAGACGTTTCTTGCCCCAGCCCTGCACCTCAGTTTTCTTTATGTGAAGCTCTGTCTGGAAAAGCAAGGTAGAGACGTCAAAGCTAGGTGACAACCTTGAAAGATAAATCTGGGCTATTTTTAATATGAGGGCTAGCTGGTGGCTTAATATTAGCGGAGTCGAACAAAACAGAATGTGACAACGCCACCAGTTAATCAGCGTTCCTGCCTGCACCAGCAGCGTTTTCAACACTGTAGAGAATGGCAAAGGGATAAAGTATAATCTGCGATTTCAAGGACTTCATTTGGCTGGAGGGTTTATTCAAGACAAACAACTAGAGGCAAGGATGGAAGATAGAAACATTAAAGAGACACACCTTAGGCAATCACATACTATCATTGGCATACCCAGGTGGGAAGGCCAAAATATTTGCATTAAGCAACATTTCCGGAGATTTTGTCAAAACTTTCCTTTTTTTTCCAGGAGAAAACTAATGCTTTCTTTAACATTGTTTAACATTTACTAAAACTGGACTGGGAATTCCTGCCCCAATTCTTTCAGTGTGGAATAGATGGAAGTTGCTAGAAGGGAGTTGTTAGGCAGATTTTCTACATGTCACCAAAATAAGTAAGCTATTCTAGGGCCAGGCACAGAAACTGGGTGATCATGGAAGCTTGACTATAGAGAAGGAAGGAGGATGGTGGAAGTTTCTTAGAATATACTAGAATATAGTTACTAGTCTCTACCTCTTTTGGGGGGGGGGGAGGGGTCAAGACTCCTGTGATGGTTAATTTTATTCATCAAACTGGCTGGGTCATGGTGCCCAGATAGGTGCTCAAACGTTATTCTGGATGTTTCTGGGAGGGTGCTTTTGAATGAGATTAACATTTAAATAGGTGGACTTTGAGTAAAACAGATTGCCCTCCATAATGTGTGTGAGCCTCATCCAATCAGTTGAAGGCCTGAACAGAACAAAAGACTGACCTCCCCTAAGCAAGAGGGAATTTTCCAGCTAAACAACCCTTGGACTTGAATTTCAGCATTGGCTCTTCCTGGGTCTCCAGGCAGCCAGATTCCGGGCCTATGTGAGCCAATTCTGTAATCGTGCTCTCTCTCTCTCTCCCTCTGTGTGTGTGTGTGTGTGTGTGTGTGTGTGTGTGTGTGCACAGACATACACATACATCCTATTGGTTCTGTTTCTCTGGAGAACACTAAGTAATGCAGACCTCTTTGTGCGTTTTAATTTTTGTATATATTTTTTAATTTTTTTCCTTTGTGAGTTTTTGGGAAGAATATTCATTAAATGTGCCAAACCATGGACACTTTTCTCAGAAAATCGTACATTGACACAAATTTTACATATGGTTTTCAGGGAATCACCAATCTGTTGAAGTGTATCATGGACCTCCTTCCTCAAATTAAAAACCTCTGAGCCTCTAGCTAGGGAAAGGAATAGAACCAAATACCTCCCTGTCCAAGTTTTCCTGTTCTGAAAGAGCTATTACCACTAGCAGGTGGAGGAAGAAGCATAGCCGCAGAGTTATAAAAGCACCAGAAGGGTGTCCCAGCAGAAATCTCCCTCTCCCTCACCTCTCTGGGGGGCCAGGAACTCCTCCTGTCAGTGTCAGCATCCTGCAGTGGAGGCTGGTTAATTTAACTGGAATAAGGCACGGCCACCGCCCATGGTGTAGCGGAGACTAGCTGGTTATTCTGACACATCAGCACCACCTTCCTTGGCACTCTGTCCCTCCACATGTTCTTGCTGATGGATTGTGAGTCAAAGGGATAGGTGTCACCTCCGGTCAGAGGCCATTTGGATGGAGATGCCTTGTCACACTTTCTTCTCTTGCAGTAGACTCAGGGAAGGAGGTGATGGCTGATGATGGAGCCTGAAAGAGGAAGAGGCAGATCCCTTTCTCCCCTACCCTCATACTGGACTATGATGGAGGCAAGAAACAAAACCCATTTTGTTCAACTACTAAGGTCTGGGAGCTTTCAGCCTATCTTGACTAACACATATGGGAATTTTATAGGTGGGAGAAAGATATCGGTAGAAATACTAGAAAAATGCCAACTTAAAGAGCTCATATGGGGGTGTCTGGGTGGCTCAGTCAGTTAAGTGTCAGACTCAATCTCAGCTTAGGTCTTGGTCTCACGGTCGTGAGTTCAAGCCCTACCTTGGCCTCTGTGCTGGGCGTGAAGCCTACATTAAAAAAAAACAAATCTAATATGATTTACACCATTATTACTCATTGACCTTAGCAGAGACTGAAAGTAGGGTCCTGAGGAAATAGGCCTGGTTAAGGCTAAGGAGTCCCAAACTCCGAGATGACATGAAGTGACTAGGCTGCTGCTAAGGGTTTCCGTGCGGCCTAAGTCCAAAGGGGTATCATTCACACAGGCTCTGTATTTCCCTAGAGTTGTGCAGTGTACAACCTGCTCAACTGGACAAAGTAGCCGTGCTCCTTTGTGGCAAAGGAGTATGGAAGAGGCAGGAAGACCTGAGAGAGGCAGTAGGAAGGTGATACAGAAGCATTCTATACCTCTCTCATGGTTTCATCGTCCAGCCAAGCACTGGCCCTGGTCATTGCTAAGGTAGCTGAAAAAAGCCTGCCTGCAGGACTAATCACATTGGAGCTAAGCCCTTTTGTTCATGAAGAGCAGCATATCTTCCCTGAAATAGTCTTTTAGGGTCTACAGTAAGTTACTGATTACAGTATTGGTTACTAAAGAAGAAACAGCAAAGAGTGACTTACCTGTTGGCCCTGTACTTAGAAAATAGTGATTATTATTCCCATTTATCATAGAAAATCTTTCTTAATGACTCCTATGTACGTGAGTATCCCTCCCTCCCCACACTCTGTTTTTAAGCTTTATATTATGGAACATTTCAAGCACACACAAAATGGAGAAAATAGTGCAATAGACCATCATGAATTAATATTGTCAAATATTCAATCAGTGTTCAACGTTCCTCAATTTTCTCACAGTTTCTTTCTCTCTTTCTTTTCTTTTTTTAGTTAGTATCCCAACACGATCCACTCCTTGCAGCTGGTTACTGTATCTTCTAGGTCTCTTTTAATTTAAGGGCTCCCCTGACTTTTCTTTTCCCCTTATAATGTATTTGTTGGAGAAACTGGGTCATTTGCCCCATAGAGTTTCCCACATTCTGCGTTTTGCTGATTGCATCTGTGTGGCATCATCCAACGTATTTCCCTAAGACCTGTATTTCCTAAAAAGTATCATTTAGATCTCGATTAATCCAGGTTGCACTGTTTGACAAGGATACTTCACCGATGGCCTGTGAACTTCCTCTCTCATCACATCATGAGTGCATGATGTCTAGTGGTCTCCTCTTTGGGGATGTTGAGATTTGATTAGTGGATTTAGACAGTGACAGCCTGATCCATTCATTTTAAAAGTTCCCCGTAAGCTAAAATTTAAAAAAAAAAGTAAAAATTAAAATGTAAAGGAATAAAAATAAAATTAAACAATAAAAATAATTTAAAGAAGTTTAAAAATAAAAAAAATAATAAGATTTTTATAACATTTCCCCATGAGCTTTTCCCTTGATAATTTTTAATAGCCATTGACAATCATCACAGATCTATTATTTTATTAAGGATCATAAAATTATGGTACCCTAGTTCTCCCACTCCTCCTTCATCTGTTAGCTGGAATGCTTCTAAAAGAAGAACTTTTCCTCAACAACAATTTAGCTATCCTGAGATACAGTTCATATAGAAAAGACAAGACAAATGCTCGCTCTTTCCCTTTTTAAATCCGTTTTCAGAGTAAGGAGTTGGTTCCCTAGCAACCTGTAAAGGTGACCTATGAGAGGTTTTTTTTCCCTTGGTATAATTATAAACTCAAGGATTTTAACATATTTGATGTATTTCAATCCACTGCAGAGACTCAAACTATTCCATCCTTGAACTTTGGAAGTCTCTTTACATTGGTTCCTAACCTAATCTTTTGGACATGACCCATAGTCTTTGAATGCTTCTTTTGCTTTCTAGTATGATGAAATGTCCATTTCTTGCCCCAGCTCTGGGATCAGCGATTATGCAAAGAAGCCCTGCTTCCCTTTAGTGACAGATTGAATTTTCGAGACCAGAATCTGGGTGCTGGGAGTATGTGTTGCTACAGTTTGTAAACCTTTTCGGTGACCAGAGTCAGACTGGCTCCCCTTCGGATCCCATTCCTCCTATTGCCATCATTCATTCCATTCCAGGCACACCCTCCTCCTCTGCACCTCTATTAGGATCACAGCAGACGACTCTTGCAGGGCCCGAGGGAGTAGGGTACATCATTGCCCCATGCCTGGCACACACTGGCACACAGTCTGGGCCCCAAACACTGCTGGCACACTCCTCATGTCATGTTCATTCAAATGTCACTTGCTCAATGACACAACCCCTGGACGTCCTATCCAACACTGAACACAGAACCCCCTTCCCTCCCAAATATTCTCTATCCTTCTCCCCTGCCTTAGTTTTCTCGGCAGAACCTTAAAACCTCAAATACTATGTAATTTACTGGATGATATTTTGTTTGCCGTCTGGAATGTAAGTTCCAAGAGAGCAGAGGCTTTTGTCTGTTTTGTTGCATCTGTGTCCCACACACCTAGAACAGGTTCTGGCACAGAGTAACTCCTCAGTAAACAGCTGTTGAAACAATGAATTGCAAGGGAATAAAACTAATTGCGACTGACCTAAGCCCACAGTCCTTCCATTGTTAGACTCTAGCAACAAATATTTGTAGCCTCCAAAGTGAGAAGTTTGTGGGGGGACGTAAGCCCCTAACTCCCCATTGCTTCAGCACCAAGTCTGGATCAGGACTAAATTCAGTCACATACCCAGCCGCTAGCCTCATAGGTCACTGTGATGAGTGTTTTTCAGGCTGAGAGAGAGATGGGAAGTGTGGCAGATGAGAGGGAAGGATGGCTCTCCAGGGTCGTGTTGTTTTGCTTTATCTTTTATTGTTTTTTGTCAAAGCCACAACTCCTAGAAAGGAGTTGCCATTTAATGAAATGGAAAAGAAAGTGAGAGAAACAGCTTTTGAGGGGCAAATGGTGTTGGTTTGGAGAGGCCAGTGAGATATTGGAGCTGTTAGGTGGGCGAGTAGAAGGGTTTCAAGTTCAGAGAAGAGGTCCTGCCTGGACAGATAAATCTGGGAGTCATCAGTGTGGAGACGGGATTGAGAGCAGTGAAACAACCGAATGAGAAGACACAGAAAGCAGATGAGGTTCAAGGAGTGATCCTGGGTCCCTTAGATATCTAAAGGTCAGGGAGATGAGCAGGAGCCAGCAAAGGAGGCTGAGAAACAGGAGCATGAAGGCAGCAGGAGCCCCTAGGGAGCCTGAGGTCCTGAAAGTGTTCCAAGGAGGAGGGGTGAGCAACTTCCTTAGATACTGCAGATGGGACAAAGAAGACAGATGACCACGGATCCAAGACAGTAGCTAACCATCCCTAGGATACAGACCCAAACCAACAAGCATATACAGCTGACTCCCTAGGCTGCTTTATCTTAAAGTGATTCACAGACAGTATGATAAGGTATTTCCTGTGGGTTTTACATGTAACAGCATGGTCCCCTCCAACTTGGCCCAGAGTGAGGAGCATCCAGCCTGGTCTCTCCATTCTTCAGGGTCACGGTCAGGCCATCCTAGGCTTTAGAAAACCAGGGCGTTCCCTCAGGAGTCAGAGAAATGGCCTTCAGTCCCGGGAACTGGCAGTCCTGGGGGCAAAGGGGAGGTAGGGCAGCTTCGGGGCGGGAGGACAGGTGAGGTGGAACAGCTGCCTTAGGGTGGGGGTGTGGCCGTACCTGTCTGGGCCCCTTGCTACACCATCTGGAATCTGCCTGCACTTAGTATCCGCTCCACCCCACCTTCCCATCCCCCTTCAGCTTAGCGCTGGCAGCCTTCCTACCTGGGAGTCTTCCTCCTCACATATTCATTTGATTCCATTTTCCCTAACCCTTGACTACCTCTGCCTCTCCACGAGGGAACAAATGGACAACAGTTTAAAGGAAATTCATCATAAATGAAAACAATTAGTACCTTGATACAGGTAAAAATTGAGACAAATCTCTGCTTCAGCGGAACACATTTAATTCCCCACTTGGACAGCTTGCCCCATTTCCCTGGGCATAAATGCCTATAGGCTCCAAAACCAAGGAGGTGGGGGCCCTGCCCCTTAGCCTAATGAAGGTGCACGTAAAATGCTAGAAGAGGGGCACCTGGGTGTCTCGGTTGAGCATCCCACTCTTGATTTCAGCCTAGGCCATGATCTCACGGTTGGTGGGACTGAGCCCTGAGTTGGGCTTGACGCTGATCATGGAGCCTGCTTAGGATTGTCTCTCGCCCTCTGCCCCTCTCCCGCTCACACATGTGCATGTGTGCGTGCACGTGGTCTCTCTCTAAAATAATAAAATAAAATAAAATGCTAGGAGAGCATATTCTTTCACCAGAGCTGTCTTCTTGAGTGTCTCATAATCAAACAATTGTTTGATTAGATGTCTTCAGTTAAGCATTTTTGTCCTAAGTTATTTTTTTTTAATTTTTTTCTTCAACATTTATTTATTATTGAGAGACAGGCACAAAACATGAGCAGGGGAGGGGTAGAGAGAGGGAGACACAGAATCCGAAGCAGGCTCCAGGCTCTGAGCTGTCAGCACAGAGCCCAACGGGGGGCTCGAACTCACAAACTGTGAGATCACGACCTGAGCTGAAGTTGGTCGCTCAACCAACTGAGCCACCCAGGTGCCCCTGTCCTAAGGTCTCAGGCATAAATCTATCCTAAGACTATATAAGACAGTGGGATATGTTATCTGAAGTCATGGTTTGACACAAGGCCCAGACCTCAACCCCAAATAGTCCATCCACAAAATGCAACACTCTCCAGCCACAAAAACCTTTGGAAAGATCCACCTGAACATACAGAGACTCATCTCCTAGATACTTAGATGAAAAACAGAGTATTTATTATGTTACCATATGCATAAAAGAAGAAAAAGAGAGCTTGAATATGCATAGGACATTTCTGAATCTGTAGCAGATTCGTATCAAGATAAAAAGGAGACAGGGGCGCCTGGGTGGCTTGGTTTGTTAAGCGTCCAACTTCGGCTCAGGTCATGATCTCACGGTCCGTGAGTTCGAGCCCCACGTCGGGCTCTGTGCTGACAGCTCAGAGCCTGGAGCCTGTTTCAGATTCTGTGTCTCCCTCTCTCTCTGCCCCTCCCCTGTTCATGCTCTGTCTCTCTCTGTCTCAAAAATAAATAAATGTTAAAAAAAATTAAAAAAAAAAAGGGAGACATATTTCACTATATACCTTTTAGTCAGTTTGCGCTTTTCAGAATGTACCTAAATCATCTATTCAAAAAAATTAACTAAGAAAAACTAAAGAAAGTACCTAGAAAATCAATACTATCTAACTGCTTGATCTTGGCTTTCCAAAGAGGACTTGTAGTTGAGAATTGAAGAAGGGAGTGCTTTTAGAGGAGTACATTTGTCTCCCAGGGAAGGCTTTGAAGCTGGAGGGGGCTGGGGAAGAGGGGAGTGGAAAAGGTGCCAACAGACACCCAGAGATAATTGTACTTAAAAGAACTTCTGAAGTACTTACGTTTCCTGACACTTAGAAGATTCCACCCTAGCTGTGACACCATTACAAGATGTGAGAATGTGCTTGTTTAGAAAGCCCAGGGCAGTTTCCTTCTGGCTGTGGAGGCTGTCCCAGGAGTCTCCTCTGTGGTCTTGAACAGTTGTGTCCGCTCTGTGCACCTGTTCAATGGTGGCTGTAGGTCTTTTCCTGGTAGGGGTGGGGACAAGACTCAAAAGTTCAGGGTCCAGGCACAAGTGAGGAGAGTTTGGGAGGCACTGGATCCTGGGATCCGTGACACCTCATCTCCAGTATCTGCTATCTTGGTGGAGAGTGGGACATAGAGACGGGTTTGGTGTATTCTCCAGGGAACATCCTAGCTGACCTACAGTATCAGGTCAGCCTGAATTTGGGATTTAGTTCTAATACAAATCTCATTTGGGAAGAAATCTCCCCTCTAGTTCTTCCTTTTCTGGTTGTTCATTCTAAAATTGCTTTAACCATATAAAGACCAGGCTTGCCGTTGGCTTCCAACGGAGAGATTTGAATGGAAAAAGAGGTAAAGTAAAAAGGAGGGAAAGGTATTCAATGGTTAAAGCCACTGATTGCGTGTAACCTGCCTTTGACTTCGTCCCTCCTTAGATTTGCTTCCCCTATCAGCAGCATTTCTGGAGATGGCGTTTCAGTGTGGGAAAGACCCACGTTAGCACCCCAGCTCCCATATTAGTGGAACTGCCTTGGGAATTCATACACTCTGAAGCAGCGTCCTCCTTGGTAAAACAGGAGATGCTAATGGCTACTTCAGTGTTACTGTTAGGATCAGATGAGAGCCTTTGTGCAATTCAATAAGCATTTTTTGAACACCTATCCTGTGACAGGAAAAGGGATAATCCTGTCCTTGTGCCAAAGGACCTCAGTAACGATCTGAGAGGTCAGTGCTGAGCTGTGGGATAGCAAGGGGATGAGAAGAGGGGGTAAATTTGCAGAGAATCAAAAAAGCTTCTCTTGAGCAGTTTAAGCAGATCTTCTCCATTCCTGTACCTCTCCACCACGTGCCCTATTTTATCCCCTTCACAGAGCTTGCTAGTGCTTTCTTTTTACTCGCCCGGCAATCTCCTTCCACGAGAAGGGAATCTCCTAGAGTCAGGGCTCTGTCTCCTTCTCTTCTAGATCTCCAGACTTGCAGTTTCTTTCTTCCTTTTCTCTGTTACCCTTTCTTTTGTTCTTTTTGCTTATTTGTTTTTGTTACACCCATGATTGGATTTTAAGCTTATGATAACCTCACAAAATGTTTAAAGGATTTTTAAGATTTTTTTTTTTTTTGGTCTTAATGAGCTAAAATAGTCTACATAACACAGAGATTATCCACTTATTGAAGCAATGCTACTCAAAATGTGATCTGCAGGCATGACAATGTAAATCAACTTTGTCATTAAGTATACATTGTTTAGTTCAGCTGACTTTGTTTCTTCTTCTTCTTTTTTTTTTTTTTTTTGCCAGACAAAATGACATCATTTATCAAGACATTGTGACAGTTCTAGAAGAGATCATGAGGGTGGTGGTACCAGGAATGGACATATGGTTGTTCTCTATTATGATATTTACAATATTTTAAAATCGAAAATATTCTGGGGTGCCTGGGTGGCTCAGTCAGTAAAATGTCGGACTCTTGGTTTCCACTCAGGTCATGATCTCCTGATTCATGAATTCAAGCCCAGAGTCGGGCTCTGTGCTGACAGTGTGGAGCCTGCTTGAAATTCTCTCTCTCCCTCGCTCTCTGCCCCTCCCCCGCTCATGCTTGTTTTTCTCTCTCTCTCTCTCTCTCAAAATAATGAAATAAACTTACATTGAAGACAGTCAAATTATTCATTAACATGGAACTGATTAAAAAATTATAGTACATCCATCCAATGGAATATAATTCAGTTATTATACGTGATGTAGATCAATTTTGACATGGAAAATTATTCACATTTTTTAAGTGAAAAAAAGTGGACTATAAAATAGCTTGTATAGTATTTAATTTGGGGGATCCTAACTCTGCCTCATATCCACATTTGTACATTTACACGAGAAAATTTTCTGAAAGTATATATCCTAGAGTGCTTGATTCTGGATGTCTAAATTCACAGTGCTAAAAAATATATATCCTTCCCACCAACCTATAACAGTAATACACAACCAACTGCTATATATATCTATCTCATCGGCTTAGGATAAAATAGGACCACAACATATTTAATACTCAAATATTCATTTGAAAATATGTATCCCAGTACATGAAAAGTTCATGTTCCTCCAAAGATTCTCTTCTCTGGTATTTCCTAGGACCCTCAGGTTGACTTACTAAATCCAAAGGGGTCAGTTCAGGACAGCAGTAATAAAATCAGCTGAGTTTTTTTTTTTTTTTTTCTTTTTTTTTAAGCAAGACTTTCTGAAGGAAGCAATATGTTGATTTATGTTCTAGGGTAAGCTCCTTATCCCTTGGCAGACTGGTGATCAACAGCCCCCTAACTGGCTACCGCAAGTAGCATTAAAGGGGAGATAGAACACAGTCACAGAGCCACCTGAGCCTGCTGTTTTTTCAAAGGTTATATTTAAATTACTCTTCCTTTTAAAAAAATTTTTTTTTCAATGTTTATTTATTTTTGGGACAGAGAGAGACAGAGCATGAACGGGGGAGGGGCAGAGAGAGAGGGAGACACAGAATCGGAAACAGGCTCCAGGCTCCAAGCCATCAGCCCAGAGCCTGACGCGGGGCTCGAACTCACGGACCGCGAGATCGTGACCTGGCTGAAGTCGGACGCTCAACAGACTGCGCCACCCAGGCGCCCCTAAATTACTCTTCTAATCTCTTCTATGGGTATTGATCTGTTTAGATTTTCTTCCTTTTCTTGGATCAGTTTTGGTAAGTCATAGGTTATTAGGAAGGCTTCAATTTCGTCTGTATTTTTAAATGTATTGCTAGAGTGCTGCATATATTTTCCTACGGTTCTCCAGACCTGTTCATAATCTGTTTTCTTTTGAGTTTCTTTCTTTACTTTGAGAGAGATGAGGGGAGGAGCATAGAGAGACAGAATGCCAAGCAGGCTCCGCACCGTCAGCACCGAGCCCAAGGTAGGGCTTAAACTCATAAACCAAACCGTGAGATCATTACCGGAGCTGAAACAAAGAGTCCACCGCTGAACTGACTGAGCCATCCAGGCGCCTCCCTGTTCACATCTGTTTTGGTTCCTAACGAGCAGATGGAGGCAGAGGTGGTAAAAGCGATTGAGAAAAAGGGGTCATAAAGATTATACTTGAACCAGGAGAGGTGGGTATGATGCCAGGTACCTCAGATGCAAAGATATGCAAGCTCTTGGGGCTTTCAGATTTTCTCTTGTAATTATTCTGAATTAATGTCATTACTTGTCACTATTTGAAGAAATAAATATTACTACTCTGCTTATGGAGTAGTCTAGGTAGAGGCTGATCAAAGGGTTTTTCACATGTTCTTATTTGTCTTGTTAAAGGAAATTTTTTTAATTCAAAAAAACATTTAAGAAATGACACGAATAAGGAAATTCCTTTTGCATTCAGAGGCTGACCTTAAGATATATAGTGTACCTGGGACGCCTGGGTGGCGCAGTCGGTTAGGCGTCCGACTTCAGCCAGGTCACGATCTCGCGGTCCGTGAGTTCGAGCCCCGCGTCGGGCTCTGGGCTGATGGCTCAGAGCCTGGAGCCTGTTTCCGATTCTGTGTCTCCCTCTCTCTCTGCCCCTCGCCCGTTCATGCTCTGTCTCTCTCTGTCCCAAAAATAAATAAACGTTGAAAAAAATTAAAAAAAAAATAAAAAAATTTAAAAAAAAGATAGTGTACCACCAGCACTTACATATTACCAACTAATATCCATAATTTTCAGTTTCATTTTGGACTTAGAGAACAATTCATCAATTAGTTAATCAAGACATTACAATTATAGTTGACCCTTGAACAATGTGGGGGTTAGGGGCACTGACCCCCCAGCTCAGTCGAAAATCCGCATGTAAGTTTTGACTCCCCAAACACTTAACTACTAGTAGCCTACTGTTGACTTGAAGTCTTACCGATAACATAGTCAATTAACACATATTTTGTATGTTATACATATTATAGACTGTATTCTTACAATAAACTAAGCTAGAGAAAAGAATATGTTTTTAAGAAAATCATAAGGAAGAGGCACCTGGGTGGCTCAGTCGGTTAAGTGTCCGACTTCGGCTCAGGTCATGATCTCACTGTTTGTGAGTTCGAGCCCCATGTCGGGCTATGTGCTGACAGCTCGGAGCCTGGAGCCTGCTTCGGATTCTGTGTCTCCCTCCCTTCTGCCCCTCCCCCACTTGTGGTCTGTCTCTCTCTGTCTCTCAAAAATGAATAAATGTACAAAAAAAGAAAGAAAGAAAATCATAAGGAAGAGAAAATGCATTTCTAGTACTATACAGTAATCCATATATAAATGGACCTGCACAGTTGAAACCTCTGTTGTTCACGGGTCAACTCTACTCATTAGATAAAGTTGGTCTAATTTGTACTTGTAAACATCCTCTCAATCTTTAAGAGACATTTCACGTCCCACTGTTACCATAAAGCATTTGTTAGCAGCTATAGTCTGAAATCATTTCTCTCCCTCCACTGAACTTCCAGAACAATTATCTTCTCTACACTTCGTCAATTAATTGTATATCGCACTGGGGTATCTCTTCTATTATTCTTGCTTGTTTTGTTTTTCTTCTCAATTAAGTTTTCTTTTTTCTTTTTCTTTTTTCAGAAAGAGAGAGAGAGAAAAAAAAAGAAACACGAGCAGGGCAGAGGGAAAGGATGAGAATCCCAAGCAGCCTCCATGCCCAGTGTGGAGCCCCATGCAGGGCTCGACCTCACAAACTGTGAGATCATGACCTGAGTTACAATCAAGAGTCAGATGCTTAACTGACTGAGCCACCCAGGTGCCCCTCTTCTTAATAAACTTAAGAAAAATAAGCCTTTATTTTTAGGCAAATATAGATTTAAGAAAAATTGCAAAGATAGTACAGGGTTTGCATATATTCCCCACCTACTTTGCCCTAGAGCTAATGTCTTGCATTAGTATTGTACATTTGTTACATTTAATGAATCAAAATTGATACATTATTAACTAAAGTCTATACCTTATTGAAATTTCCTTAGTTTTTTACCTAATATCCTTTTTCTATTCCAGGATCCTGTCTAGAATACCACATTACACTTAGTAATCATGTCTTCTCAAGCTCCTCTTGGCTGTGACAGTTTCTTGGACTTTCCTTGATTTTGATGACCTTGACACTTTTGCTCATTAGTTTGGTCAGGTATTTTGTAGAATGGCCTTCTATTAGAATTGGGTATTTTTCTCATAATTAGAGTGGGGTAGTGGGTTTTGGGGAGTAAGATCACAGATACAAAATGTTATTTTCATCACATCATATCAAATGTACATACTGTCAACATCAGTTAAAAAATATTTTATTTTTAAGTAATTTCTATTCCCAACATGGGGCTTGAATCCCCAACCCCAAGATCAGGTGTTGTATGCTCTACTTACTGAGCCAGCCAAGCACCCCTACCAACATCATTTTTGACTATTGACGTTGACCTTGGTCATCTGGCTGAGGTGGTATTTGTCAGGTTTCTCCACAGTAAAGTTATTCCCTCCCACCCATACTTTCTCTATGTACTCTGGAAAAAAGTCACTATGCACAGCCCACAGTAAATTATGTTCCACATTCTTGAGTGGATACCTACATAAATCAGTTGGAATTCTACATAGGAGATTTGTCTATTCTCCCCCATTTATTTACTCAACCACATGTCCTTTTAGTCCTTACCAAATGACATGAAAATAATATCCAAATATTAGCCAAACACTTCTAGCTTTCTGTGGGAAGGTGGGTATCCTCAGTGGTGTCATGGTCCTAATCCCCCAGCATCAGTCCTGGGGTTGGGGACCAAGGACAAAAAGGCTTTACTTGCAGCAAGTTGACTCTAAGACAAATTTCAGCAAAGGGTAGCCCTTGGAAAGGAAAGTGAGTTTCTTCAAAGAAAAGTGAGTTTCCGTACTGGAAATTGGAATTCTGAACTGGAAACTAATGATGAGAAAAGTTAGGATGGGGATTTGAATCCACATAACCCAATAAGGTAAGCATCCTCCTCCTCCTCCTCCTCTTCATCACCCTTATTTTTAAGTTCATAATCAGGAGAATAAGTCCTTTACCCCAAATTCCCTGAAGCCTCTGCCTCCGAATCCTGTGTTTCTTTGCAATCTGTCCAGACTCAATCCACTACTCGTTGAAGATTTTTTTCTCCTTGGTAGTAGTCAGTAGGACTGAGATATTCACTGCTTCTGCTTTTGGTCTCTTACTGCCTCCTCACATCACTTCTTGCTCCCTTCTGTGCTGTAGGGAGTTTCCTCATGCCTGGGAATTCTGTCTATGAATTCCTTCTCTTTCTTCTTCCTGGGTGTCTACAGCACCTAGAAAAGTTGTATTGCAATAGAAAATGTTGCTGTTGTCACTAGGAAAAAAAATCAAAGAGTAACATTAGATTTCAGGCCCCCAGATTATCTTGTCTTCACCTTTTTCCTAGTTGATGGTACCTCCTACTTCTTCCTCAAACTGTTCCTCACTATTCTGGAGCTCTCCATGTCTCATAAGCCATCCTCCATGGGACCATTATTATATGACCTCATCACCAGGATGTAAACTGGAACTCTTAACAATTTGTTCACTCACTAATTATTCCATAGGGCTTTCTATGTACAAACAGTTGTGTTAGATAACTTTTAGAAAATATCAATGTATTATCCTTCCCTGTAGGATTTGCCTAAATAGGAGTCAAAACATTTTAGAAAAAAAAAATACTTTGAAGGTAGAATAGTAGGCAGCAAACAATAGATAACAAAAGACTCTAGAAGGTATTAACAACCTTCCCTGTTTCCCTGAAATTATACTAATTTCCTACCCTGAGCCACGAAGGAGGGCCCTACATACCGTAGCTTGAAGCATCCATTGTAACCTCCTGTGAGACTGTGCCCAAGGTCAAGAGTTTCTCATTAATATAAAATCAATTCTGTGTTTAGTTTATGAACATTAATATTCAGTATTATGTTCTTGAGTTCACTCAAGTGTAAGAAGTATACTTCTTAAGTGTAAAAAGTAAGAACTTTAGATTCTCATCCTATCTGCCACTGACTAAGTAATTCTGGGTCAGTTACTCAGGCTCTCTGATCCATTAGACTTCTCCGGCCATTCAGTCTCAGTCTCTTTTGCTTCCTAATCTCCTGCCTGTTCCTTTGTGTCAGTCCAGACCAGTTTGTCCTGTATCCCTTCTTTGCCCTGTCCCTGCTCTCTGCCCTGCTGTAGTGAACTGATCCCTGCGGGCTGCATTTCCCAGGCTCCCATATCGGCTGGCTTTGGGCTGCGTTCCGCCAACCAGAGAGTGGAGATCAGCACCTCCAGCAGCAGAGGTGTCTCCTCTATGGTTACAGCTCCTGCTGGACGGGTCCACTGTGATTCTTCCATCTTCCAGGCCTTACTGGCATCACCTCTGTCCTTAGTCCCTCCTGCCTTGAGGTCATGGCTTCTGACTGGTCTCTCTGCCCCCTGTCGGCTTCTCAGCCTCTTCTATCACACACATAACCATTCCTCTGAATACAGTCCCTCTGTTTAAAATACTAAGTGCTTTCAGGGCACCTGGGTGGCTCAGTTGGTTAAGGGTCCAACTTTGGCTCAGGTCATGATCTCACAGTTTGTGAGTTTGAGCCCTGCATCGGGCTCTGTGCTGATGGCTCAGAGCCTGGAGCCTGCTGCAGATTCTGTGTCTCCCTCTCTCTCTGTTCCTCCCTTCTTGCATTCTGTCTCTTTCTCAAAAATAAATAAAGTTTAAAACATTGTTTTTAATAAAATAAAGTAAAATAAAATAAAATAAAATAAAATACTCAGTACTTTCTGCTTCCCTGGTTGGACTTTGAAACAGAACTTACTGAGGGCACCTGGGTGGCTCAGTCGGTTAAGCATCAGACTTCAGCTCAGGTCATGATCTTAATGGTTTGTGAGTTCCAGCCCTGCATCAGGCTCTGTGCTGACAACATAGAACCTGGAGCCTGCTTCAGATGCTGTGTCTCCCTCTCTCTCTGCCCCTCCTGCCTCATGCCCTCTTTCTCTCTGTGTGTGTCTCTCTCTCTCTCAAAAATAAATAAACATAAAAAAAAAAAAAGAAACAGAACTTATTGGTATTTATTTAGGAAATTACCCCAAGGAATGGGACTAGTGTCTGGGTAAAGGCAAGAAGGAAGGAGAACGAATCCAAGGCTGTACTATTAAGCCAGCTGCTGCTCTGGGCACTGGGGAATTTTGATTTGCTTGGGAGAATGGACCTTAGAATTGTCCAGTTGTCCCAATTCTTTAAAGGCTGCCCAAACATAAGCAACTCACGAGGACTTCCAGGTTTTCACACATGTCTGAATAGCTCAATAGGTCCCCATAGCCATGCCATATTTTAGGCCACACATTAAGTCTCAATAGATTGTAAAAAATAGATATCATACAAAGTATCTCCTCTGACTACAATGGGATGAAGTTAGAAGTCAACAGCAGAAGGAAAATTGGAAAATTCACAAATTTACAGAAATTAAACAACACATTTTTAAATGACCAATAAATCAAAGAAGAGAGCACAAGAAGAATCAGGAAATACTTAGAAATGGATGAAAACTAAAACACAACATGCCAAAATGTATGGCATACAATGAAAGCCGTGATAAGAGGGAAATTTATAGCTATAAATGCTTACTTAGGAAACAAGAAGGATCTAAATCAACAACCTAATTTACAACTTAAGGAAATAGAAAAGCAACAGACTAAACCCAAAACCAGCAGAAAGGGAGAGATAATAAAGACCAGAGCAGAGATAAATGAAATAGAAAAAAGAAAATCAATTAAACCAAAAGTTGGTTCTTTGCAAAGATCAACAAAGTTGATACACCTTTAGCTAAGTGGGCGAATAAAAAAAGACTTGAATTACCAAAATCAGAAATGAAAGTGGGAACATTATTAATCATTCTACAGAAATAAAAAGGGTTATAAGAGAATACTATGAATAATTGTACACCAACAAATTGGATAACTTAGATAAGATGGATAACTTCTTAGGAAAACAAAACCTACTAAGGCTAAATCATGAAGAAAGAGAAAATCTGAATAGACCTCTAAATGGTAAGAAGATTAAATCAGTAATGAAAAAAATCTGATAAAGAAAGCCCGGGGCTTGATGGCTTCGCTGATGAATTTTACCAAACATTTAAAGAAAAACTAACTCAATCCTTCTCAAACTTTTCCAAAAAATTGAAAGGAGGGAAGGAACACTTCCTAGCTCATTCTCTGAAGCCAGCCTTACCCTGATACTAAAGTCAGACAAAGACACAACAAGAAAGAAACTACAGACTAATATCCCTTATGAATATTGATGCAAAAATCCTCAACAAAATATTTGCAAACCAAGTTCAGCAGCTTATTCATGGCCAGAGTGGGATTTATTCCTAGAATGCAAGGATGGTTCAACATAAAAAAATTGGCCAACATAATATACCACATTAAAAGAATTCGGGGGTGGGGGGCGCCTGGATGGCTCAGTCAGTTAAGCATCCAACTTTGGCTCAGGTCATGATCTCACGGTTAGTGAGTTCGAGCCCCATGTCAGGCTCTGTGCTGACAGCTCAGAGCCTGGAGCCTGCTTCAGATTCTGTGTCTCCCTCTCTCTCTGCCCCTTTCCCATTCATGTTCTGTCTTTGTCTCTCTCAAAAATAAATAAGCATTTAAAAAAATTAAAAAAAAAAGAATTAAGGGCAGGAAACCCACATGATTATCTCCAATGATGAAGAAGAAGCATTTGACAAAATTCAACAACCTTTCATGACAAAACTAGGAATTATTTCAACATAATAAATACTCCAAAACCCAGGAATTATCTCAACATAATAAAATCCATACATGAAAACTCCACAGAAAACATACACAATGGTGAAAGACTGAAAGTTTTTCCTCTAAGATCGGGAAGAAGGCAAGGATGCCTGCTTTCACAACCTCTATTCAATTAAAGTACTGAAAGTTCTAGCCAGAGCAATTAGGGAAGAAAAACTTCTAAGCTGGAAGGGAAGACATAAAATTATCTCTGTTCACAGATTATATGATCTTATATGTAGAAAACCCTAAAGACTTCACCAAAAAGCTTTAGAACTAATAAATGAATTCAGAAAAGTAGCAGGATGCAAACTCAACATGAAAAAAATCATTTGTATTTGCAGAAAGTTGCATTTCTATACACTAACAATGAACAATATCAAATTGAAAGTAAGAAAAAAATTTGATTTACAAGGCATCACAAAGAACAAAAGGCTTAGGAACAAACCAAGAAGGTGAAAGACTTGTACAGTAAGAACTACAAAACATTGCCAAAAGAAGTGAAAGAAGACATGAATAATGGAGATAGATCCCATGTTCATAGACTGGAAGACTTAATATGGTTAGGATGTCACACTACCCAAAATGATCTACAGATTCAATGCACTCCCTATCAAAATTTCAACGATGCTTTTTTGCAGATATAGAAACACCCGCCCTAAAGTTCATATGAAATCTTGGGCCCCTGCCTGAACGGCCAAAACAACCATGAAAAAGAACAAATTTGGGTGCCTCACACTTCCTGATTTCAAAGCTTGCCACAAAGCTTTGAAAACAATGTGGTACTGGCATGAAGACAGATATATAGACCAAATGGAATGGAAGAGATAGCCCAGAAAGAAACCCTCCCATATATAATAAAATTATTTTTGACAAGGGTGCAAGAGCATTCAACAGGGAAAGGGCAGTCTTCAACAAACAGTGCTGGGAAAACTGGATATCCACATGCACAAAATAAAATTGGTCCCTTACCTAACACCACATACAAACATAACTCAAAGTGGGTTAAAGACCTAAGTGTAAGACTTCAAACTGTAAAACTTTTAGGAGAAAACATAGGGCAAAAGCTTCATGATAGGATTTGGGGATAATTTCTTGGATATGACACCAAAGGCACAGGGCAACACAAGCAAAAGAGACAAATGGGATTTCATGAAAAAAATTTTAAGTTTATTTATTTATTCTGAGAGGCAGGGGGAGGGACAGAGAGAGAGGGAGAGAGAATCCCTAGTAGGCTCTGTGCTGACAGGCCCAACGTGGGGCTCAATCCCATGAACCGTGAGATCATGACCAGAGCCAAAATCAAGAGTTGGACACTTAACTGACTCAGCCACCCAGGTGCTCTGATTTCATGAAAAATTTTGAATGTCATGCATCAAAAGATAATACCAACAGAGTAAAAAGAGTAAAAAAAAAAAAAAAAAAAAAACCTCGCAAAATAGTAGAAAATATTTGCCAATCATATATCTGATAAGGGATTGATATACAATATAGAAAACTCCTAAAACTCAACAACAACAAAAAAATCTGATCAAAATATGGTCAAAAGACATCAATAGATATTTCTCCAGAGAAGATATACAAATGACCTAGAAGTACATGAAAAGATGTTCAACATCCCTAATCATTAGGGAAACACAAAGCAAAACTACCATATTACCCCTCATACCCCCTAGGTTGGCTATAAACTAGAAAAACATTAAAATAAGTATTGGTGAGGATGTGGAACGCTGTTCACCGTTGGTAAGAACGTAAAATGGCACAGCCACTGTGGAAAATAGTGGGAGGTTCCTCAAAACATTAAAAAGTAGAATTACCTATGATCCAGCAATTCCACTTCTGGGTATACATCCAACAGCACTTAAAACAGGGTCTTTGTACACCCATGTTCATAGCAGTGTTATTCACAATAGCTGAAACATGGAAGCAACCCAAGTGTCATCGATGAATGAATGGATAAACAAAATGTGGGATAGACATACAACGAATGGAAGATTATTCAGCCTTAAAAAGGAAAGAAATTCTGCAATACGGTACAACATGGATGAACCCTGAGGACATTATGCTAGGGGAAATGAACAGAAAAAGACAAATACAGGAGTGCCTGGGTGGCTCAGTCTGTTGAGCATCAGACTCTTGATTTCTGCTCAGGTTACGATCTCACGGTTTGTGGGTTCAAGCCAGGTCAGGCTCTGCACGGAGAGCATAGAGCCTGCTTCAGATCCTCTGTCTCCCTCTTTCTCTGCCCGTTCCCGGCTCCTACGCCCATGCACACTTTCTCTCTCAAAAATAAAGAAACATTTAAAAAAAAGGAAAAAGATAAATACAGTATGATTCCGCTTATATGAGCTATTTAGAGTCATCAGAACCATAAAGACGGAAAGTAGCATGGTGGTTGCCGGGGGCTGGGGAAGTAGGGAAATTGGTAGCTATTGTTTAATGGGTACAGAGTTTACAAGATGTAAATGGTCCTGGAGATGAATGGTGGTGACGCTTGAGCAACACTGTGAATGTACTTAATTAACACCACTGAACGGTACACCTAAAAATTGGTAAGATGGTAAATTTTATGCTATTTGTAATTTTACCACAATTTTAAACATTGGAAAAAAAATGAAAGGAGAGAACAATGGGGGGGGGGGTGGATTCAACAATATTATTAACCCTACTGAATCAAAGTATTTGAGAAGGACTGTTTTTAGCCTTTTAAAGATTCCAAATCCAGCCCTGTCCCCAATTCTGAAGTGTGACACTGAGTAACCACCTCCCCTGGAGACTGAGGAGAGGACAAGGCGGGATCTCACAGAGGCGTGTGAGTGGTTCAAGCAGAGGGCGCCAGCTGTCAGCAGGGCCCCAGTGGAGCAGAAACAGTGTTTGTTTTTAATTCCAGTTAATGGCCTACGTTTAAGTCAGGAGTTTCACAAACAAAACCAAATTTCTGTCTTCTTGTTTTTTGGTTTTTAAAAATTTTTTTTTTAACATTTATTTATTTTTGAGACAGAGAGAGACAGAGCATGAACGGGGGAGGGGCAGAGAGAGAGGGAGACACAGAATCTGAAGCAGGCTCCAGCCCCGACGCCGGGCTCAAACTCACGGACCGTGAGATCGTGACCTGAGCTGAAGTCGGACGCTTAACCGACTGAGCCACCCAGGAGCCCCTCTGTCTTCTTGTTTTAACTCTGGTCCTGCAATCTCGTGTGACAATGGCCGAAGCTGGTCAGTGATGGCCTGAGCCTTTAACAGGTATATGCTCTTCTTTGAGGCAGACCTTACCTCGTGGACATCTCAACATTCAAGTTCCACTGGCTGTGGCAGGCACTGGTGTTCAAGAGATTAGAGTGTGTCCAAACATCAGGGCGGTCCCAAGAGCAGATCAAAGGACCCAGATACTCAACACACATAGACACACACATACACACACACACACACACCCTTGCATTCAAAACCCTAACCAAGTTCCTATGGTTCCTCTCATTGTGTCTCCTCTTGGCCTTTGCTCAAGCTGTTTTCTTGCCTGAAAGGCTCTCCTTCACCCTCTCCCATTCGCTTGGCCAGTTCCTATGCATCTTTCACGATGTCACCCCCTTTAGGGAGTCTCCTGGGCCTCCAGTCACTGGGTCCAATCGCTGGGCTAATGAAGACACACAGGTTCAAATGAATGTAAGAGAGAACCGAAATACAATAACTTTTTAAAAGGAAGATGTTGGGGAGCCTGGGTGGCCCAGTCAGTTAAGCATCCAACTTTGGCTCAGGTCATGATCTTGTGGTTCATGAGTTTGAGACTCGTGTTGGGCTCTATGCGGACAGCTCAGAGGCTGGAGTCAGCTCAGAGGTTCTGAGTCTCCCTCTCTCTGCCTCTCCCCAACTTGCTCACACACACACACACACTCTCTCTCTCTCTCAAAAAAATAAATAAACGTTAAAAAAATTATATATTTATTTTTATTTATTTTTTACTAAAAAAAACTTCTTTTAAGGTTTATTTATTATTGAGAGACACAGAGCATGAGCAGGGGAGGGGCTGCGAGATGGAGAGACACAGAATCTGAAACAGGCTCCAGGCTCTGAGCTGTCAGCACAGAGCCCGACGCGGGGCTCAAACTCACAAACCGCGAGATCATGACCTGAGCCAAAGTCAGACGCTTAACCAACTGAGCCACCCAGGCGCCCCTAAAAAAATTTTTTTAAAAAGGCAGATGTTTACTCTTTCATGGGGGTCCTATCTGGTGTTCCCTAGAACCCTGGTTCTTCTCTTTCATTGTCCCACCATCCAGGGCTGACTTACCCAGTAGGGGCAGCAGGCACAGTGCTTAGGGCCTGTTATAATTTTAGGACCCATGAAAATGTTTTAATTACATTAAGAACCAGAGAAAATAAATATAATCATAATGAATATATAAAAATGAATCCAGCCTGGATTATATTTGCCATTATATTAATGTAGTTGTAAAACAGACGTTTTAATACCTTTTTTTAATGCAAGAAGGGGCCCATAAAGCCAAAGATATCTAGGGCTCCCCAAAGTCATAATGTGGCCCTGTCACCTCCCTGGGTGTCTACTGTCTTTATATGGTCCACTCTGCCTCAGCAGGGTGTTGAAAGGAGAAGAAAAGGAAGGAGGGGATGTGACTCTTCTCTTTAAGGGCATAACCTGGAAGTTGCACATATTATTTTTACAACCCACTGCCTAAATCTTAATCCATGGCCACACCCAGCAATAAAGGAGGCTGAAAACGCAGTGTTTATTTTGGGCTTCCTGGTGCCCAGACACAAAGTCTATTGCAATGTGAGAATTGTAATGTGCGGGAAGAGCCCCTATTGGGAGAACCAGCTCCTTTTGCCGCAGTGACCTTTCTAGATGCCTCTCTGGATCCTCATCTATCTCTTACTCACTAGAACACATGCTGTCCTCTTTGCCAATTTCCCTACCTTGTGGTCATCTCACTCATGTATTGACCTGACCAGGCTCTTTCGGCATGCGAGGTTCCCACCCCTAAGGGTGGGAGACTATAGTTGTCCAAAGGCAGATAAGAAGGTTTGATGAGCTGGGGTGGGGGGACCGTTTGTCTTGTTCTATCTCCTGTATTTGGCATAGGGTTCAACACATAGAGGATTGAAAAGGATTTCAACTTCTTTCCCAGCATTTAATTTTGCATCTTGGCTCTCAAGCTCATTTTCCTTCAGTCTCCCAGCACTCATCCAGTCTCTGATGGCTTGGGAACCAATACGCAACATCTCTTGCCCTTTCTCTGCACCATATTCTCTTAGCCTGATTTCTTTTGTTTTCAATGTTTATTTATTTATTTTAGGAGAGAGAGAGAGAGAGAATGTCCAAGAGCACAATCGGGGGAGGGGCAGAGAGGGAGGGAGAGAGAGAATCCCAAGCAGGGTCCATGCTCAGAGTGGAGCCACAACAGTGAGATCATGCCCTGAGCCAAAATCAAGAGTGGGACGCTCAACTGAATGAGCCACCCCGGTGCCCCTGGCCTGATTCCTTTGGTCTTGATTCCATTTTTTTTAGGGGACCATTCATGAAGCCTTCCAATATTCAACATTAAAGGTTAAGTTATACCATACTACAAAGGCAATTTTCCACTTGAAACCAAGCGGCAATATTACAATCCTGACTCTTTTCCCCAAACTGTATTCGGGAAAATTTCAACCATATCCCAAAACTTAAAAAGTAAGAAGGGAGACAGAGAGAATAATGAATCCCCCAACATGTGGACCGTCTATCGCCAACAACGATTAACTCGCAGCTGATCGTATTTCATCTACACCTTCGCCATCTTCCTACCCTCAGGTTATTTTTAAGCAAGCGCAAGACGACGTGTAATTTCATCCATAAATATTCCAGAATCTATCTCTGTACCAGCTCTCTACCTGCAAGCCGCCCCAAAACATAGTGGCTTACAACAACAAACCGTTTATCTGCTCACGCTTCTGCAGTGAGGCTGGGCTTACCTGGGTGATTCTGCCGACGGTCTCCCCTGTGGTGGTTCATACAACTGCGGGCGTCTGGTGGCGTGAGTGGGGTGGGCCGGTCTAGGATCGTCTCACTCACGTGTCTGCGGTCTTGGTGCTGGCTGTCATCTGCGGCTCTCTCTCTGTGTCGTATCTCGTCATTCAATAGTCTAATTCTGCTTCTTACGTGGCACTGGCAGCGTATGGAAGAGGGCGGAAGCAGAAACTAGGAGAGCCTTCACTGTCCGGGCTTCGGGACCCACACAGCCTCACTTCCGCTTCATTCTACTGGCCTGAGCAAATCACGAGGTCTGCCCAGGTGAAAGGGGTAGGAAGGGGGCTCCTCCCCTTGATAAGAGGAACCACAAGTCCTGGGGCTGGGCATTTTTAATCTACCACAGTCTCTACAAGAGGAGGACTCTGTTTTGAAACAGAACGATTCCATTGTCAAACCTAAAAAAAAAAAAAAGGAATGGTATTATATAATGATTTGTTATTAATTTGTAATTTCAGAATTATAGAATAAGAATAGTGTTAATGCAAAACAGTAGTGTTTGGGGATAGTGTGTGTGTGTGTGTGTGTGTGTGTGTGTGTGTTGTGTTTTGATAAATATTAATGGGGATTTGAACTTGAATAGGAACAGTAATTGCCAGGATTTAAATTCTAATGTGTCTAACTGACTCCTTTAAAAAAATTTTTTCTAACTTAAAAAAAATTGAAAAGTTTCATGATTAAAGGAATAAGGAGCGGCTTCTGAGAAATCACTGCAATTTGCTTTCTAATTTGCTGAATAATAATGCAAATGGACCATTAAAATGTTTCTCACGTTGCCATTTCTGAGAGTTTAGAGATGGAGAGAAACTAACCAGGGCCGAGTCCCTGAGCGCCTCAACTATGATCCTACACGTGCCTTTGCGATAAGCCACAGCAGCTGCAGACCTCAACGGCCGCCAGTCTATAAGTGGCCCACAAATCCTGAACATGAGGAAGTTGGCCAGGTGCAGCCTCTCTCCAGCTAACAGGGCTCCCTCCAAAGTCATTTTTAATTGTAGAGTCACTTTATTAACAACTGAGGTCATGAGTACATAATTAGTCTTATCAACAGCAAAAAGACTTTTAGAAAAGGGATTCCAAACCAATTTACCAAAAAGGCCCCAAACAGAGTTTACACATAAAAAATAAAGTCTAAGGAGACAATGGGCTCTTTGGAGGGCAGAAATCCTTCAGGAACCTAGGAGGCAGCACTGACTTGCAGGAGTCATAAGGGTTAAGAACCCTGGTTTTAGAGCAGGCAGCTTGGCCTTCTGTTGCTGTGTGACCTTAGACAAGTTACTTAACCTCTCTGAACTTTAGCTTCCTCATAATGTTGCTTTGAGGGTTACATGAGATGGTTTGTATACTCAGCTGCAAGCCTGGCACACTTAAGCGTAAGAGACACAATAGCTATTATTGGGAAGCATGTATCAGTCATCCTTACATTCCCAGATTCTGCCAAAATGCTCAGTAGATGGCCAATTAACATTAACGAATTGACTGCAGTGATGCTAAAAGTGTGCATTATCTCCTGACCAGCCACATTCCTTTCTTGTCAAACCTGCCCCTGTTCTCCCCTTAACCCATGTGGTCTCCCTGCTGCCTGTTTGGACAAAACCGATTTGCCAAGAGTGGATACCGGCCTCAGCCTGAGCTCATCAGATGCTGTTGGGCTCTGGAGCTGTAAGGTCTCGGAGACCAGGGGTTGGCAAACCACAGCCCTTGGGTCAAATGTAGCCCTCTGTCGGATTTTGTGAATACAATATTTATTAGAACAGGGCTCCACCCCTTCTCTCAGGCGTTGCTCAAGGCTGCTCCTGCACCACAAAGGCAGAGTTGGGTTGACTAGTTGCAACAGAAAGTGAGGGCCTGCAAAGCCTCGTGTAGTTACTACCTGGCCCTTTATAGAAAAGGTTGGCCAGCTTCCTGTGGAGACCAACAACTGGCAACCAGTTTTTACCATTTGCATATTAAAAAGTAAGCCGAAAAGGCCATCTGCAGAAAGAAGTGGGAGAATGGCACAGACAGCAGAGCATTTGGCCACAGAAAGCAAGGGACCAGAGAAAGGCACGGCAGAGAAGAGAGAGGCTTGACGAGGGCTGGAGGGTCCACGTGGAAGAGGGCTTACCCTCCGGTTGGCAAGCAGTGCTGGTTCTGGGCGGGAGGCCTCAGTGCCTCCCCTCTTGGACCCCAGTGATGGCCATTGGCTTCCCCTCGAGCAAGTGGCCCAAAAGGGAGCGACATAGAAGCTCCCTTCTATGGGAGCTTCCCATAGAAGCGTCCCTTCTATGGGAGCTTCCCATAGAAGCGTCCCTTCTATGGGAGCTTCCCATAGAAGCGTCCCTTCTATGTCTTTTATGACCTAGCTTCGGAAGCCACGCACCATTGTTTCTGCAATCCTGTTAGTTACACGCAGGTCAGGCTTATTCGGTGTAGCAGACCC
The DNA here is from genome assembly GCF_018350175.1 of Felis catus. NCBI lineage: Eukaryota > Metazoa > Chordata > Mammalia > Carnivora > Felidae > Felis > Felis catus. The sequence continues at coordinate 21,631,413 of NC_058368.1, read as the reverse complement.
CACACCAGGCCAGGAATATGCCCAGGGGAGAACCCCGGAGGCCATCAGGTGACATTCCAAAATCTCTGAGGTCCCTCTGAGCCTCCCCCAGGCGATTCATCGAGATTCTGCTTACTCTTATGGGAACCGTCTTCCTCCTTCTTACTTGAGAGAACCGGAGTATTTCGGTATCCTTGCAACACCTGAACTCTAAGAAAGTGATGAAGACGGAAAAAGAGAGTGTTATTTGAGCCATCGCCTCTGGTAGAACGTGGAGGTCTCTGAGGTCTTGCCCTTCCGAGCGCCTCCTTCGTAGCCTCCTGTCTCTCCCTAGCATGTGGCATTCCACACCAGTCCCTCCTCATCTAGGCAGCAGGAGCCACTGTCAGGCCCTAGGGACTCGGCCGTAGACAAAATAGGAAAAGACCCTGTTCCCTGGAGCTGACGTTCCAGTGTGGGGAGACAGACACCAAGGAAATAGACACACCAGATGGTGGAAGGTGTCATAAAGATAATTAAAGATAAAGTGTGTGTTATTCTACAAAGGGTGGTCAGAGAGGGCCTCTCTCCTGAAGCAGCATCTGAGCAAAGACCTAAATGAAGAGACAGAGTGAGCCATGAGCGTATCAGAGGAAAGGGGGCCCAGGAGTTTGCAGGGAAGCCAAGAAGTGGGCAGTCTGCGCAGGATGTGGGATCAGGGGAGAGACTTTCGACACGGGGACTAGGATTAGGATATGTCCTGTAGCCAAGGAACAGTTCATGATTCAGGGATGCAGGAGAGAGAGGGATGAAATCCAGAGGCTAAAGAAAGGCATCTGCCTCCGACAGACTGGACCCTTCTCCCATCCTAACAGGAGGGAAGACAGGATGCGACACAGATGGAAGCAGGTTGAAGACGTGAAGATGACGAGGGAGTTTCTGGCAATCCAGAAAGCAAGCCACTTAGGACAACGCTTCAAAACCTTTAATGCGGAAATGAATCACCCAGTGACTTCGTTAAGACGCAGATCCTGATTCAGTAAGTCTGAGTGGGGTCTGAGCTGGTGCATTTGTTTTTTTAACATTTTGATTTATTTTTGAGAGGCAGAGAGAGACAGAGCGCGAGCAGGGGAGGGGCAGAGAGAGAGGGAGACATGGAATCCGAAGCAGGCTCCAGGCTCCGAGCTGTCAGCACAGAGCCCGACGCGGGGCTCGAACCCATGAACCGTGAGATCGTGACCTGAGCTGAAGTCAGACATTTGACCGACTGAGCCACTCAGGTGCCCCTGAGCTGCTGCATTTGTGACAAACTCCCTGGTGAGGCCTGCACTGTTGGTCTAGGACCACCTTTTTAAGTACAAAGGGATGTAGGATATATGGAAGATTTGTGGGCAGTGTGTAGGGACTTTTGAGGTTTGCAGCCATCCATTGAAGTGAGGACAGTCACCGCAGCTGGTATTCTTCTCTCACCGCTCGGGTACAGGGATGGAGTAAGGCGATAGTTGGGTTTCATCAAGAATGAAGACAGAGCCAACGAGCTAGTGGTATTTATGAGGAAGCAATTCATGAGGAAACAAAATTTTTTGCTTATTTATTTTTGAGACAGAGACAGAGTGTGAGCAGGGGAGAGGCAGAAAGAGAGGGAGACAGAGAATCCCAAGCAGGCTCCACGCTGTCAGCGCAGAGCCCGATGCAGGGTTCGAACCCACAAGTCCTGAGATCATGACCTGAGCCGAAGCTATGAGTCAGAGGCTTGATCAACTGAGGCATCCAGGCACTCCATGAGGAAGCATTTTTTAATGACGTACCACTTAATGCAGTCTGGGCTAAGTAGGAAGTGAAAAACAGATATGATCAGATGATGAAAAAAATGATAAGGTCAAGGAATCATGGGCCTGAATGAGGTCAAAGAATCGCTGGGAGGGGAGCATTAGAAGCAATCAGCTAGGGGCACCTGAGTGGCTTAGTTGGTCAAGCGTCTGTCTTTGGCTCAGGTCCTGATCTCATGGTTCATGGGTTCGAGCCCCACATCGGGCTCTGTGCTGACAGCTCGGAGCCTGGAGCCTGCTTCGGATTCTATGTCTCCTGCTCTCTGGCCCTCCCCTGCTTACAGTTTATCTCTCTGTCTCTCTTTCTCTCTCAACAATAAAGAAACATTAAAACATTTTTTTAATTTAAAATTTAAGAAGCAATCAGCTAAATAGAGAGGAGGAGGTCAGGAAGTGAGGGGCTAGAAATAGAGGTTTAGAGGGGATGACAAGGTCAAGCATCTGACCTCCAGAGGGGAAAACTGAAGACCATTTGAGGTGTGGAGGTCCAGAAACCGAGAGCCCAAGGTGTAAGATGGATCATTCCCCCCAAACAGTGACAGAAGTGGTTGGTGAAAACGAAGATAGTGAGTTCAATACTCAAGGCATTAAGGAACAAGGAGCAATAAAGAAGCTGGAAGATAAGAGCAGGTTTTTAGTCTGATGACATGAACTTCGAAGGAGCTTTGCGCCAGACTCTGCCAGACGCTGGGAATACGAGACAGGCACAGTCCCTCTCCTCAGTGCAAAGGGAAGCCAGGAAGGGTTTTAGACCAGTGCTACCCTCCCCCCAGTATATATGTTAAATTCTAACAACCCCATATGATGGTATTTGGAGGTAGGATAGATGCCCAGGAAAGGTAACTCTCTTTACAAAACATATTTAGCACATGTCACGTGCCCGTGTCTCACACCCATCATTTCATGTGCCCAGTAGGAATCCTGTGCACTGGATATTACTATCCTCATTGGGCAGACAAGGACACTGGGCTTGGGGACCAGTGACGGTTAGAGCCAGCCCTTTGCTTCTTGTCCTGCCTCCCTCTGACCACTGTACTCTCCTGCTCGCAGCTTTGATGGGCAGGGTGAGGACACTGGACATGATGGCTAGGGACAGGTGCTCAGCCAGGAATGGGGAGAAGGAAAGGGTGCCAAGACCTGTAGGTTGGATTCCATCAGCTTGACCCAAGGCATAGGAATTGCTCTGTAGACTTTCTGCTCTTCTTTTTTTAATGTTTATTTATTTTGAGAGAGAGAGGAAGTGAGAAGTGGGGAGGAGCAGACAGAGAAGGAGAGAGAGAATCCCAAGCAGGCTCTACATTGTCAGCACAGACCCTGACGTGGGGCGTGATCTTATGAACTGTAAGATCATGACCTGAGCTGAAATCCAGAGTCCTATGCTTAACTGCCACCCAGGCGCCCTGACTTTCTGCTCTTCTATTATGACTTTCTTTCCCAAGTGTCTTTACTCTCCATGACACCCAATAATATTTACTGAGATATTTGTGATGAGATGTTTGAACAAAGATTTAAAAGAGCAAAGGGCCCAGGGAGGGTTTCAGAGACAGACGGCCTCCCTGTGTCTACTAACCCAGAGAACAAATGTGCAAGGTGTGGGGGCAGGGAGGCCGTCTCAGCCCTGACGTCTCCCTTCCAGGGGCCTCAATACAGTTCATCTTGCACAAGGACAGCATTATGCCTGGTAAACTTTGGTGTGGGCAGGCGAGATATTAGAGGATTTGCAAGGCTGCTGCAGTTGATGACACCAGCTTATGACACGAGAGACCGGCAGAGCTAGAAAAGGAGCCCACGTTCCTTATTTTACAAACACACAGGCCAGTGGCCTTGTCCACGGGCTCAGCATTGGTTAGCGAAACAGAGAGGATATGAATCCCAGGCTCCTCGCTGGTTCTCTAATCACTCTAATCCTCTTAAAAAGAATTGCCATAAAACCAACAAAAACTCCAGAAAGAACTAGCATCTTTTGGATGAGCATGGCCTTCACTGGAGAGAGTTTTCTCAATATGCTTTTGGTGCCATTTTTCCTATGAATCAATCACAAATGTCCTGTGGGCAGAGCCCTGGCCAGGTACACCTGTCCACAGCTTTGCATTGTGGACTCTGAACTGTTGGCAGCATGGATGGATGGATGGATGGATGGATGGATGAGTGGATGAGTGGGTGGGTGGATGGATGGATGGATGGATGGATGAGTGGATGAGTGGGTGGGTGGATGGATGGATGGATGGATGAGTGGATGAGTGGGTGAGTGAGTGGGTGGGTGGATGGGTGGATGGGTATGTGAATGTATGGATGACTGCAGGAAGGAGTTGGAGAATATTACCTGGACAGCCTCAGAGTACAAATTCTAGGACATAAAACGTCAAATTAACATTTGTTAGTGTTTCTGGCACAGAAGACTGTCTCTTGGTGGAAAAACTCTGCTTTTGCCTCCCAGTGTAGACATCAGCAGTCAGTTAATTACATGTAGTTATAGTTACCACTGTTGTTTTTATAGTGTGTATGACTCCCTCATGAAGAGGTAGTAAACAATTAAAACACTTGCTCCTATACTGTCCTAAATACTCCTTTGGAGCGGCTGTGAAATCCACCATCCCGAGAGAGAGACAAGGGGAGAAAAGAAAGTGCCTTCCCTTTCAGAATACATCAAGCAGTAAAAAGTCACCAGTGGATGACAAGAGTGGTAGGGACATCTAAGGCTGAGGTAGCAGCAGCAGGTTCCGGGGGGGAAAGGAAAGTCTTAATAAAGGCTCTGTTGGCTCTCTTGCCCCTGGGGTCTTCTGCTGGGCCCCTGACTAGGTCTGCAAGTCACTAGTCCCTCCTGTGGGGGACTGGTCACCAAGGTGTTTTGCTGCTTTTGGAAGTAGGCAGACCTAGGTTCTATCCCCCTAGCTTTGTGACACTAGTTACTTAACCTCCCTGAGCCTAAGTTTACTCATTTGTGATTAAGGACAGGATTGTCCAGAGTGAGTGATGTAGGACACTGGGTGTCAGGGCGCGCTCAGCCAAGCGCTCACAGCGTGGATCTTCCCTCTCCCCGCGCTGCTGCAGGAAGCGGCCACAGGGAGGAGAGGCCGCAGGAGACGAGCCCTCCACTCGGCTTCCAAACGGCTCTCTGCGGTGCCTCTGCCGGCGAGGTCCGGGCGAGCGTTCCGGAGACAGCGCGCCCCCTAGAGGCCGGCCTCCCGAACAAGGGTTGCGTCCAAGGTAGGACTGATTAAAAAGCTTTGGGGGGCCCTAGGCCAATGCACAAGGTGGAAAGGAGCTAATGAACGAGAGCACAGCTGTTGATTTCGTTTTCTGGAGGCCTAGAGGGGTTCCTGTCGGTCCTAGCTTGCATCCCCAGGCCGCCGAACTGACCACAGTTGGCTAAGCTGAAAAAGCTTCTTTATTCGAATGGGAAAGACTCAGTTTCAACTACCATCTACTGAGCACTCACGAGGTTTCAGTCTCTGTGCTGGGTGCTTTCACTTACTTTTATCCCATTTAAATTCAGTAACCCTTTGAGGGAGGGTTTGTTTTTCTGATATGGTAACTGAAGCACTCTAAGAGAAAGTATGTACCCATGGTGGAAACGTGGCTACCGCGGGATTCGTTTAGTGTGCTAGGGCTGCGGCAGCAAACTACCAAAACCACAATAGAAATGTATTGTCTCATAGTTCTGGAGGCTAGGAGTCTGAAACAAGGTGTTGGTCACCTCCTCAGGTCAGGATCTTCTTCAGACCTTTCTCTTTGGACTGTAGATGTCTTGTGTTTGTGTGGTATTCAGTCTGTATGCGTATCTGCTCCAAATGTCCCCTTTTTAGAAGGACACTAGTCATACCGGATTAGGATCCTAAGGGACTCTTGTTTTAACTTGATTACTTTTGTAAAGATTCTATCTCCAAGTAAGTCACTTTCTGAGACGCTAGGGGTTAACACTTCAACATAAGAGTTAGGAGGACTCCGTTCAACCATAATGGGATTTAACCCACAACTGCTGATTCTAAGGCTGGTATTTGCCTATATAGCAGGATTCTTATACTTGGGTGTACATTAGATTTACCTAGAGGGACACCTGGGTGGCTCAGTCGGTTAAGCGTCGGACTTCGGCTCAGGTCATGATCTCACAGTTTGTGAGTTCGAGCCCTGCATCGGACTCTGTGCTGACAGCTCAGGGCCTGGAGCCTACTTCAGATCCTGCATCCCGCACCCCCCACCCCCACCCCCACCCCTTCCCTGCTCACACTCTGTGTCTCTCTGTCTCTCAATAATAAATGTTAAAAAAATTTTAAAAAAAGATTTACCTAGAGAATTTTTTTTTTTAATTTGTAAGAGGTGTGTGTGTGTGTGTGTGTGTGTTTTAGAGAGAGAAAGTGAATGGGGGAGAGGGGCAGATGGAGAGAATATTTTTTATTTATTTATTTTGAGAGAGAGGGCTCAAGCATGGGTGTGCAGGTGGGGGAGGGGCAGAGAGAGGGAGAGAGAGAATCCCAAGCAGGGCTCGATCTCACAAACCGTGAGATGATGACCTGAGCTGAAATCAAGAGTCAGACACTTAACTGACTGAGCCACTCAGGTGCCCTGAGAGAGAGAGAGAGAGAGAGAGAGAGAGAGAGAGAGAATCTTTTTAAAAATTTTTTTAATTTATTTTGAGAGAGAGAGAGAGAGTATGCACAAATGTAGGAGGAGCTGAGAGACAGAGAAGGAGAGAGAGAATCCCAAGCAGGCTCTGTGCTGTCAGCACAGAGGTCAACTCGGGGCTCAATCTCACAAGCCATGAGATCATGACCTGAGCTGAAATCAAGAATTGGACACTCAACCAACTGAGCCACCCAGGTGCCCCGTAGATTTAGGTTATTTATAAGATCTTAATTTTTCCTTTACATGGTGAATTAATGGGTGCTTATCTATATACACATCTACATTTATATCTCTAGTAATATGATCATATCTAATGAAGAGGCTACTCCAGGACCATTAAGGAAAGTATATCATAAACAGGATTATGATTTATCCTAATTCATTGCTGTGTACCTGAGACTACTCAATCCTCCAAATCGTTGGGCTTGTTCAGATTGGTTCATGATTCTATGAATCTCACTTAGCTTATTCTAATAGCTTAGATTTTCACAAGGTTCTGGAGTTAGGACCATTTTGTCCAAGCTACTTCTTTGATCAGTGCTGTGTTTTTACCAATCTAGATCAAGCAATACAGGTCACGATTTAGTGTGCCAATTCAGTTAGAAAGCTCAACTGATTAAGGTAGAGGAATCCAGAGACTGAAACTTCACTGAGTTAAGTGGAATCAGTTCAGTGGATAGGAAAAAGAAAGAGAAAAACAATTAGTTCCTATAAAACAGAAGAATATGAGTTGCTGAGACTCTCTTAAACATGTAGAGATAGCAAGTGCCTTGGCAGGAAGTGGTAACCAAAACATTAAACCACACCTTGAGAAAATGAGCATTAATTTGGGATTACAGCAGGGATAAAAAACAAAATACTGGTGGAAGAGAATAAGAAAATCTAATCTTCAGTGCCCACGGATCAGAAGGCAACGTTTTGACTTTGTTCTTCTGGTTTGGAAATGATGGAGTTGCGTTTCCATTTTAGAAACAATGTATTTTAAGTACCTCAAATACCCCATATTCTGTAGGCAAAAGTAAAGACAGTTAACAGAGCATAAATCTGTTTCATTTGACTACATGAGGGAGCTTCAAATTCTCCTTTAAAGCCCTGGCTAGTGCATTGTTCAGAAACAGTGGTGACACAGGGATCTGGGAGGCTTTGGAGGTACCCAAACTCAGAGAGTGGTTTGCCAAACAAGGAGCACTGAGTTGTCATGGTGTGAATTTGCAAAACTTGATACCTTTAGTGATATGGCATTCGCCTTGAATTTTAGTGCACAGTACATTTTGTTTTCATTGTAAGGAAAAGGATATGAGCAAAGATAAGGTAGTATGTTTTTCATATTTCTTCCCTTTTCTACCCTGTAAATAAAAGGGCAAAAGATATTACCGAGCAAATGTTTAGAAAAATTTGGCTTATTTTCATGCTTAGAAGTTTTGCTATAGGGATAGTCACTGCTACTGTTTACATGAGACATTCCTACCGGGGAAACTAAACTCTGAAGTATTTACTATGCTTAGATAAAACACATATTTTTCCTTGTGAGTACAGCATGTTCAGGTTTATACATACCATGTGTAATTCCCCAAGCACTTTTTCCAGCTCAAAAGCATGACATCAGATGCATTTGTGGAAGTTGATGTGAAAATTCTTTGCTCTTTAAAATACTTGCTAACTGAGCCTTATTAAAAGTATGCCTTGTTACTGAATTGGCTTTTATTGGTATTGACTCCAAAAATACTGATAAAATAGGAGGGAAAAATTATCTTTTCCCCATCGAATTTGAATGGAGAAATCCAAGACTGAGGGTGAGAAGTTTGTCATAATAATAGCAGAACCCTAGAAAGAAGAGTCAAAAATGAATGCAGCTGAAGAACCCAGAGACTTCTCTGGTTTGTGCCATCCTGAGGCTCTGATTCATGTAGTACCCTAACGCCATTCTGTACGTTTCCATCATTCAGAAAATATCTAAACAGTCCGTAGTATTAGGGAAAAAAATTAGCCAATTGTGAACAGAGCCCAGAAGATGGCACAAAACATTTCTTTACCGTACTCATCACATCATTATTCAGTCTTGCCACCCGACTATGCCGCATGACAAGACCAGAAAACATCTTTCTCACTAAAGCAACTGAGGAATGCGTTAACAGGTGGAGCCCCTGCAAACTCTCTCAAAGGACAGCTCTGTGGTTGCTCTGCTTGGGAGGCCAGGTGTGAGATATCACCACTGACACAGCCTCCCCAATCCCAATGGTGACGATGGGATCTTACAGTGGGAGAGATAGTGGCAGCCCTTAGTCACCAGAGGCAGAGTGGGTGCCTCTATGGTGGAGGGTAATCAGGATGCCTTTGCCTGAACTTTGATGGTAGTGAATTTGCCATGCTCCTGGAGTGAAATAGATGAGCCACCTTCTAGAGTATGGCTTGGTCTATATAAGAGGAAGACGCTCTAAGTCTAGTAGCCAAACACCTGCCTTGAGCCACCACTGTGGACAGTCATGGCCTCTTACCAGTTTCCAGACTTAGGTCAATTTACAGACCCAAAGCTCCGTGATTCAAGAAGAGGCAGGTTGCCCTGGAGGAAGGATCCTGCTTGCTCCCACATAAGCAGAACACACGGGGCCAGAATCAAGGGTTAGAAATGGGAGTGGCTCTTTTTATTATTTTACCTAATGAACTCACTTCCAGTTAATTTTTGCTTTTCATCCTGATAACCTTGGGTTCTGCTGGTTTGGAGGTCTTAGTCCTGGAAGAGGAAATCTTTCCACTGGGGAAAATAACTACAGTTCCATTAAATTGGAAAGTGAGATGTCCACCTGGTCTTTTTGGGCTGTTTTATGCCATTGAACCAACAGGCAGAAAAGAAGTTCCTCTAATGGCCACAGTGATTGATCTGAACCACCACAGAGAAACTAAATTGCTGCTACACAGTAGGGACAAGGAGAACTTTGTCTGAAACCCAGGGGATTTTCTGGGGTGTCTTTAGTATTTCTATGCCCAGTGTTATGATGGAAACCATAGAAACAAACAAACAACAAATGCAAGATAGTTGACTACTCAGTCCTTTTTCGAATTTGGGCTATTCTACCACTTAAAGAATCCCCACCAGCTGAGGTTCTGACTGAGGGTGAGAGAAATACAAAATGAGTAATAAAGGAAAGAAGTCATAGATATCAATTATGGCCTCATGGCCAATTAAAGAAACGAGGAGTGTATTGCTTTGCACATTTTCTCTTTTCTTGGTATATGTAGGTTTTTATTTGCATATATCAACCATTTTCTTCATCTTTCTTCTTCTCATTTTTATTTTTAAATATAAGTTGTTGGAGAATAACTTTATAGCTTAGTCTTTAGGGTAACAGAATAGCAAATTGAATTGTGACAAGATTTGGGGGTTAATTAACATAATCAGTGATGGACATAGTGACTGTTTGGACCTTGCCTTTCTTCATTTTGAGGAAAGGGTGAGAACTTCTTCACTTGGAAGGACACCTGTATCTTATTAGTTAGAAATATAAAGTTGCTTTGCTATTTTATAGAAGTTGCAATGTTTAGAGAAAGGTGTATATGGAAGCTGTATAGCCAAAGGGGTAGGCTGTGTCAATTATTAACTTATTGCTTCTCAGCTCCAAATCCATACTTCATTGCCTGCTCTGTGATAATGGAGGTGGACCCTATAAATATTTCTCCCTTGCCTACTGAGATGATGCTAAGTGTTGTTGGTAAAAGGTACTGGAGGAACACTGGAGGAAACGGGGTTTTGCTTCCTGGTTCCAATGTGCTTCTCATAAAACTAGGCTTCTGCTGTGAGGGTAGCTTGTCAGGCTGGGTTCCTACAGTAAGCAGGGGCCAGCAGCCCCTGGTGGTCAGTTGGCACATGGCACATCCCTGTGGGCAGCTTCCCCTGGCCCACCTTGGGCAGCTTCACAGCAGAATGGTGCCAGCATGGCACTTCCCCGTGAACAGCTTTCCTTAGCACCCCAGACAGCAAAGGTAGGCAAGTTGAAAGCCATGACACCTTTCTGTGCATGGCTTCCTCTGGCACCCCAAATAGCCCATATCCAGCAAGTCCCCCTATCACAGCACCCTAGCATCCATAAGCCAAGGAATGCCAAGGATTGTCAGGAACCACCACCAGCTGGAAGAGACAAGGAAGGAGTCTTCCATAGAGACTTTGGAAAGAGAATGGCCTTGCTGACACCTTGATCTTGAACTTCCAGCCTCTAGAACCGAGAGACTTCCCGAATCCCAGTCTCTTCCCAGGTGTTCTCTTCCCTAGTCGGCACATTACCTGGAATCAGGGGTAGTGACAGAATGCATTACAGTGCATCACCTCTAGAAGGGGATAATGAGACACAGTGCATTATAGCACATAACCTCTAGTAAGGGGTAGCATGACAAAGATTTTTAAATGTTTGCTTAATGTGCTCAAAGAGAAAAATTAAAGCATAGTAGCTATTAATAATGAATGATAAAAAAATATTAAATCCTTAGTTTTTATTATGTGACATTACCGCATCTGTTAGTTGGCAGGAAAGCACCCTCAGGTTCCAATGTGTCCATTCCCTGACTGCCAACAGACTGCTGACATGTGCGAAGGGCTCCAAGTATCCATTGGGTCACCCATATAAGGCATTTATAAAGTATTCTTGTCACATTAGAACTTGACTGGATCCAACCTACTGTTCCTCTGTTGTCACTAATACTGCTCTTATCTCGTTTGTCCTGTGCCTGTGTTAAAAAAAGGACATACATGGGGCGCCTGGGTGGCACAGTCGGTTAAGCGTCTGACTTCAGCCAGGTCACGATCTCGCGGTCCGTGAGTTCGAGCCCCGCGTCAGGCTCTGGGCTGATGGCTCAGAGCCTGGAGCCTGTTTCCGATTCTGTCTCCCTCTCTCTCTGCCCCTCCCCCATTCATGCTCTGTCTCTCTCTGTCCCAAAAAATAAATAAACGTTGAAAAAAAAATTTAAAAAAAGGACATACATTGCTACTAATAACCAAGATGCTAAATGGTGATTACACCTAATAATGCAAAGATTTTTTGAAAATATATAAGATTGTCTTTTTATGTACAGGAATGTGTGGAATTGATATGAGAACTGGAATCTCATATCAATTTGGAATTGGAATGAGGATTGATGAGAAATTCATCTGTACCCACTTAAATGATATTGCACAACAAAACAGGTACCAACAGATCCCATTTTCATTTCCCCATGATTTTTATCTAAGATAATATCCTATGTAGATTGGTTATTTCCATACTTTGTTTTGTTGTAATCTACTTAGGAGGTCCTGTGAAATGTTATTTTGCCTAAGTGACTTGAGACTGGAGTTGATCTTTTGGCCAGAAGACCTTGGCACTAAGGGGTTAGTGCTAATTTTCCTTGGGGGTGTTCTACTGGGCATTACTTGATGTTGTCACATAACTTTTAAGATATGTTCTGGAAATTTTGTTGATTAGTCTATATTCTATTGCATAGTGTGGAACACGTATAAGGCTTAGTTAACCTCTATATACTATGATAGCTTATTGCTGACTAGTTATAGTGTATTTAGGATTGCCTATAATAATTTAAGCTGCTTATTGATGTAATGGTAGCAACATGTAATCTTGTACATTACATTTACTGAGATGTTGCCTTTTTTATTTTAAAAGACTTATACAAATAGAATTCAAGTGTGCCTTTTACTTCAGTGAGGGTTAATTTGCAAAAATTTTTAATGACATCCCACTGATTCAGATTTCACTTGAAACTGACTTCAGGAAATTGTCCTGTATATTCCAAAAGAGAGAAAGAAAATTATGAGAGAAAAGCAGGCAGAAATTGAACAAGAATAAATGAGTATCAAAAATAGTGAATGAGAGATGCTTAACTGACTGAGCCACCCAGGCGTCCCTCTCACTTAATTCTTATACAGCTTCTTTGAGTCAGGCATTATCACCCTCCATTTTACGGATGAGAAAACCAAGGCTCCTCCAAACATTCCCTTTCTTTTTAATGGAACCTGGCAACTTCTGAGGACCTTAAAGCCCTGTTGGGTGGAGGCTGAATTCCTTCTCACACTGAAATTCCTCAGGGTCAGGAAGTGAGGACGGTGCCCCGCTCTCTCTCCATTTTAGCTTCCAGAACATTACCCTTCATCCCTATGCCCAAGATCCTAAAAACAGTTTATCTGGAGTCAGTTTTTGAATGAAAGTCCATCAGATGCTAAAGCACACGCTCTTTCCACACACTCCACCTGGGAAGATGAGCCAGCAGTGGGGCCATCTGTGCTCTTACCTCCCAGGCAAACCAGTGGGGCAAGTCCTAGAGTTAGCTCTCCAGTTTCAGTTTCCCCACCTGTAAAATCAAAGTACACCAGCTGTGTGTGTGTGTAAACGGGGAAATGAATGTGAGTGGATCAGTTGTTAAGGAGGGTCAGTGTATGTAAGGACCTGGGCTCAACAACTGGAAAGGTCAGAGTTCAAAGCCTGGCTGTGACAATTCTTAGCTGTGTGAACTTGGAAAAGTTGCTCAACCTCCCCATACTTGACTTTCCTGAACTTCCTCTTTCTTTTGACCCAACATTTTACTATGAAAATCTTCAAACATGTAGGCAAGTTGAAATAATTATACAGTGAGTACCCATATACCTACCGTCTAGATTCTACAACCAACATTTTACTGTTATCTGCTTTACCCTAATCTATCCATTCCTTTATCAATGTGTTACAAACTGAATGCTTGTGTCTCCCCCAAGATTCATACGTTCACCTACTCCCAGTGTAGCTGTATTTGGAGATGGGGCCTCTAAGGAAGCAATTAAGATAAACTGAGGCCATAAGGGTGGGGCCGTAATCCTGATAGGATTCCAGTGTCTTTCCGTAAGAGGTCATGTGAGTACATGGTGAGATCGCAGCTGCCTACAGGCCAAGAGGCCTCAGAAAGATGCCTACCTTGTCAGCACCTTGATCTTGGACTTCCAGCCTCTAGAACTGTGAGAAATAAATTTTCTGTTGTTTAAGCCTCCCAGTCAGTGGTCTCTTGTTATGGTAGCCCTGGAAGACTAATATACTGAATATTGATCCAACTTATCATTTTGTGCATTTCAAGATAGGTTTGCAGATAGCAGTACATTTCACCCGTAAACATGTCAGCATGCGTATCATTAACTGGAGTTCAATATTTATTTACATATTTCTTTAATCTTATTAAAAATAAATATATGACTATTAAAAACATATATGTTGTATGGACATCTATGTGCTGTGTACTCCTTTTAGACAATCTTAAGAATTTACAGAGTGAAGAGCTTGTATACAATAGTTTTTTGGTTTTTTTTTTTAAACTTCAGTTTGGGGCTCCTGGGTGACTCAGTTGGTTGAAACTCTGAGTCAGATCATTGTTCATGGGATTGAACCCCGTGTCAGGCCTTTGCTGGCAGTGTAGATCCTGGTTGGGATTCTTTCTCTCTCTGCTCCTGCCCTGCTCATGCTCTCTCTCTCTCTCAAAATAAATAAATACACATTAAAAAAACAAACAAGCAAAAAACTTCAATTTGAAGGAAAAGCTCTTGTTAGAACTACACTTGTTGGTTTCAACGCTTTTTTGGACATCATCAATTGCTGAAGTATGATTCTATGGAAAGGGAATTGAAATGGGGTTCAGAGATTGGATTATCATGCTGGCTTGGTCAGATCTTTGCAAGTCCATCAACTAGAAAATTCTAATACTGAGGATGTCCTCCACCTTTTCAGCTTATTCAACTCATTTATTCTTTCATTCAGTTATTTAATTCATTGAATAAGTGGTATTAAAGTCCGTGGGCCCCTCATTTGCATAGGCCCTTCTAAATCCTGGCAAAGACTCTTGTAACATATTCACGTGGTCATGTGTTTTCATAAGATTTACAAAAATAAGAACTTTCACTTTAACTGGCTAATGGCTATGTTTTTTCCACTCCAGCTTCCCCTCTGTCACCCTGTGCTGGGTGGTGTTGGAGTGGCCATAAGCACTTGGGAGGCTAAGGAGAAGTTGAGTTGGGGGATCCATTTCGGGAGGGTTTCTTGGCAGGTATCAATGTGGTTCACAGTCATTTCACATACAGTGAAGTTACTGTGAACTGTCCAGATGCAGGCGTGGCTCCAGGCTTTCTCCAGCCATATACTGTGCCAACTTATCTGACACTGTGACATGAAGAGGCAAGAGGTCATATTGCTTCATGAGCGTGTTCACAGTGCCCACCATCAGCAGTATAGGGGTCCTAAAGGGGAAGCAAGGCTTGAAATACAGCACCGGAAGCTAATCTGTGGAACATTTTGATCAAGATGAAAACTGGGGGTGGAAAATTTGGTTCTATTGGCTGAAAGATCTCTTCTGGGAGGAACATCCTCGATCATGTCCTGAAATCTTACAGTGCGCAATATGAAAAAACTTGATAGAGTTTCTCCCAAATTACATAGCAATCCTAAACATTTGTGAGGCATTAGAAATCATGAGCTGGGAAGCTGAAGGAAACTTTTCTAATTTATTGATAATAAAAAACAAATTTCAATCAGTTATGCTAGAGAAAAGACTGAAATCTTTCTCTTTCCTCTATAAAAATGACAATTCAAACATTGTCATCCTATAAACAGGTGATTATGTAGCCAAAAAAATGTAAAGAAAAAATATTATACAGGTTATTTAATCATTAACTAATAAAAATTTTTTATTTTTCCAAAATTTATAATGTAGAGGTGATTTATTTAGCCATTACCTAATAAAAATATCATGTTATTTTTCTGAATTTTGAAATATTTGCAGTATTTGGAAGCTTTCTAAAAATAGTAATTGGCAATTTTTTCTCATTCCTAATATTCACTTTCACAGCTCAAGTTGTAGTTATTTGTAGTTCTGTATTATTTTTCTTAATGAGGGTGCCCGGATTGAATAAGCTTTAGGCTTCAGAAAGCTGAGTCTTTCCATGTGTCACCCTAAGAGTGACAGTGACCTGATTGGGCCACAGTTGTCAAAGAAAATGCAGAAAGAATTGTGAAATTTGATAGTCCCACTGGCATCAATATTACTCATGGGTATTTCGTTTTTGTTCCAAGATGCCTCCTTAAAACCAGGCGGTGAAAGTATTCGAGTGCTAGCTTCTGTTCGCTGAGCGGCTGGCCTGGCCCCTTCTGACTCTAATATGTGTTTGTTACTGGTGCTGCTGTTCTGATGCAGCCATCACTGTGTTCCAGACTCTGTTAAGCACATTACACACAAAACCTCAATCATTCTTCACAGCAACCCAGGTAAGCATTGATTAAATTTCACAAATTCATTCATTCAAAAGCATTTACTGAGTGCCCATAAAAGCAAGGCGTAGTGCTAGCCACTGGGAATAGAGTGTTGGACAAACAGACAGGGTCCCAGCTTTCTTGGAGCTGAAATGTTAGCCAGGGAGACAGACATTAAGAACTAGGTGATGATACGTGGAGGGGACAAAGACATTCATCTTGGTCTGAGGAGTTAGAGAAGGCACCCCTGAGAGGGTGAAAAGCAGAGACCCTGTCCACGTAGAAGTCAGCTAGGCAAAGAGGGACAACAACCATTGAGGCAGGGTGACCAGCATGTGCAGAGGCCCAGATTTTACAGGTAAGGATGCACAGGGTCATTTACTCATTCATTTGTTCAACCAATATTTATTGAGCACCTGTGATGTGCCAGGCATGGACCTCAGTCCTGGGAAACTGGTGAATCAAGATAAATATAAGGCCTTCATGGCACTTATATTTATTTCAAAGGAAAAATAAAAACAATACACAAATTAAGTCTGTGAATAACTATCTTATAGTTGTAAGTGCTACGGAGGAATAAAATAAGATAGATAATGTGTTTTGGGGTCTGCTTTTGATTAGTGTTCAGAGAGGGCAGCTTAAAGGAATGGCATTTACTAGTGAGCTGTAACCTGAATGACAAAAAGGAGCGTTCATACCAATACCTGAGGGAAAAGCAACCCAGGCAGAGGAAATAGCAAGTGCAAAGGCCCTGAGGTGGGACCAACTGCGCAAGTTGGAAGATTAGGAAGAAGGCTGGTGTGACTGGAATAGAGTCGGAGAGGGAAGCAGGGGCCAGCTCCTGAAGAACAGAGTTTCCTACCTGGGGCTTCTGGTGTGGTGGACTTACTGTTCCACCCAATCCTGGGGGCAACCAGATATAAGCACAGCCTCATCTATTCCCTCAGGGTTAGGAGTTAGGAAGTGGTTCTGGGTACTGCAGGAGGCCTTTGGAATGCTATATACTGGGAGTAACGGGTTCTGACTTTCGAAGGCCAGTCCGGCTGCTCTGTAGAGAATAGATGGTACGGCAAATGGTGGTGGCCCAGAGACCATTCAGGAACCTGATGCTGAAGAAGAAGCTGGAGAGGCTGATAGAAGTGGAGATACAGAGACATGAACAGTTTGGGACATTTTGGAGGTAAAGTGCACAAGTGATCTGTCCAAGCCCGCTCTGCCAACAAGGAGCAGAGCCAGGGTTTGTGACAGTTGAGTTGCATGCAGATGGAGTCTCTGAGATGATTACTTAGGTGGAGCAGAGACAGTGTTCATCGCAGTTAAGGGCCAAGGCATGAGCCTGACTCTGATGCTGGCCAGGTATGACCTGAAAGAGATGCTTCACTGTACCGTGCCTCTGTTTCCTCATCTGTAAGTTGGCACAATAATCATAGCTACCTCAGAGGGTTATAGTGAGAACACACAGCACCCAGAACAGTTCCTGGCATACAGTCAATAAATGTTAGTTTGTTTGTTTTTTTTAATTTTTTTTTTCAACGTTTATTTATTTTTGGGACAGAGAGAGACAGAGCATGAACGGGGGAGGGGCAGAGAGAGAGGGAGACACAGAATCGGAAACAGGCTCCAGGCTCTGAGCTGTCAGCCCAGAGCGCGACGCGGGGCTCGAACTCACGGACCGCGAGATCGTGACCTGGCTGAAGTCGGACGCTTAACCGACTGCACCACCCAGGCGCCCCAAGATAAATAATGTACAGGGGAGCCTGGGTGGCTCAGTCAGTTAAGCGTCCGACTCTTGGTTTCAGCTCAGGTCGTGATCTCACGGTTTGTGAGTTCGAGCCCCACATCGGGCTCTGCACTTGCAGTGTTGAGGCTGCTTGGGATTCTGTCTCCCTCTCTCTCTGCCCCTCCCCTGCTTGTGCATGTTCTCTCTCTCAAAAAAGATAAACTTAAATAATTAAAATAAATAATGTAAATAACATAAAATTTACCATTTTAAGTACATAGTTCAGTGGCATTAATATCTTCACACTATGTACAAACATCACACTATCCACTTGCAGGACTATTTCATCTTTCCAAACCAACATTCTGTACCCGTTAAACGACGATTCCTCATTGCTTCCTCCTTGTCCCCAGTGTTCTGTTTCCTGCTCTCTGTCCCTATGAATTTGCCTATTCTGGGCACCTCAGAGAAGCAGAATCATACACTATTTATCCTTTTGAGTCTGGTTTATTTCACTTACCACAATGCCTTCAAGGTTCATTCATGTGTCAGAATTTCATTACATTTGAAGGCTGACTGATATTCCACGGTAGGTACATTTTGTTTAGCCATTCATCTGGTGATGGGCACTTAGATTATTTCTACCTTTTGGCTCTTGTGAGTAATGCTGCTATGAACAGTGAATATGTAAGTATACGACTTCCTGCTTTTAACTCTTTTGAGGATATACCTAGAAGTAAAATTTCTGGATCGTATTGTATTTCCATGCAATTTAACTTTTGGAGGAACTGCCGAACTGTTTTCCAAGTGGCTGTACCATTTTACGTTCCCACAAACGGTGCACAGGGGTTCCTATTTCTCCACATCCTGGCCAACACGGACTATTTTCCAATTTTTTGGTGATAGCCATCCTAATGAATGTGAACTAGAAAAATCATTTTTTTAAGGAAAAAACTGAAAATTTCCCAACAGATGCTTGCAACCCAGCTGTTGGCAGATGCCTTTTGTCCTCCATTGGCTACTTCTACAGGTAAGAGCCAACATTTTAAAGTTAGGAGATTTCTCTCTCTCCCTCTCTGTCTCTCTGTGTCTCTCTCTCTGTCTCTGTCTCTCTCTCTCTCTCTCTCTCACACACACACACACACACACACACACACACACACACACACACGGCTTCTCCCCAGACATCCCACAGATCCAGGCCAGGACATACGTGGGCATAGTTGTTACATTTCTGCATACATGTCCTACGAACCTTTTTACTGGAATAACCCACTTTGCCTTGCTTGAGGCATACCTTTTATTTCCCTGCTGGCTTTTTTTCTTCCATGGTGGCCATCCCTTCTTCTGCCTGGTCACATCCTCCTGTTCATCAAGGCCCCTGTTCTCTCCTCTCTCGACGTCTCTCCTTTCTCTTCAGCTCAGTCTGGTTCAAGGAAAGAGGAAGTTGGCAGTGCTGTTTGTTAGGGGGAGCACCAATGTCCTGAGGGGTCCCTGAGGGTAGCTGCAATGTGGTAGAGCTGAGCAATTAGAGATTCTGAGTCAGTCTCTGATGATTACCCCAAAAGGCTAGGCAGTAGCATTGTGAAAAGTCTCTAAGCCCCCACTCTAGGACCACGCTGATTGAGATCATCCACGAATCTCTCCAGGTATTCTTCGCCTTTTATTTTCTATTCATTCATCCTTTCATCTAGTACACATTTACTGAGCACCTGCCATGTGCCAGGCATAGGCTGTGGGGATACAAAGGTGGTTCCTTCTCTTCCCCAGGACTGATGGGAGAGCTTCTGAGACACTGAGACTAGTTGGGTCACTATTTCCCATTACAGAAACCACCAAGAAAAGAGGGAAACCGACAGCTAGTATTGCTTGGGTTTATTATAGGGCGGTGACAGTGGACACTCAAACTTGAGTGTGCTCAGAATCACCTGGAGGGCTTGTTGGGACACAGGTTGCTGGAACCCATCGTAGAGTTTCTAATTCAGTAGGTTTGGTGTGCGATCTGAGAATGTGAATTTCCAACAAGTCCTTAGGGGATGCTGATGCTGCTGGTTCCGGACACACCTTGAGAAACTGTTCTTTTTTTTTTTTTAATGTTTATTATTTACAGAGAGACAGAGAGACACAGCACCAATGGGGGAAGGGCGGGGAGAGAGGGAGACACAGAATCCAAAGTAGGTTCCAGGCTCTGAGCTGTCAGCACAGAACCCAACACAGGGCTCAAACTCAGGGACCATGAGATTATGACCTGAGACGAAGTCAGATGCTTAACCGACTGAGCCACCCAGGCACTCCGAGAAACACTGTTCTATGAAAACAATGCCAGAGTTGTTGTAAGAAAACTCCCTCCCCTTCGGCTGTATCTCCTTAGCTAAACATCCCAATTCATACAACAGCCATTGCTGTTAAATGTTACTGGAAGGTTGCTGAAATGCCTGGCTGTCTTGATAGCAATCCCAAATTATTACTGGGGCTAGAAATGAGCTATCCCTTTGGCTGGGCCCACATGTGGGGAAAGGAATTTTACCTCAGAATAACGAACCAGTAACTTTCTGAGTTGTTAGTTCTGCATGCCAGGGATCCTTGGAAAAGCCCTTTTAAGTCTAGTTGGAATCAGCTTTGAGTCTTTCCCTGAAGGTGCAGCTACTGAGGCTGCTGTTGCCAAGACCACTCACTGGAAATGGCGGCTCCCCCAAGACAACCACTCATCTCTGCAGAGACACATCTGGAACTCTAATCACTGGCGTTATCAGGAGGTCACTGTCTTGTCTTCTCTTTTTCCAGGCAACTAGGCAGCTCTTAGTTTGTCGGTTCAAGAACTGAATTCTACCATCTCCACTTATTTAACATTTGTCCTAATCAAGAAACAAGTATTATTTTATGTATCCTCACCATCTACAGTAAAAAAGGGAGTGGAGTAGGAGAAACTCCTAACTGCCCTTCGACGGTGTAGATTAGTATTTACAGGTGCATATGACTCTATCTGTGGTTCTTTTTCCTTTCACTTTGGATCTGTCCTGATTTGAGGGAAATCAATGCTTTCTTTCCTGGTGGTAAAATTCTAAACGATGTTTTACCTAAAGCAGTGGTTCTCAGCCTTGGTTACACATTGAAATCATCTATGGAACTTTATAAAGTACTGATCCCAATGGCCAAAGCTGGAACAATTTGGGCAAAAAATCAAATAGTATTGGATTATAACTCAAAATATAAATAAATATCCGTGGGCCTGTACTGACATACATAAAGACTTGAATAAAGAAATAGGGGCGCCTGGGTGGCTCAGTCGGTTGAGCGTCTGACTCTTGATTTCGGCTCAGGTCATGATCTCACAGTTTGTGAGAATGAGCTCCCATCAGGCTCTGTGCTGACAGTGCAGAGCCTGCTTGGGAGTCTCTCTCTCTCTCTCTCTCTCTCTCCCTCTGTCCCTCCCCCACTCACACACACCTTCTCTCTCTCAAAATAAAAAATAAACATAAAAAAATTGGGAAAATAGACAAATCTCCTGTGCAGAAGAACTCTAAATAAATTATGTAGAGACTCTGTCCTCTAGGAGGCAGAGCATAACTCCTTAAATTGCATCTGTCCCCTCCTACAACCAAAAAAAAAGCACAACACCTGGGGGGCCTTTTTGGAGTTTGGAAACAACATATTTTTCATTTGAGTGTGCTATTCCAGCCCATTCACCAAGTGACCTAAAAAGCTGCTAGTTTGGAGTGGGGCCCAGAACAACAGAAGGCTCTGCAACAAGTCTAAACTGAGCCCCACTAGCAGTTCGGCTGCTCGGCCCGTATGATCCAGGAGATCCCATGGCGCTTAAGTTGTCAATGGCAGATAAGGATGCTTTTGGAGACTTTGGCAGGTCCCAACAGGTGAACCGCAGCACAAGTCCCTAGGATTTTGGATCAAAACTCTGCCATCTTCTGCAAATAACTACTGTCCTTTTGGGAAACAGCTCTCAGCCTGCAACTGGGCTTTAGTAGAGACTTAATGCTTAACTATGGGCCACCAAGTTTACATGAGACCTGAGCTTCCCATTATGAACTGGGTGTTATATGACCCACCAAGCCATAAAACTGGGCATACACAGCAGCACTCCATCATCAAATGGAAGTGGTATATTTGTAATTGTGCACAAGTAAGTTACATGAAAAAGAGGACCAAATGTACTTGGTCTTCACCCCTGCTGGACTATCTTCTCTCCCCCAGCCTGCACCTCCCCAGCCTTGCCTACAATCAGTAACAGAGTAAAAGAAGATTTGGGCCTGGTTTACAAGTGGTTCTGCAGAAATATAAAGGCACCACACCCCCTGAAAGTGGACAGCTATAGAACTACGGCCCCTTCCTGGGACATCCCTGGAGGCAGTGGTGAAGGGAATCCCTCCCAGTGGGCAGAATTTCAGGCAGTGCACCT
Source organism: Felis catus (assembly GCF_018350175.1). NCBI lineage: Eukaryota > Metazoa > Chordata > Mammalia > Carnivora > Felidae > Felis > Felis catus. Next base: position 21,609,627 of record NC_058368.1, on the reverse strand, counting down.
GGTTGTCAGTTTGTTTGGAAGAAGAATGGCCAGATGTGTGATTATATACTGCTTCATGGACTATGGCCAATGGTTTGGCTAGATGGTCGGGGACTTGGAAGAAACATGATTGGAAACTTTGGTGACAAGGAAACTTGGGGAAGTGTATGTAGAAAGCCCTCACTGAATAGGAAAAAAATGTGAATATATTTGTGTCCCATATGAATATTAACCAGAGGGTGAGCATAGCAGAGGCAAATTTTGATAATCAAGTGGATAAGATGACTCATTCTGTCTTTCCCCAAAGAGAGGCTCTGTCATATCACCTAGAGGGCTCATGAACAAAGTGGCTATGGTGGTAGGGATGGAAGTTATGCATGGGCTCAGCAACATGGGCTTCCACTCACCAAGGCTGACCTGGCTTTGGTCACCACTGACGGCCCAATCTGTCAGCAGCAGAAACCAATACTGAGCCTCCAACAGGAAATGATTTTCCAGGGTGATTAGCCAGTTACCTGGTGGTAGCCTGATTATACTGGACTGCTTCCATCATGGGAGGAGCAGTGTTTTGTTTTTACTGGACTAGGTTCTTACTCTGGATATGAGTTTGCTTTCTTTGCCTGCAATGTTTCTGCTGAAATTAATATCCATGGACTTACAGAAAGCCTCATCCACCATCATGGTATTCCACACAGCATTGCTTCTCATCATGGAACTCAACAGCAAATTAAGTACAGCAGCGGGTCCCTGCTCAGGGATTCACTGGTCTTACCATGTTCCCCTCCTCACCGCACCCCACCCCCACCCCCATGAAGTAGCTGGCTTGATAGAATGGTGGAATGGCCTTTTGAAGACTCAGTTACAGCACCAGCTAGTTGGAAATACCTTGCAGGGCTGGGGCAAGGCTCCCCAGAAAGCTGTACATGCTGCGAATCAGCATCCAATATGTGATGCTGTTTGTCCCCTAGCCAGCATTCATGAATCCAGGAATCAAGGGGTGGAAATGCAAGTGGCACCACTTATATTACCCCTAGTGACCCACTAACAAAGCTTTTTGCTTCCTATTCCCACAACCTATGCTTTGCTGGTCTAGAGGCTTTAGTTCTAACGGGAAGAATGCTTCCACCAAAAGACACAACAATGAGTCCACTGAACTGAAAGTTAAGACGGCTGCTCAGCCACTTGGGCTCCTCATGCCTTTGAATCAACAAGCAAAGAAGGGAGTTATGGTGCTGGCTGGGGTGACAGATCTTCACTACCAAGGGGAACCTTGACTGCTACTCCATATGGAGTGTAAGAAAGAGTATGTCTGGAGTATAGGAGATCCCTTTCGGTGTCTCTTAGTACTACCATGCCCAATGGTTAAGGTAAAGGGAAATCTACAACCCAATCCAGGCTGGACAATTAATGGCCCAGATCCTTCAAGAATGAAGGTTTGGGTCGCTCCATCAGGTAAAGAACCATGGCCAACTGAGGGGCTTGCTGAGGGTAAAGGGAATACAGAATGGGTAGTAGAAGAAAGTAGTTATAAATACCAGCTACAACCATATGACCAGCTAGAGAAACAAGGAGTATAGTTTTCATGAATATTTAAGCTATAGGATACCAAGGAGAAGAGTAAACATTACTCAAGGACTTTATCTCTTCTTCTGGATAAGGGGTTGGTGTGTTTTCAGCTGTATGCAAGATAGTTGTATTGTGTTTGGTGGAATTATGACTTTGCTATTGTCTTTATTTGGAGATTAAGTATGGTTTAAGGAGATGCATATGGGTGCCATGCCTACAAAGTGTGGACTTGTGATGATTAATTTTATGTGTCAATTTGCTAGGCTATGGGGTACCCAGATATTTGGTTAAAATTTATTCTGGATGTTTCTATGAAGGTATTTTTGGGTAAGATTAGCATTTAAATTGGTAGACGGAGTAAAGCAGATTATCCTCCTTAAGGTAGGAGGGATTCATCCAATCAGTAGAATGTCGACCTTCCTCCAAGTAAGAGAGAACTCTTCATATATGACAACCTTTGAACTAGGAAAAAGGCTCTTTTCTTGCCTTCAGACTGAAACTGAAACATTGTTTCAGGCCTTCAGACTCAGATCAGAACTATTTACTATCAGGCCTCCTCTGTCTCCCGGTGGCCAAACTCACCTTGTAGATCCTGGGACTTGCCAAACTCCATAATTGCCAATTTCTCATAATCTCTCCCTCTCTCTCTGTATGTGTATATCTTTATATTCTATTTATCATCTATCTATCTATCTATCTATCTATCTATCTATCTAATCATCTCCTATTGGTTCTATTTCTCTGAAGAACCCTCACTAGTACAGGGAGAATGGACATATCTCCCAAATCTATTCTCTGCAAATCTATTCTGCCCACAAGTAGGTGGAACATAACTCCCCACTCTAAGTGTGGGCTGTACAGAATGACTTCCTTCCAAAGAGTACAGTATGGAAAGGGGGGAAAAGAGTAGCTTTACAGTAGAGAAACCTGACAAAACACTACCTTAGTCAGGTGACCAAGGTCAACATCAACAGTGACAAGTGATGTTGATAGTATGTAACCTTGATATGGTGTGATGAAAATGGCACTTTACCTCTGTGGTCTTACTCCCCAAGAACTGTAACTCCATGGATCCAGCCTCAAGAGCAGGAGCATGGAGAAGTGGTGACTTGGGCTCTAATGCTCTCTTTTGGCACTGGGAAGGACTGTCCCTTTGCATGTATCAGCCCCAGGTTTTTTGGTGAGAAGTATGGTCTCCAAAGGGATGGAGTGATCATCTGGAGAAGGAAAGATAGACTTTTTCATACTATGAATTGGTGGAAAAGATTACACTAGTTTTACTTATATTTTCTCTTTCCATAATTAGTATGTAACATTTTTGCCCTTTTTTTGGGTAACAACTTTATTGAGATCTAATTCATATGCCATATATCTTATTCATTTAAAGTATACAATTCAATCGTTTTTAGTTTATTTACAGAGTTGTGCAACCATCAGCACAATTAATTTTAGAATATTTGCCTCCCACCAGAAAGAAACATTCCCTTTATCATTCCCTGCCTCATTTCCTCCCTAGGCCCAGGCAACCACTAATCTACCTGTTTCTGCAGATTTGCCTACTCTGGACATTTCACATAAATGGAGTCATACAACACGTAGTCTTTGGTGACTGATCGGCCTCTTTCACTTAGTGTTAATGTTTTCAAGGTTCATCCATGTTATAGCACGTGTCAGTACTTCCTTTCCTTTGTTCCCAAGTAATATTCCCTCATATGGATATACCACATTTATTTATTCATTCATCAGCTTTGGACAACCAAGGACTGAATGCTTGTGTTCCCGCCAAATTCATATGTGGAAGACTAATCTACAATGTGATGGTGTTTGGAGGTGGGGTCTTTGGGAGATAATTAGGTCATGAGGGTGGAGCTCTTGATAGGATTAGTGCCCTTATAAAAAGAGGCATACAAGAGCTTACTCCCTCTCTCTCAACCCCTAGGAGGATATAATGAGAAGATGACCATTTGCAAACCAAGTAGAGGATTCTCATCAGAATCCAACCACGATCTTAGATTTGCAAGCCTCCAGAACTGTGAGAAATAAGTTTCTGTTGTTTAAACCACTCAATCTATGATAATTTGTTGTAGCAGCCCAAACTGACTAAGATATAAACCTTTGGGTTGTTTCCACTTTTTGGACGATTATGAATAATGTGGCGATGGACATTCATATATAAGTTTTTGTGTGCACATATTTTTCAATTTCTCTTGGGCATATACCTAGGAGTGGATTTGCTGGGTCATTGTTAATTCTATGTTAACCTTTTAAGGAAGAGCCATACTTTTCCAAAGCAGTGCACCATTTTACATTCCCACCAGCAGTGTATGAGGGTTCTGCTTTCTCCATACCTTTGCCAACACTTATTATCTTTGCGTTTGATTACAACCATCCTTGTGGGTGTGAAATAGTATCTCATTGTTGTTTTGATTTGCATCTTTCTGGTGGCTGATCATATGAATTAATGGAGAGTGTTCTTGAAAACGATGGAGAATAAATCTTTCTTTCAGTGAATTAATGAAGCACGTTGCAGGCCCTGTTACCATTCCCATCATTTCCCGGAATTAAGGCACTGACTTAGACCATCAATATCTCCAGATGGACCTTGGCCACAGCCTCCCACTGGCCTCCCTGCCCTCTACTCTTACCCTACTCCAAATCATCATTTACACTGCTGCTAGAATTACTCAATTTCCCTTGTGTAAAGTCCTCCTTGGCTCCCCAGCCATGGGATAAAGGATCATCTCCCTAGCTTTGAATATAAGACCCTTCACTGCTGGATTCAGCTGCCCTTCTGGCATTCCCCTGTTGCTGCTTGCGTTCCCAGACCAGGCTTGGTGCCTGTGCACATTGTCTCCTCTGCTTAGAATGTTTGTCTCTCAAAGCCTAGTTCTATTCCTTCTCCCACTGCAAGAAAGAAAAAGGTAACTGCCTCCTACTGTGTCCCCATTACACTTTTCTTGCACCATCACACCATGATGACCTCTTTTCAAATCTCTAGTCCCAATGACTCTGTAAGCAACTCAGAGGCAGAGAGCATTACTTCTTATTAAGCTACATACCCAGGGCCAGCCTAGCACCTGACACATCCCTTGGAGAGACTCAGCAAAAGCTTCTGGGCAGACTAGCTGAAACAAACTTGTGGAGATGTTTCTTTCTGGCAATAACCAGAATATATTCACTTTTTTTTTTAAGTTTATTTACTTTGAGAGAGAGAGAGAGAGAGCACACACACACAAGCAGGCTTTGTGCTGACAGCGCAGAGTCCAATCAGGATGGGGGGTAGGATCAAACTCACAAACTGTGAGATCATGATCTGAGCTGAAATCAAGAGTTGGACACTTGACCAACTGAGCCACCCAGGTGCCCCTCATGTTTGTTTTTCTTAATCAGATTGAGCCAAGTACCTATTATAGTTGATAGATTGAAGGTTTAAGAGACCCATCAGATATTCATTTGTTTGCTCACTGGGCAGGAATGGGTATGATGTCCAGTCAGGAGGCAGCTGAAGTGGTCTGGGGGGAAAGATGATGGTGGTTTATTTTCAGAACTTTGAAATAGCTGATGTGTAAAGATGCTGAAGCATCCATACCTCTTCCTTGTAGATGAGACGAAGTAAATGACTCGCCCCCTCATTTCCACACTCAGTTCCTGCACTCTCTACACTGATGGTAAAATGATTATCTGGTTTCCATCCATTAAGTCTATGACTCAATGAGGAAAATGGACAATTGTATCAATCGAGGGAACACTTTCTTGGGATTTTCTGTTTCCCTATGCAAAGGCTGGTTGAAAACCTTCCTTTCATGCATTCTCTGGGGCTGGGTCTTTAAGCAGAGGCTTAAAAAATTATTTAGGAGCTCTCTGTTGGCATCCACCCCACCCCTCCACACCACAAATGTCAGCTTTTAAAGGACAAGAATCACACGTCTCTTTTTATATCTCCTTGCAATGCTTAGCTCACTCATAAACACTGGGCACTCAGTAAATGTCAACTAATGATTACATTCTTACAGATAGATGGACATGGAAGAAGCCAGAAATACTGCTGTTACTATCCTTTATTTAGTTTATTGGATTTAATTGTCAAATGACAGAAGTGTTCTATTAGAGAAAAACAAGAGATTCTATCAGATGTGAATTAACAGAAATCTCTAGAACTATCCTAAAGCAAAATGAAACCTTACTTAGGAGTATATATAAAGTTTAAAACCTCACCTATTTAAATATAATGATAATGTTCTGGTAACACAGTAGTGATGAGCCACTTTCCGAACTATGAACAACAATCAACTTCCGGCTATGTGTACAAATGAACTGCTATCTTGTTCTGCTGCTTTGCCAACACCACTTTCCCTCCTGCCTTCCTAAAAGCATCCCTTGTGCTTTATGTATATTTGGATGAAAATTAGGTGGGAGTCATGATCCTTTCAACGGTGGAGAAAATGAACACAAGTATTATTTTATTTTAAAAAGCCAGTTGCGCCATCTCTGTCGATGGGACTTCAGGGGAAGAGACGAAACATCTGTTGAAATTCTACCATGTGGGCCAGGTAGAAGATGGGGAGGTAGAGTTGTTTAGGTCACAGCTCTTGTCTGGTTTGGTGAGGGAAGGAAGTGGAAGAGGAAACCTCCAAGGGGAGGTGCAGAGCCAAGAAATAAGTGGGGGCAGCATTCCAACAATGGAAGAGCCTGCAGGGTAGGGGTCAGGTCAGTAATGCTGTGAAATCGGGGTGGAACAGGAAGGAGACGCAGGGAAAATGAGATCTGCTCTAGACGATTGGTAGAGGTAAAAGGAATCCTGAGGGGTCCTGCCTTGCTGGAGAATTTCTGGGGATAGAAGCAGCAGCATAAATATCAGCATCAAATAGTAGAATAAGACTTCAAATGTCTGTCAAGGATTAGAGAAGGGGACATACAGTTAGGGGTAAAGCATGGGATGAAGAGAGGGCCAAAGGTGAGGTAAACATTATAGGACTGAGATGAGTTTTGGAAGATGGGTTTTGTTCATCTCTAAATAAGTTTGCGTTACTTAAAATGCACTTGAAGAAAACTATAAAACTGCCTCAGAAGACCCGAGATTGAAAGATTGAAAGGAAATCATATTAATGGACAAAAAGACTGAATATCATAAAATGTCAATTTTCCTCCTATTAATTTAGAGTTTTAACACAATGAAAGCCACAACAAAATTTTTGTTTTATTTTTGGAACATGATAAATTATTCTGCAGGTTATCTAGAAAAATAAACAAGTGATAATACCTATGAGAAGCTAGGAAAGGTAGAGTACCCATTGGGTATAAGCCCTACAAGGACAAGAGAACATTCAAAAAAGCACTCTGTTAACACTGAACACTGAACTCTGTTAACACTGGTGCAAGGCTAGACAGCTTTGGGAAGGTTAGACCTATAACCAGTCCTAGAAATGCCATATAGGGGAGTAGTTAAGTATAGTGGGTTTGAACCCACATTCTGCCACTTCTTGGCCATATGAATGTGGACAGTTTTTTTTTATTTTTTATTTTTTTTATTTAAAAAAGATTTTTTTTTCAACGTTTATTTATTTTTGGGACAGAGAGAGACAGAGCATGAACAGGGGAGGGGCAGAGAGAGAGGGAGACACAGAATCGGAAACAGGCTCCAGGCTCTCAGCCATCAGCCCAGAGCCTGACGCGGGCTCGAACTCACGGACCACGAGATCGTGACCTGGCTGAAGTCGTACGCTTAACCGACTGCGCCACCCAGGCGCCCCGAATGTGGACAGTTTTAAAATGATGGTGACTGTAGCTACTTCATAAGGTTGTTCTGAATGTTAAACAAGGGAATGTATGTAAAGTTGTCAGAACAGTGCCTCGCCCACCATGCTCAATCAATTTCACCTTCTTCTGTGGTCCCTCTGAAATGCAGAAATAAGTTATAATATCTTTACCTACACAATCAACTTTCAACTATCTTCCCAAACAACCTGAATTCACTAGATAAGTATTTGCCAAAGTATTGCACAACACCCTGTTCCTAAGAAAAGGAGTTCTTTGATTAAATGTTTAGGTAATGTTATACATCCTATCTCCTTCTCTTGGTCACAAGCTGGTTTTCTCAAGTTCCATAGGAAATAGATATATTTCCTAAGGTAGTTAGACCTTGAACCATTTTTGCACAATGTCTATTAACATCCTCTAGAACTGGTGTTCTCTGAAACACACTTTGAGAAACACTGTGTTGATTAGTAGATCAGTTGAAAAGCTTAACCACACATTATCTCCAAATACCAAGTGGCCAATTTTTATTGGCCAATAAAACAGAATAAAATATATCATTAGTAACATATTAGATCCATATTTTACTCCAAGGCATATCTATCACACATGAATCAGTAGTCATCTTTAAATAATCAATATATAATGAAGATTGAAGCAGTTACTCAGATAATTAAAGCAAAGGTAGAGTTTTTACAATAATTACTCAAGAAATTGTGCTTGTATAGAGCTGCCTTCCGTGGGCTTTAAATCTTCATTTTTCCCATTTTTTATGGCAAAAAGACTTCTGAATCACTGTTTCTTAAAAACTTTATTTTGTGCAAGGAACAAGAGAGTTCTTCAAATTAAATATGTTGGTTAATGACACCACAGAAATACAAAGGATTGTAACAGAGTATTACGAAAAATTATATGCCAACAATTGAACAACCTAGACGAAATGGATAAATTCCTAGAAACATAACCTACCAAAACTGAAGCAGGAAGAAATAGAAAATCTGAACAGACTGATTACCAGCAATGAAATTAAATCAGTAATCAAAAAACTTCCAACAAACAAAAGCCCAGTATCAGGTGGCTTCACAGGTGAATTCTACTAAACATCTAAAGAAGAGTTAACACCTATTCTTCTCAAACTTTACCAAAAAATAGAAAAGGAAGGAAAACTTCCAAATTCATTCTAAGAAGCCAGCATTACACTGATTCCAAAAGCAATAAAGACATCACAAAAAAAGAGAAATACAGGCCAGTATCTTTGATGAACAGAGATGCAAAAAATCCTCAACAAAATACTAGCAAACAGAATCCAACAATACACTAAAAAAAACATTTACCACAGTCAAGTGGGATTTATTCCTGGGTTGGAAGGGTGGTTCACTATTTGCAAATCAATCAATGTGGTACCTCACATCAGAAAGGATAAGAACCATATGGTCATTTTATAGACACAGAAAAAGCGTATGACAAAGTACAACATCCATTCATGATAAAAACCCTGAACAAAGTAGGGTTAGGGAGAACACACCTCAACATAACAAAGGTCACATATGAAAAACCCACAGCTAATATCATAGTCAATGAGGAAAAACTGAGAGCTTTCCCTCTAGGATCAGGAACAAGATAAGGATGTCCACTCTGACCACTTTTATTCACCATAGTACTGGACGTCCTAGCCTCAGAAATAAGCAACAAAAAGAAATAAAAGGCATACAAACTGGTAAGGAAGAAGTAAAATTTTCACTCTTTGCAGATGACATGAAACTATATATAGAAAATCCTAAAGACTCCACCAAAAAACTACTAGAGCTGATAAATGAATTCAGTAAGGTCAAAGGATACAAAATCAATGTCCAGAAATCCATTGCATTTCTATACACCAATAATGAAGTAGCAGAAAGAGAAATTAAGAAAACAATCCCATGTATAATTGCAGTAAAAAATAATAAAATACCTGAGGTAAACATAACCAAAGAGGTGAAAGACCTATACTCTGAAAACTATAATACATTGATGGCCGGGGCACCTGGCTGGCTCAATTGGAAGAGCATGAAACTCTTGATTTTAGGGTCATGAGTTGCAGCCCCACGCTGGTGTAGAGATTACTAAGAATAAATAAATAAACTTAAAGAAAAAACACTGATGAAAGAAATGGAAAGTGACACAAACAAATGGAAAGATATTTCATGCTCCTGGATTGAAAGAATATTGCCAAAATGTCCATACTACTCAAAGCAATCTGCACACTTAATGCAATCCCTATCAAAATACTAACAGCATTTTTTTAATAGAACTAGAACAAACAATTCTAAAACTTGTATGGAACCACAAAAGACCCAAAATAGCCAATAGCAATCTTGCTAAAGAAAAAAACCCAAAAAACCAAAGGTATCACAATTCCAGACTTAAAGTTATATCGCAAGGCTATAGTAATCAAAATAGTATGGTACTGGCACAAAAATAGACACAGAACAATACAACAAAATAGAAAGGACAGAAATGAACCCACAATTACACAGTCAATTAATCTTTGACAAAGCAGAGAAGAATACCTATTGAGAAAAGACAGACTCTTCAACAAAGAGTGTTGGGAAAATTGGACAGCTACAAACAAAAGAATGAAATTGGACTGCTTTCTTATAACATACACAAAAATAAATTCAAAATGTATTAAGGACCTTAATGTGAGACCTGAACCATAAAAATCCTAGAAGAGAACACAGGTAGTAATTTCTCTGGCATCATCCATAACAATATCTTTCTAGATATGTCTCCTGAGGCAAGAAAAACAAAAGCAAAAATAAACATTGGGATTACAACGAAATAAAATGCTTCTATACAGTGAAGGAAACAATCAACAAAATTAAAAGACAACCTACTAAATGGGAGAAGATATTTATAAATAACACATCTGGTAAAGGGTTAGTATCCAAAATCTATAAAGAACTTCTAAAGCTCAATATCCCCAAACCAAATACTCCAATTAAAAAATGAGCAGACGACATGAACAGACATTTCTCCAAGGAAAACATACCAGATGGCCAACAGACACATGAAAAGATGTGCAACATCACTCATTATCAGGAAAAAGCAAATCAAAACCACATTGAGAGAACATCTCACACCTGTCAGAATAGCTAACATAAAAAATTCAAGAAACAAGTGTTGGTGAGGATGTGGAACAAAAGGAACCCTTGTGCACTGTTGGTGGGAATGCAGACTTGTGCAGTGGAAGACAGTATGGAGGTTCCTCAAAAAATTAAAAATAGAACTACCCTATGATGCAATAATTGCACTACTAAGTATTTACCCAAAGAATACAAAAACAATATATTCAAAGGGATATACCCCCTGTGATTATTGCAGCATTATGTATAATAGTTAAATTATGGAAACAGCCTAAGTGTCCAGCAATAGATGAACGGATAAAGATGTGGTATATATGTGTGTACACACACACACAAACACACCACACACACAGAGGAATATTATTCAGCCATGAAAAAGAATGAAATCTTGCAATTTGCAACAATGCGGATGAATCCAGAGACTATAATGCTAAGCGAAATAAGAAAGTCAGAGAAAGACAAATACCATGTGACTTCACTCATATGTGCAATTTAAGAAAAAAAACAACTGTACAAAGAAAAAAAAAGAGAGACAAATAAAAAAGTAAACTCTTAACTATAGAGAGCAAACAGAGGGTTACAAGAGGGGAGGTGAGTGCGGGGGATGGGCGAAATAGGTAAAGGGGGCCAAGAGCACACTTATCTTAATGGGCATATATATGTTGGTTAACAACCCAAATTTCCCAAATAAAGGTGCGTAAAATAAATCCCAAGGATTCTAGTCTATTGTTACCATGAAATGAGTTTCACTGTATTGCTGGAAAAGACACACCTATGTCAATTTCCTTCTGTTATTATTCCTGGTCGAGTAAAACTGCTGCAGAGCCATGAGCATAGTCATGCATGTCTTTGAAGGTGAAGACGGTCTTACTCGTCTTCACATCTCCTGGCCCTGTGCTTGGCACACCGTAGATGCTGAAAAATACTTGTCAAATGAATAAGGTCAGTCCTACAAAAATAATCAAAAAGAAAACTTACTGTATAATGAGATTTCAAGAGCTTACTCAGTTTCCACCATCATTTCTGAGAAGAGCTGTGGAATACTTAAGTTATACTATCTTGTTTTTCAAGATCCCTATCCAACAGGTAGGAACAGTTTTATGATAGCATGACAATTGCTTATATGAAGATATATACTTCCAAGATGTTGGAAAACTGTTTTTGTGATGAGTTTAAACCTTTTCCCTATAATTTAATTTATATTATTATATTTGCTTTAAAGTGTTCTTCAAAAGTGAAAATCAAAAAGGAGCTTTGGGGTTGAATCTTCATAAAATCTGAATCTGTAAAATCCAGCAAAAAATGAGGCTTTTCTAAAGATACTTCTAATGGGAGGAACAGGGTCTAGGAAAAAATTCCGAAATGACAACTAAAGAACATATATCATAGCAAACTTCATTAAAGTACTATGGATTTTCCAAGCTTCAGTGTACATAGTCCCATCTAATTACAAGGATATAACACAGGAGAAAAATAAAATGCCTTATCAGTCTTTGAGGCCACACCTCCATGTCTGCACATAACCCAGGGATGACAGTGGGTGAATCATTAACTGCTGTTTATTTGTGCTGATAGAGAGCTGTCACATAGATATCAAAAAGGTAGATATTTATTTCTTCATTTCTGGCAGCTTTACAAGTACCAAGCATTAAATAAGGGTGATCAAATATGAATACTACCTAATGGTCTATCCTGTCTTTGTCTCAGACAGTAAGTATGAAGATATGTTTTATAAGGCTGCTAACCTGTCTTTCATGCTGTCAGTGTTAAAAATGATATTTTACTAAATTTCTAGCTTCTATCAAAAACTCTTTAGAAACCTCTAGAGATTGCTAATGGATTTATCTTATCACATGGCAGGGTAGAGTGAACTTTGTACAATGCCTGACAGAGTGCTTATGTTTATTAATGAAAGTTGGATTACCTGGATTTTGCTAACTGTGTCACCTAGGCCAAGACACCTAATCTCTCTTGGGCCACTTTGCCCATGTGTGAAGTGAGAATTAACACAAATAGCTTCCAGTATTTCTTGTTGCTTAACAACTCCATTTCAAGGGGCGCCTGGGTGGCTCAATCGGTTAAGCCTCTGACTCTTGATTTCTGCTCAGGTCACGATCTCATGATTCATGAGTTAAAACCCCTGCATCCAGCTCTGTGCTGCTTGGGATTCTCTCTCTCTCCCTCTCTCTGCCTCTCCCCTGTTTGTGCTCTCTCTCTCTCTCTCTCTTTCAAAATAAATAAATAAACTTAAAAACACCTAAAACTCAGTTTTGAAACTATCTCTCCCTATACCACCTCTGGGTAGAAAAATCCCTGTTTCTTACACAGCATAAACCTTTTTGCCTCTAAGTATTTCTTTCTCAAGTTTTAAGGGTTGCTGCCTTAATTATTAGCACTCAGGAATTTGGTCAGGAAATCCAAGTTTAACCTACCCTAACCATCCATACTCACCCTGATTTTATGGATTTGGATAATATTCATTCTCAGCCTTGACTTCCAGACTGACAGGCCTACACGTCTAGTGGCTGGCCTTCTCTTGGTCACTTGTGCTATTTTTCTTTGGGTTTTCTTCAACCCACCCTTTCACCTGAAATGCGATAAGTAAACCATACATAGGTTAAAGAGAGACAAATTTTGTGTTTTGTTTCTTATAATGGTTGGTAAAATCCTCTGCTTAATTTTCAACCCCCTTCCTAATGGTTGCATTTTAGAGATACTTTTGTGACCACACCCTGGAATGGTAGCTATAGAGATCTCTTTCTGAGCTTAAATAATACATAGGAGACCATGGTACACATAGTTTTGTCTATTTATCCCTAAACCTCACAGTTTTTTTTGTTCATCACTTGTAAGTCACTGTTGTCTACTCACAAAACTGTGTGAGAACTCTGGCTTACCCTGTCAAGCTGGCACTATGTTCCTAAATGAACTTTAACATCATCTCCCCTTTCCAGAATTAACACAAAGTTAATATGACAAGTCCCAGTATAGATCCCTGGAACTCTTACATCTCCCATTTCTTTGTTTTCAGTTTAACTTATTTGGAGACTTGGCAACAGTCTGAATGAATTCAAATCACAGTTTTAGAAAACAGCTACTTCAGCCTCTAACCAAGCAGGAACCATATTTATGATTTATGTAAACCAGCCTGTGTATTCATTACATGCTCTTATTTCCTGTATTCTTGATGCTTTGGCATCTGGGGGCCTTACTGACAGGGGAGGCACAGCCCCACCCCCAGCTAGCTAATTCCTAGAGACAGCCAGGATCCTGCCTTTCATTTACAAACCAACCAATCCAGAGCCCCACCTCCTCTATCTGGCTCATACACTGCCCTGTCAATACTCCCCTGTCCTAATCACCACAGGGCAAGGTACCAGACAATTTGAGACAGCCTCTATACCCCAGAGCCTGCTGAACCTATTCAAAGTAGCAAATCCTAAGTGTGTTTACCCTGTCTTGAACACGGAAACCACAATAAAGGCTCACACCTTGCTTTCCCCTTGTTCCTTCTGCCTCCTGACCTAACCTGACGCTTACCTGTGTGTGCCTGTGTGGCATGGTGTGTCCTTTCCTCTTGGGAACTGTAACAAATTAGCTTTTTCAAGGGCAGTCATCCCCTGATCTGTTGGCCCACCATACCTCAGTAAAAAACCCTACATTTTAAAACAACTGTTAGAACAATTCCAGGGAACAGAAGTCCATTTCTTTGCAAGGCAGCAATTTCAGTGGTGAATAGAGTTCTTTCCCATCTTAAACTGCAATCTGCTTCCTTGTACCTTCCAAATAATTCAGCCTCCAGGGCAACAGAGAATAAATCTACCCATTTTTTTCAGGTGATGAATGATGAGGTATCAGAAACACATCTATGATTGCCTTTCCTGAAATACATTTGTGAGAATCACACAGATGAATCTACAGAATTTTTTGGCTTTATTTCTAGCCTCCTTCTTATGATGATCAGCATCTGACAAGTCACTGTGGCTTCAACAGCCCAGTGAATTGAGTATTTTCTTCTAACATTCCCATAATCATCCATTCATTCATGGATTAAGCAGAACCTCAGTAGCCTGGTAGCCTTCACTAGTTTATCACTGTCCTTTTAAAAATGTAGTATCTAGGGGCGCCTGGGTGGCGCAGTCGGTTAAGCGTCCGACTTCAGCCAGGTCACGATCTATCTCACGGTCCGTGAGTTCGAGCCCCGCGTCAGGCTCTGGGCTGATGGCTCAGAGCCTGGAGCCTGTTTCCGATTCTGTGTCTCCCTCTCTCTCTGCCCCTCCCCCGTTCATGCTCTGTCTCTCTCTGTCCCAAAAATAAATAAAAACGTTGAAAAAAAATTAAAAAAAAAAATGTAGTATCTACTAGAACTGGTCTACTGCACATGCAGTTTCATTACCACTATTAACTTTCCTGGGTCTGGGCATCAGGCTTCTGCTAGTGCCTGTCACAGTATCAAGTAACAATTTACCAGATAAATTTATCAATAAAAGAGACAGTTTCCTGTAATCCTATTTCCAAGATATAATATTTTGGTGTATACTACTTCATACTTTTTCCTAGACCCCAGGTTTTTATTGGCTCGTATTACACACAGAAATATTTAACAACTTTTTTTTTCCATTTACCAATATATCTGTGGTATTCTAGAGTGCCAAACTTACGAACTGCAATTAGTAGAGCTCCCTGAGGGCAGGACTACCGTATTTATGAAACACACATAAATGATACAATTGTTGAATGACTATGTTGTAATGATTCCTATATAACCACAGATTACACATTTCAGCCAATACTGGGACTTTTCCTTTAAATTTCTAGAGAACTCTTGGATAGATAGTGTGTGATTTCATTTATTTTGCTAATTATATTTAACATTATTTTGTGTTTATACCCACTATTTCAATAATTTTGTCACAGTTATTTTAAAAGAGCAAGCTGAAAGGGGATCTCATATCTTATTCAGTAAATGGAAGAACAATAGTTAATTGATTCTACTATTATGTTTCTACTCATTCACATGAACAGCCCAATTAGCTCCCAACAGTATTTCCCTGCCAGGTTGCATAATTAGTGCAAATTAATATAAGTGGTAGCTGATTATATTCCATTTATGAGTTCTCTGTTTGGTTATATCTGTGTACAGGGAAATTCTAGAGTTTTGATTGCAGATTTCTCCTCACAATCATATCTAGTGTTTTTACATTTTCTAAAAGAAGTTATTGATTTAATGTATTTTATCAAAACTCATCCAAGATCTCACTTGCATTTCTAGCTATGCTTTTGCTGGTCCATATCTAGACTTACGTTAGAAAATAGTTAACAATATCTGAGCAACAATATCATGCATATGTTTTTGTTAATGATTTAGAAAAGCCCTAAGTCAAATTGTTTTCTACCATTCTCAAATTAATTTATAATAGTCTGTAATCCAAGTTAAAAATATGTTCAAATTATCTTAACTAATGAGCCAAAGGCAATTAAAAACCAAACTTTTTCTGGTTTATAGTATGTAAACTGATGAAAAGATTCTGTTTCAGCTAAGTGAAATTAGTCAAAGACAAGTATCATATGACTTCACTCATATGAGGACTTAAGATAACAAAACAGATGAACACAAGGGAAAGGAAACAAAAAATAATATAAAAACAGGGAGGGGAACAAAACATAAGAGACTCTTAAATATAGAGAACAAAAAGAGGGTTGCTAGAGGGGTTGTGGGAAGGGAATGGGCTAAATGGGTAAGGAGCATTGAGGAATCTACTCCTGAAATCGTTGTTGCACATGTGCTAATTTGGATTAAATTATTAAAAAAATACATTATGGAAAATAAAAAAAATAAAATTGAAGGGAAAGAGATAATTGATATCTAAAAAAAAACTATTTTGTTTCACATATCTAACATTACAAATCCTTGTTAATACTGAAATTACTGAAGTAACATGGATAATAAATCATTGATTTTCAACCTGATTATGGAAAACTACACTAGTACAAATGGATTTCTGCAGTATACAGAAAGACACTGGGCATGGTCTCTTTAGCCAGGAACAAATGCAGGTATTTGTGTTTTATGTTCCATCTATGTCTATATTTAGCTATCATTAAATATTTAAGCTATGGGTTTATACTGTACTAATATTCTTCATGATGGCTTCATGAAAGGCTTTATTTTTGAGTTTCTCTTAGCTCAATGTAATTTTTTAAGACTTTATTTTTTATTTTAGTTTAGATTTACAGGAAAATTGATAAGGTAGTAGTTTCCATATATCCCCTCTGTCTCTCCCGTTATAAACATCTTACAGGATAAATGTATTTATTCATTTACAGTTAATAAATGAATATTGATACTTTATATTATTAAAATCCATGGATTATTCATATTTCCTTAGAGTTTTTACCTAATGTCTTTTTTCTGTCCCTGGATCCCACATTACATTTACTTGTTATATCCCCTTGGACTCGGCTCCTCTTGGGTATGACAGTTTCTCCAACTTTGTTTTTGATGACCTTGACAGTTTGGAGAAGTACTGCTCAAGTATTTTATAGGATGTCCCTCTACTGGAATTTGACGTTTTTCTCCAGGTTAGACTGAGGTTTTAGGTTTAGGGAGGTAATTTTCCTAAGAGGACTTAGATACCTGCAGATTAAAAACACACATCTATACTTCATCAAACTGTTGCCGAGGACGTAACCCATGCATCATTTTTAGTATCGTGCCTATGTTGTATGACTAGAGGGAGAAAAGATAGCCTTGAGAAAAAAATATGATTAAAAAAAGGTTGGCTTTTTAAAAAAAATAACTAAGAGGTAGATAACATTAATAAAGACAGCGAACAGTAGTCATTTTAATTTGCTTTCCGAAGTAACCATGTTCTTTACAAATTAAGACAGAACATCAGACAAAAATGCATAAATAATGTAGTTAGTTCAATTCTGTATCTTCAGAGGTAAATTTAGGTTGTATATAAATTTACTTAAGTGTATTTATGTTTTCAAAGCATACTGTCACATTTTTATCTACCAAACAATAAACACTGTGTAGGATTCTCTTGCCTATGGGTCAAAAATAGCCTTAAATCTTTAGAAATTTTATAGTAGGCAACCATTCTCTCCTGAGCGGTGGTTCTCAAACTTTAGCGTGTATTAGAATCGCCTGAAAGGCTTATTCAAACACAGATTCCTGGGTGCTGTTCCTGGCAGTTTCTGATTCAGTAGGTCTGGGGCAGGGCCTGAGAATGTGCATTTCTATAAAGTTCCCAGGCGGTGCTGATGTCTGAGAACACTATGAAAACCACTTCTTAAGAGTCAACAAGGAAGCTACATGTATTAAGTGCCTATGATGATTCAGATGTTTTTCAGATATTAGCTTAATTAGTTAAAGAATCTTATCAAGCAAGTATGAGTATCCCTTTTATAAATGGGGAACCTGAGCTCAGGGAGGCTAAGGAACTCAGCTGAGGAGGTAATAGGATTAGAAGGCAAAATTACAGTTCAGATCTTTGATTCTAATGCCCATGTTTTTCGAGCACAACACACTTTGTACTTGTTGCCAAAGGAGGGAAATGTACACATCCTCGGCATGCTCTCTAGAAAAGGAAACTGTACCAATCACTGAGTACAGTGATTAATTCAGGTTAGTAGAGCATTAAAGGAATCTTAACTGAAGACTTGGCAAAGGCTCAAGGTCACAGAGAGGATTCACTGATCTCTGAACTTCTGAAATAATCAAGGATGAAGTGAATTTAATGTATACTTAACAAAACAGGAAGAACATGTACTTAGTATAGTACTAAATATTCCTTAATTACTATTATTTTATTATTCCTTACAGAAAAACACATATTTAAATAAAAGTCCTTAAAAGAATAATCTCATTATATTTAAGTTTAAAGCAGCATACTATTCTAAATGTCTGCCAGTGTATACTACATCACCAATCAACCACTACTTACTCTGGTATTGAAGTAACACAGCATGATGATGGTCTTCAACAAAATGCTCTGACATTTACTGAAACATTTATCTCCTTTCACAAAGCAAATCAAAAGCAATGACAAACAAAATAAACAATTTAAAGTTTAAGAAAAGTGGTACGTTTTACAGTAAATAAATCACCAAAAAAGAAGTTCCCAATGATATATTTTCTGTCACTTTGTTATCCTCTGTATAAAAAAGAACACCGAGACACAAAATTATTAGACTGCAGACTTAAAATAATGAGGTCTAAATTTCAGAATGAGAAAAACCCACCCAACTCTACATCTCTATTATAAAAACAAATACTTTACGTAAGAAAGATTCCCTTTTAAATATCTATATACATATTTCTACTTAATACTGTTAATCAAACCCACAGTTATATTTATTTAAATAACAATTAAATAAACTGTCCAAAATGCAGATTTCATCTCACAAAACAGAAGTATTTTAAATCACAACTTCCAGATGGTATCTTGAATACACTGGTTCCTTAAACAACATTAACAAGCATATTTTTAAGAATATATTTTCATCTACAGGTCAGGTAAAGCTTTATTAAACAGTAAACACTTTTAAAAGTGCAGAAACACAAGTTTCAAAAACAAATACACTCAGAAGATCTGCTGTTCAAATAATATTTTTTCAAAACCAGGTGGAGGTGTGTGATAAAATTCACTGAACTGGCAATCCAAAATTGCACTGTCATCAACTAGAGACAGAAAAAGAAAGAAAGAAATTAGAAGCCTTAATTAGAAAGAATACACAATTATAAAATAAACTGTCTTTATAATATCATAGTGTTAACAGGCAAAAAGAATAAATACATCTGCTGTCCAGGTTACAAAACATAACCCTACTTGATAAAAATAACCACAATGTAAAACCAAATCCATCAAAAACAATGAAAGGCTATATATCAAAATATTACTAATAATCAGATAGTATGAATAAGAGTACTTAACTTTTTCCTTATTTGCCTACCTGTATTTTCTTAATTTTATACATTAAAATGTATTACTTTTTAAAAATTGTTTTATTTTGAAATAATTATAGATTCAAAAAAGTTGCAAAAATAGTAAGAGTTCTATGTACCCTTCATCCAGCTTCCTCTAATGGTAATAGGCTACATAACTACAGTATGATCTCAAGACCAGAAAACTGACATCAATACAGTACTGTTAACTAGACTGCAGTCCTTATTCAGCTTCTATATATATTTTTTAAATGTTTATTTATTTTGAGAGAGAAAAAGAGTGTAAGTCAGGGAGGGGCAGGGAGAGAGGGAGAGAGAGAATCCCAAGTAGGCTCCATGCTGTCAGTGCGTAGCCCGACATGAGGCTTGATCTCATGAACCATGAGATCATGACCTGAGAAGAAATCAAGAGTTGGACACTTAACTGCCTGAGCCACCCAGGCGCCCTTCTACATGTTTTTACCAGCATTTACCAAAGAGAAATAAACGTATATATCCACACAAAGACTTGTACATGAATGTTGATCATAGCAGTTTTATTTGTAATGGCCCCAAACTGGAAAAAACCTAAATATCCATTGACAGGGGAAGAGAAAAACAAATTGTGATATAAGCACACAATGAACCATATATACTACTTGGCAACTAAAATGAATGAATTATTGATACATGCTACCACGTAGATCAATCTCAAAATAATTATGCTGAGATAAGCCAGAGAAAAAAAGAAGAATACAAACTTATGATTCAGATAATCGGTGGTGACAGAAAGTAGATCAGGGCATTGCTTGGTTGGGGCTGGGGTGGGAGAGGCGAGCACGAGGGATTATAAAGGAACAGAAGGAAACTTTTAGGAGGCATGAATATATTCATGATGTTGACTGTGGTAATAATATGAATGTTCATTTCATAGCTACTTGTTAAACTACAGAAATATGATTAATGCACATTACTAAACTATGTGTATTTCATAATAAATGCAGGAAAAAGTTAAGTACTGAATTTGACATTCATGAAGCCACTAGAGATTTTAACAAGGGTGGTTTCAGTGAAGTGGTGCTAAAGGCAGTCAGACAGGGCTGAAGAACTACTGAATGGTACAGCATATGGCGTAGAAATGAAGCCATATAAAGCAGCGTAAATAGAGGGCTAATGAGGGATATGAATTTAGGAAGGGTTTTGGGGGATAAGGATGACTCAGAATTTTCACAGGCATTGAAGAGAGAGGTTCCTGACAGGAGATATAAGTGAAATAACTGACAAAGTGAAGTCGCAGAGTTGGGGAGTTTGAAATCCAGACTATACACTGTTTATTTTAACATGAAGCATACCACTTCATCTAAGATGGGACAGAAAGAAGGCAAGATTGGATCTGATCCAGAAAAGCTTTAGGAGGGTAAGGCTGAGAAGGTGGAGTGCACCATTAATAGCCTCATTCTTTATAAAGTTGAAGATAAGGTCATCTGTGGAGAATGAGGAGGGAATTCAAGAAGCATAGTCAATGTGTAGAATGTAAAAGAATTGTCAAAAAACGTTGACAGCTTGGGCTGGAAGTCAAAACTTTGTAATGACACTCTTTTTGAGTGTGCCATGTTTTTTTCCTCTCCATAAGTTCTGTGTTAAGAGCTGACAAAATGAATGACTGGATGGATCTAGGATTAGAGATGGGAAGGAGGGATAAAGGGTAAAGGAATTTAAGTTAGTTAGTTAGTTTTGAGAGCCAGAGAGAGACAGAGCATGAGCAGGGGAGGGGCAGAGTGAAAGGGAGACACAGTATCAGAACCAGGCTCCAGGCTCTGAGCTCGATGAGGGCTTGAACCCACGAACTGTAAGATCATGCCTGAGCTGAAGTTGGACGCTTAACCGACTGAGCCACCCAGACGCCCCATATTTATTTATTTTTAAGTAATCTCTATACCCAACATGGGACTCAAACTCAGGACCGTGAGATTAAGAGTTCGATACTCTACCAACTGAGCCAGCCAGGTGCCCCTTAAGTTTTATTTTTATCTGTGATAGTAACAAACTATTAAAATATTTGGCTTAATTTGACTAATTTACTAATGTCAATTTATAAAATATATATTATTTACTATCTATAACTTTACTACATTAAAAATTATGCTGAATCAAAGAAATAATTTGGAATAAAAATTTTATTTGCTAAACTCATTTGTGTAATTCATTCTACTGATATTTATTTCAGACTCAGTTTTTTAGAATATTAAGCTACATTTCCAATTATTTAAGTAAATAAAGGAACTGCTTTTAGGCTTGCCCAAGATGGCAAGGAAACTAACTGAAATCAAACTTAAAAATACACTTTTACATGCAAAGACAGAGAAGGTAAAATCACTGGAAAGTAATTTTTAGGAGAAAAGACTAATGAAAACCTTAACTAAAAAGTAAAGCATATGGGGTGCCTGGGTGGCTCAGTTGGTTGAGCGTCCGACTTCAGCTCAGGTCATGGTCTCATGGTCGGTCCGTGGGTTCGAGCCCCGTGTCAGGCTCTGTGCTGACAGCTCAGAGCCTGGAGCCTGCTTCAGATTCTGTGTCTCCCTCTCTCTCTGCCCCTCCCCTGTTCACACTCTGTCTGTCTCTCTCTCTCTCAAAAATAAATAAATATTAAAGAAAAAAGTTAAAAAAAGTAAAGCATAGGCTTTGGTTATTATTATCCTATTATTAAATATTTACATTTGTTATTTGAATACTTTTCTGATGTCCCAGTCTGTCATCACTAACACTGCTACCTTTCTAATAAATTACTATAAAAATTAGTAATTAGTTTTTATTATAGCTCAAATCTAAAAATTTAAAGTAATTAAATGAGAAAATACTTTTAGATCTATTAAAACCACAGGCAGAAAAATCAGATACTTGTTGCTTTAAAGTTGGGAACATAAAAAATAAAGCAGAATAGTGACAAAGGCACTGTGCTTATGTTTGTTATTTTCTATAAAGAGAGACACCTTCCTTTTTAGAGATACATACTAAATATTTATGAATAAAATGATATATAACATCTGACATTTACTTCAAAATAATCCAAGGAGGGAAGGTGAAAAACAGGAGGAGTATCAGTATTAGGGGGTAGATGAAGCGTTACTGGCTCCAAGTTGATAATTGTTTGAAGCTGGGTGATGGGTACATGAGCGTTCATTGTACTATTTTACTTCTACACATGTTTGAAATTTTCTGTAATAAAAATTAAAGTAATTAAATGGTATAGAGTCATCTCTTAAGTAACCCAATTCTTGAAGGGATATACTTGTACAGAAATTATAATACATACATATCAATACTATTCAAAGTCACAATTTTCTCTCTCTCTCAAAAGAGTTTTAACATTCAAGTAATTTTATAAAGGTGACTAATGGTCAATCTACATAAAATTCCCATCTATAGTTCCACAATATTCTTTACAATTACATTTCTTGGTAACCTAAATCTCCCTAATAACTGGCAGAAAGAGCTTTGTAAATTCAGTAAAGCTTTTTGGAATGTTCCAGAATATATGAATACATGATTCAAAAAGGGAATATGGTTATTACATATTTAATTATATTCAATGTTTTGGGCAGTTTTTTAATACATGGGGAATAAAAAGCTTCCTTAGTACTGCGAAGTGGGATTATAGTATCCTACTCAGTACATTTCATAAAAAAGATTTTTTTTTAAGTTTATTTATTTATTTTGAGAGAGAGAGAGCCAGAGAGGGGCAGAGAAAGGGGCAGAGAGAGAAAGAATCACAAATAGGCTCTGCACTGTCAGCACGGAGCCCAAAGTGAGATTCAAACTCATGAACAGTGAGATCATGACCTGAGCTTAAATCAAGAGTTGGACACTCAACCAAATAAGCCACGCAGGCACCCCAACTTGTCCAGATTTTTGAATGACAGTTATTAAGTTAAGGAAAATGTCGAGTAAAAGTTAACATATATAATAATATTTAGAAATATTTTAGCTTACCATAAACAACTGGATACACTGTCCCTCGTATACCTGATGCTGGACAATGCATATTTTTTCCATTCAAATATACATTTAATTCTACATGGTCATATGTAATACCCTAGGAAGGAAAAAAAATGTTAATAAGTAAAAATATAAATGTTCCAATAAAAAAGCCTAAATAGTCAAAAAGCACTACTGGGAAGCATGGAAAAAATTAAAGTAAGGTGTCACAGTAGCTTTCATTAAGGGTTTACAATTTGGTAGAGTTCTACTTGAACTGAGCTAAAAAAAAATTAGTGGTGATTATGTGGGGGCAAAGTCATGTAAAGTCCCAAGGGTTCACATCAGAGGTAAAACAAATGAGGAACAATTTGGAGTCTGAGTTATTATATTCAGATAATCTGAATTTTATATTCTGAATATTAAGATGATATAAGTACTGCCTACCATCCACAGAGAGGCCTTTAAAATTCATAGAGAAAACACTGCTCTCTCTCTATAGAATTTGATCTTAAGGGGGGAAAACAATGAGATTTTTAGCATTAGGGCTTACTACCTGTCACTGTTCTCAAGTTGTGAAGAAGTGTCTTCAACTTATTTCTGAAAAGAAATACATTTCCATATCTGTTTACCTTGCTCTCGTATATGTCAAAATGTATTACCAAAGTGAAGCTAGTGCTTACAATGGACTATAACTGGTAGTTAGTACCCAGCTAAAAACAGAAAAACAACAGCTCAAAAGACTAAGAAAAAAAAGTAGAATAAAAATAGATCACTCTGTATCTATACATTATTGATGGTACAAAAGTCACGATGAATACTAACAATCATTATTAATACATACATTAAAATGCTGGAAAACACTTAAAAAGCCTGTATTATCTACCAAGCACTATTCTAAGTACTTCATGTTTAATCATTTGATCCTCACAACAAGATGGGTATTATTATTATCATCCCCATTTTATAGATGAAATAGCTAAGGCACAAAAAGGTTAAATAATTTACATAAGGTTAGAGAGTTAGGAGGTGGCAGAGCTGGGATTAAAACCCATGCAGTATGGCCTCAGAATACCCTACTTGCCATGCCATACTACCTCTCTTTAAAACTTAATGTCATAGTTACTACCTGATGACAGAAAGCCAGCTTTTCTTTGAAGAATTAAGTAGACAGTTCTTTCAGTAGAAAAATCATCATCAGACCAACAAGCAACTGCTCCAAGGAATTCTGACTGTGGATATATTTTATTTTATTATTTTTTTTTATTTTTAAAATTTTTTTGTCATTTATTCATTATTGAAAGATAGAGACAGAGCATGAGCAGGGGAGGGGCAGAGAGAGAGAGAGACACACAGAATCCAAAGCAGGCTCCAGGTTCTGAGCTGTCAGCAGAGTCCGATGCAGGGTTTGAACTCACAAACCGTGAGATCATGACCTGATCAGAAGTCGGACGCCCAACCGACTGAGCCACCCAGGCACCCCCTGACTGTGGACATATTTTAGAGGTAGAAAAAGATCTGACACATGATCTAGTCTTAACTTCCCTCACTTTCCAGTTAAAACAACAAAGGTCCAGATGAGTCAAGTATGTTAAGTGCTATAAAAGATTCTCCTCAAACCTTAGCAAAGCCACGGTTAAATAATAATTTATTAAGTTACAAAATATTGAGAGAGACAGTTTTTGCAGTTTTTGTTTCATTTCAGTTTATGTATTTAAATATAATTATAAAGTTAAATGATAGCTGGGATTAGTTTCTGTAATGAAGAGGCCTTTTTTTCATTCAAAAAACAAAAACAAAATTACATAAAAATAATGTGTCCTCTCTTTAGAGGACTACCTTACGGGACATCAGGCCTGTAATCTAGGCACCC
The DNA here is from genome assembly GCF_018350175.1 of Felis catus. Classification (NCBI taxonomy): domain Eukaryota; kingdom Metazoa; phylum Chordata; class Mammalia; order Carnivora; family Felidae; genus Felis; species Felis catus. Next base: position 21,584,423 of record NC_058368.1, on the reverse strand, counting down.
TTCACCACCTGGTGGCAGCATATACTGCCAGCAAGCAAATTTTAAAGCCCAAACCTGCAGCATAATGGTAAGGTCTCAATACCAAAGAAAGAAGTGAGAAAGGATATGAGAACCCCCAACTCCTACTAGCAGGGTTTAGTTCCAACTATTTCTAATTTAATCTGTCCTTTTTATGATCTAGAAACTAGGTCTGATTCCACCACAATGACACCAAAAAATCTGACATAATTGTTTGCATGTTCAGTGAACGGACTCTGAAATTAAGCTGCCTGTATAATAATCCTGGGATCCCTCCATACAAGAAGTTACTTAACTTCCCCTAATCTGTAAAACGGTGATAATAATACTATCTATGTTATAGAGTCATTATGAGGATTAAACAATTTAAAGCCTGCCAGGCATTTAGAACAGTGCCAGGCCTATAATAAATTCTAGAGAAAAGCATTTGCTATTATTAGTAATGTTATTATTATTACATAGAATGGTTATAAAACTTCTCTCAAACTGGGACCTCATCAAAATAAAAAGCTTCTGCACACCGAAGGAAACAATCAGCAAAACTAAAAGGCAACTGACAGAATGGGAGAAGATATTTGCAAACAACATATCAGATAAAGGGTCAGTATCCAAAATCTATAAAGAACTTCTCAAACTCAACACCCAAAAAACAAATAGTCCAGTGAAGAAATGGGCAAAAGACATGAACAGACACTTCTGCAAAGAAGACATCCAGATGGCTGACACATGAAAAAATGCTCAACATCACTCATCATCAGGGAAATACAAATCGAAACCACAATGAGATACCACCCCACACCTATCAGAATGGCTAACATTAACAACTCAGGCAACAAAAGATGTTGGCAAAGATGCAGAGAGAGAGGATGTCTTTGCACTGTTGGTGGGAATGCAAGCTGGTGCAGCTACTCTGGAAAACACTATGGAGGTTCTTCAAAAAACTAAAAATAGAACTACCCTACGACCCAGAAATTGCACTACTAGGCATGTATCCAAGGGATACAGATGTGCTGTTTCGAAGGGGCACATGCACCCCCATGTTTATAGCAGCACTATCAACAATAGCCAAAGTATGGAAACAGCCCAAATGTCCATCGATGGATGAATGGATAAAGATGTGGTATATATATACAATGGAGTATCACTCAGCAATCAAAAAGAATGAAATCTTGCCATTTGCAACTATGTGGATGGAACTAGAGGGTATTATGCTAAGCGAAATTAGAGAAAGACAAATATCATATGACTTCACTCATATGAGGACTTTAAGACACAGAACAGATGAACATAAAGGAAGGGAAAATATAAAAACAGGGAGGGGACAAAATATAAGAGACTTTTAAATATGGAGAACAAACAGAGGGTTACTGGAGGGGCTATGGGAGGGGGGATGGGCTAAATGGGTAAGGGCATTAAGGAATCTACTCCTGAAATCACTGTTGCACTATATGCTAATTTGGATGTAAATTAAAAAAATAAACACACACACACACACACACAATAAACAAATAAAAGGCTCAAACTCCCCCCCCAAAAAAAACTTCTCTGAAATTAAACTGAAATAATGCAATTTTAGAATATAATTTGCACTTTTCAAAACTACATATAGAAGGAAAAAAGTAAGCTTAAGCCAGGTATGTTTCCTAGTGCTGTGGGAGGCCCTATGGGTATTATATGATTATTGTATGAATATAATCATTTGGTCAGATGTTGAAAGCTTATCTTTCTTGATTTCTCCTCAGAGAATGGCATATGACTTAAATTCTACACATATGAAAATGTTTTTCCTGTCTTATACTAAACTGATAAGAACAAATACTACACTTGATCTTGGCCAAAAGGCTAAGAAGCAATTGTTTTTCCTGTCTTATAATCATTTCTACTTTTCCTATGCCACTGTCAGCAATTTGGTGAAATTTTTTCTCAAATGTTTGAACTAAGAAGATAAAGGTAATATGGTAGGGTGATGTTTTACTTTTCTTGATTCTTCATATATTTCACCTTTTTAAAGTTCTCCTTTTATCAGGATGGGTACAAAAACTCAAAGTCTAATTTAATAATGCTGACAGACTAAAAATGACATTCTTAAATCTGTCAGTTTTTGGTATCAGTCATTTCAATGAATGAGATAGGAAGGCAAGAATAGCACACAGTAGTTCAATACAGCAACAAAGAAAAACATTTGTTACTGATTATCCTTGCTTATGTTTGAATTTCATCTTAGTGTAAACAGCTTGATAGCCTCAACCTGACTTCAAGATTCTCTTTCAAGAAATATCCATTTGAGTAAGAGTGTTTCGTATTATGGACATCTGGCAATGATCTACAAATACAAAACCAGCTATTCAAAAAGATGAACAGGGAAAAACAGATTTCAAAAATGGTTTATGCCTTTTGACTCCTACAACACTTTCAATAATTTACCCATTTAAAAACTAAGTGTTCTTTATACTTTTTAAACTGCAGAAGAGATGGAAGATCAGACCCCGGTTAAAAACCTTATTTTCCACATTTGTCTTCATTCTTACCAAAATACTGTATAGTTCTTTAATTCAATAACCCGGATTTACCCTTGTCATCTTATTAGAAACTTTCCTTCATTATGTATAGATTCCTTTCAATTTGGTACCAGAGCCACGAACCCAAGGTTCTATGTAGAAAAGCACCTTTGCTGAAGGAGATCCTAAGACTCTGTCCCTCATCAATAGCTAAAAGCCTGAAATCTGTGTAGAAAGTTCTCCAATAATAGCATATAAAAAGAAATAACTGGGAAAGACAGAAAGGGATCTTTGGATTACATTTTCAAGAGGGTGGCTTTGGTAATGACTTAAATATATCTAGTTGGGAATAAAAATAGCGAAGTCTTAACAATATGTAACTCTTTCCATCCCCTGCTTTCCAAAAAAACTTTTCTACAATCAAACCTTAGGATTTTGAGTCCAGTTCTTTGAAGAGTTGTGAAAGTGAAGAAGTTTAATAAGATTAATGAGGATCAACACTCCTAATAAAATGCTCTTAAGAGAAGTTCATAACAAATTAAATATAGGCATACCTTATTTTACTGCACTTTGCAGATATTGCATTTTTTTTTTTTTACAAATTAAAGGTTTCTGTCAACCAAACGTCGGGCAACTCTATCAGTGCCATTTTTCCAATAGCATTTTCTCACTTCAAGTCTGGGTCACGTTTTGGTAATTCTTGTAATATTTCAATCTTTTTCATTATTATATGTAACTGATCTTCATTCAGTGATCTTTGATGTTATCATTACAATGATTTTGGGGTGCCACAAACCACGCCCATATAAGACCAAAAGTTTGAACAATAAACGTGTGGGTTTTAACTGCTCCACTGACCGGCTGTTGCCAGTCTCTCTCCTTCTCCTCTGGGATCCTTATTTCCTGAGACACGATATTGAAATTGGGTCAATTAATAACCCCACAGTGGCCCCTAAGTGTTCAAGGGAAAGGAAGTCACATGTCTCTCACTTTAAGTCAAAAGTCAGAAATGATTAAGCTCATGTAGAGAGCCAAGATAGGCCAAAAGCTAGGTCTTCCGCACCAATTTTGCCATGTTGTGATGCGAAGGAAAGTTTCTGAAGAAAATTAAAAGTGCTACTCCACTGACTATATAAGTGATAAGAAAGTGAAACACCTTCTTGCTGATATGGAGAAATTTGTGGTGCCTGCTTAGAAGATCAAATCAGCCATAATACTCCCTTAACCCAAAGCCTAATACAGAGCAAGACCCTACCTCTCTTCAATTCTGTCAAGGCTGAGAGAGGTGGGGAAATGACAGAAGAAAAGTGGGAAACTAGCAGAAGTTGGTTCATGAGGTTTAAGGAAAGAGGCCATTTCTATTACATAAAAGTGCAAGGTGAAGCAGCAAGTGCTCGTGCAAAAGCTGCAGCAAGTTGTCCAGAAGACCTAGCTAAAATTAGTGAAGGTGGCTACACCAAACAACAGATGTCAGTGTAGATGAAACAGCCTTCTACTGCAAGAAGATGCCATTTAGGACTTTCATAGCTAGAAAGGAGAAGTCAATATCTGACTTCTAAGCTTCAAAGGACAGGCTGACTCTCCCGTTGGGGGCTAATGCAGCTGGTGACTTTCAGTTGAAGCCAATGCTCATTGACCATTCCAAAAATCCTAGGGCCCTTAAGAGTTATGCTAAATCTACTCTGTGTGCTCTATAGCTGGGACAACAAAGCCTGGATAACAGCACTTCTATTTACAACATGGTTTACTGAATATTTTAAGCCCACAGTTGAGACCTACTGCTCAGAACAAAAGGCTCCTTTCAAAATATCACTGCTCATTGACAATGCATGTGAGATTAATGCTGTTTTCATGCCTGCTAACACAGCATCCATCCTGTAGCCCATGGATGAAGGAGTAATTTCAAGTCTTATTACTTAAGAAATACATTTTGTAAAGCTACAGCTGCCATAGATAGTGATTCCTCTGAAGGACTTGGGCAAAGTAAATTGAAAACCTTCTGAAAAGGATTCACCATTCTATTGAAAAAAAAATTTTTTTTAACATTTATTCATTTTTGAGAGAGTGTGAGCAGGGGAGGGGCAGTGAGAGATACAGAATCGGAATCCGGCTCCAGGCTCTGAGCTGTCAGCACAGAGCCTGATACAGGGCTCAGACTCACAGACCGCGAGATCATGACCTGAGCTGAAGTCGGATGCTTAGCTGACTGAGCCACCCAGGTGCCCCGAGGATTCACCACTCAAAACATGGCCTAAAAACATTCATGATTCATGGGAAGAAGCCAAAAGATCAACATTAACAAGAGTCTGGAAGAAATTGATGGCAACAAAGAGTTGGATGCTAAACCTACTGAGCGACCCAGGTGTCCCCCCCTGATATTTTCTAATATGAAGGTTAGCAAACTTTTAAAATTGTGGGTGAAGATTTCTCTGATGTGAGAGAAGCAGGAAATGTTGATCAAGAGCCAAGCTGTCATTAATTCTCCTGAATGGGAATAAGGGCTCACACTAATTTTCCTGGCCAGTGGCAGCTCTAGAAAGGAGAGCAGTTAGGTTAGCCAGCAGCATCTTTATCGAGTGCTTTCTCTGGAACATGTACCTCATTAGATCTAATCCCAGTGCTTCGGAATTCAAACTACAAACTCCCAAGCAAAACTATATACACTAAAAGCCGTTCAAGTTGAATAATTTACAGTGGAAAGCAACTCCACAAGAAAACTCACCACCACGTCTCCCTCCTGTGGGAGGCTGTTTGCTGGCAGCCTATTTTTCTCCTCGTTGTTGTGGTATAGGGCTCCATCATTCCTCATCACCAGACTGTGGGCATCTCGGCCAAGAGGAATCTGATTCAAGTTAACTTTCTGAGTTGCGACGCCAATACCCCATATTCCTAAAAAATAATAGTTTAAATGCCCCCAAAATCTGAAGAATATGAAACAAGGGGTTGTTTTTAAGAGAGTGTAAATTGTTTTTAAATTTTTTTTTTTTCAACCTTTATTTATTTTTGGGACAGAGAGAGACAGAGTATGAACGGGGGAGGGGCAGAGAGAGAGGGAGACACAGAATGGGAAACAGGCTCCAGGCTCCGAGCCATCAGCCCAGAGCCTGAGGCGGGGCTCGAACTCACAGACCGCAAGATCGTGACCTGGCTGAAGTCGGACGCTTAACCGACTGCGCCACCCAGGCGCCCCAAGAGTGTAAATTGTTTTTAAAAGAAATGGCACGCTATCACTAAACTATCTTTTATTAGTTTTTTAAAAAAACAAATCTTTTAAAAGTAGTTTGCAAACTACCCTATATTCTCAACAGATGGAGTACAGCCTAGGAGATAAGAGAGGGCCCTGAAGCTGTAAGGACTAGGTTAAACCTTGGCTTAGCTATGTCCTCTGGGGCAAGTTATTTAACCTCACTCTGCTTCCTCACCTGTGAACTTGGGATTCTAACAGTACAGACTTCAAAAAGTTATTAGGGGCGCCTGGGTGGCTCAGTCGGTTAAGCGTCCAACTTCGGCTCAGGTCATGATCTCACGTTCCATGAGTTCAAGCCCCGCGTCGGGCTCTGTGCTGACAGCTCAGAGCCTGGAGCCTGTTTCAGATTCTGTGTCTCCCTCTCTCTGACCCTTCCCCGTTCATGCTGTCTCTCTCTGTCTCAAAAATAAATAAATGTTAAAAAAAATTTAAAAAAAAGTTATTAAAAGATATAGCAAGGTAATCAAGTAAAGCACTTGTAACAGTGTAAGTATTCCCCCCACAATCGGTTAAGTGAAGCAGAGTATTTTTAGATGTTAGCTATTATCATCATCACTACTTTCTGAAAGATGTTTTTAAAAAGCTACACGTTGAATTTAAAAGGCCTAGGGTTCCAGTCAAGCACTACTTTGGAGAAGTGGGAAATTAGTCTTTAGTTTTTACATCTATATAATATGTGACAAATAATATAGGACCTGGTCAAAATTATGGAGAGGAGAAAATTAAGGATGAAGTGTAAAATCATTTTCTTACCCGTGCCTTAAGTCAGTGGGCTTAAAATCTTTTGGTCTAAGCTGATTTTAAAGCAAGCAGCTCTCCTCTTAAGCAGCCAAACAGAATACCTAGAGCTCTGGATTTTGTCTCAAACTGTTTCCTTCTCAGTTTTTATCAAAATCAGTTAGGAGAAAATCTATAAATGGAAGAAGGTTTCAAGGTCATGTTGCCAATTGATTAATTTTTCTGAATTGAGCAAGACTATCAAAAAGTTGCATGTCTGGATATCACTGTCTGGGCTTCCTAAATAATCTATGTAATTTATTCTCCAGAGTGGGACAATTTTAAGAGTAACAGAAGGTAATAATATTGATTTCATGGGACAACAGTTCTAGGCAGGATTACTCTCCTTACCCCTCAAGAACTGTGCATGCTGTGATACATTTTGGCATAACTGCCTCAGGCTTTCATTGAGAGATCAATTTACAGACTCCAACAATGTATTTATTCTAGGAATGTCACTGAAGATGTCATCCTTTACAGAAAATCCACATAAAAATTTGTACTGGATTCAAGGATCTAGAAAACATTTGCTTTTCTTGAGAAAAGGTATGTTTTACTTAAGATTTTAGTAGCCAGAGATATTTTATAAAAGAATGGAGGACAGATTCATATTTATTTCATATACTTAGCAAAATCAGTATTTTGAACTAATCTAGAAGACAAGCTCCAGAAGGATGCTTTATACCATTCAAGCTTGTCGAGTAAAAGTATGATTTACTTCCCTCTACTTTTCCTATTCTACACTTATACTTACATTATTCATACTATATTTCACTAGTAATTTTTTATAATAAAGCTTTAAAAATGTATTTCTCCATATTCAATATGGCTACAAATTATCTAATCATTATTATAATACTCAAGCAGAAGTGTTGTATGATTCAAGAAACTCCATAAGTTTTTAATGAGAAGTATAAACATTAGCCTTCGATCAGAATTCTAAATTTGCTGATTGCTTCAGAAGACAATGAACTTGGGCATCTTAACAAGAATTAAGAGGAAAAAAAAACGGATCATAAGATTGATTTTATGCTAAGATAAAACATCAAGAGTCTACACCTTATATGCTTGACCAAAGAAAACATTTAGTACCCAAAGGCGCATTTAGTACCCATTAATAAGGCTAGTGCCTAACACTGATCCTGTGTGCCCTGTCTTTAAAACACTTGCATTGGTATAACTCATGTGAAGCAGGATTACAGTTCCTGTAATCCCATTTTACAAATAAGAAAACAGAACCTAAAGTATAATTTAACTGGAACCACCCGAGGGGTGGGAAAAAGGATCTTCCAAATAAGTTTCGTGCTTTTTTATTGCCTCATTAATCTTTTCCATATATCGAGAACTGCTCTTAATAGTTACAACAATTAGCACTTTTAATAGTAAAGGACCATTATACCGACCTGTGGACTGGATTTTGAATTCAAAGTAGCTTTTGTTTTGATGTAAAGGGGCACTGGCTAAACAACCTCCTGTTCCACATATTCTTCTTCCATTTTTTACAATGACAACATCTGTTCCTAAATAAAAAATACACAGTGTGAAGTTTTTTATTTTCTTATCCAACAATCAAGGTTACTTTCTTTCACTTCTAATTCTAAATCAAAAAAATAGCGATGCTATATTTACTTTGAAATTTAGAAATGCTGATAAATTCAGAACAATTTTTACTTCTCCCCCCGCCCCTTTTTCCCCCTGAGAATGTTTACATTAATATTCATTTGCGGCTACAAATCCTGTTTGGGCAATTTAGTAGTAACTCAGTAGGAGGAGCACCAGGGGCGCTCCCCTCACCTGGGAACAGCTGACGAGTCTCGGGAGGCGGCAGCTCCGAGATTCCCGTGAAAATGGGTAGGTGCGCACAAGCACCTCCCGATGACAGGGGCAGACAGGGCTGCGTAGCCTTGAACACAGAACAGGGCCGAGGTGGAGTCCGCCGCGAGACGAAATGGGGTCGAGGGCAGCAACTGAGAGCAGGGAGCGGAGGGCGGCGCCCGGAGAGGCAGGGCCGCGCGTGGGCGTGTGGTCCCTCCGACCCCTCACTGCCCCCGACCCGCCGCGCCCCACCCGGCGCGGGCCGTTGGGTCTGGAGAAGGGAGGGCCCTTACCCATGTGCTGCGTGTCCAGCTGCACCGCCGGCATCTCCTTCAGAGGGATGTGTCCCGTCCCGCCGTCCCTGCAGCACCGCAGGCAGCAGAACACCGAGGCAGCCATCACGCCAGGACCACCGACTCGGCCGCCTCCGCTAGCCGCCGGCCGCCCCAAGCCCGCGGTGACGCCGCCCCTACGCCTTCGCTCCGCCTCCCGCCCCTGCCCGAGCGCCGGAGGTATCTGTGTCGAGCGCGCAGACCGATACAGCGACGCCCCACGCCGGGAGGGCGCAGTGCAGGCAGAGGTGAAGCCGGCCTGTGCGGAAGATGCGGAGGATCTGCGCGTGGGGAGGGGCGGGGTCGAGAAGGGGGCGGGGCTGGGCGGAGCAGGGGCAGAGGGCGGGACGGGCGGGACGGGCGAGCAGGCGGAGGACGGCGTGCGCCTGCGCGCGGGGTCGTTTTTTCCTCCGCGGGGCTTCAAGTTTGAGTTCTTATGTTGAGCAATGCTCAAGGCGTCGGCTTCTCCGCCTGGTCTACAACCGTCCGACGCTGCGTTTTAAAAACTGTTCCCCCCAACTTTGACATTACCTTTAGGGATGAATTGACAGAATCAAGTCAGGCTGGGGGAGTGGAAGCCCCGAGGTTTTCCACACACTCCCACTCCCCCACGGCAAGCTCAGGGCTGAGAGAACTTTACCTTGACCGAGCCTCCTCTTCCTACCGTAGCAGATTTCTGAAGAATTTCTTCAAATTCTAAATAGACACACAGGCCTCAGAAGTAATGGTTGTTAGTAACTTCACCGTGGATGTGCACCCACGGCTCTAAGTGGGCCCTGATGCATTTTAGGTGCAGAGATGCGCATCCCGTGGCTCCTGATGCCACGCGGTTGGGGCTCCCAGGAGGCCTTCCAGGGAGGATACCTCTGGGAGGTACCGCTTGACGGGCCTCTGCCAAGCTCTCTTCGTGGATTGGGGGTTTCTAGGAGTGTGAAGAGAACTCCCGAGGGAGCGAGGATGTCTGGTCCCCCAAGGGAAGACCTCGGTTCCTACCATCTGCCCCTTTCTGCTTCCAAGTAGGAGGCCCACAGGGTGGTCATCTGTCATCTCCTTGCCTGCTTACGTCATCTGTGCCTGGTCGACTTCATATCTTTAAATACAGGGGTGCCTGGGTGGCTCAGTGGGTTTAACATCCTACTCTTGATTTTGGCTCAGGCCATGATCTCATGGTTTGTGGGTTCAAACCTGGTATGGGGCTCCACGGTGACAGTGCAAAGCTTGCTTTGGATTCTTTCTCCCCCTGTCTCGTTGCCCCTCTCCTTCTCATGCACGTGCACACGCTCTCTCTCTCAAAACAAATAATAAAATAAACTGTATTTTAAAAAATTGTTAAATACAGCTTGGTGCCTGGAGATGGTCTTCAATGACCTCTAGCATTAACTGGGCTCAAACCTTTATTCCCCAAATGGTTTCCAACCTGGAGGCTTCACCCAAGTTCAGGCTCTGGGAAACAGATGCAAGATGCCCATTTCATATGTAATGGTTTCCTATACATAACTTTTTAGTGACCTGAGTGCAAATATCCTTAATGGAGACTTTTTTTGTTTTTGTTTGTTTCTTCCTAAGGAATAAGAGAATTTTTTCTGGGTCCTGGGCCTCTTTGCAGTCTATACAAATGATCTTTTCATTACAATAGGGAAAACCTCCAAATTCTATACTTTGAGATTTAGTTAACCATAGAATTAATATCTAAAGGTGATTATTAAAGTGATTGAGGATAGACTCTCACTGCCTATAGAGTACTTTCTTGGTAATCAATCATTTTACACATGAAATTTTTCTTTTACTGAAAACCATGCTCATTATTCTGAGGGTTTAATTAGGGTTCGGTTCTCTTTCCGTTGGGGGAAGGGGGGAGTCGAATGTCATTCCCTGAGGTAGGCACTCTTTCATGTATGTATCTAGTTGAATTCTTGAAAGTTTTCTGGGTAGATATTGTCCCCACTCTATATGAAGAAATAGGATTAGAAGGATTAAAAAACTGGTGTAGCCTCAGATAATTAGGAAATAAACAAAGTAGGATTCAAAGCCCATCAGTGACTCCTAAGCCTGTATTTGCTCCACCAGGTCATGCTGCCTCTCAAATTATGAAGATCTAACTCTTGTAATAAATGCTGAAATTCTTAAAAAAAATAATAAATGCTGAAATTCTTTTAAATGTGCTTTCAATTCAAAATGCAGATTTGCACTTTATTTTTGTATGTTTCATTAAACTCCATATTGGCTACAAGCTGCCATAATTCACGTATAGACAATATCAAAATAGCTGTTGTTATTAGGTAAAATATTTATTCATAAATCTTATTAATATTTATCAATTATGTTTTAATAATATCATTAATATTATTAATTTTTTGATATTTATTTTTTGACACACACACGCACAGACACACACACACATACACACACACACACACACACACACACACACACACACACAGCATGAGCGGGGGAGGGGCACAGAGAGATGAAGACACAGAATCTGAAGCAGGCTCCAGCTTCTGTGCTGACAGCTCAGAGGGGCTCGAGCTCCAGGAGATCATGACCTGAGCCCAAGTGGGACGCTTAACCGACTGAGCCACCCAGGTGCCCCTCATTAATATTATTAAAAGTAGTACTTGTATTAAATATTTAACGAATATTTAGACCACTCAAGTTACTCACATCTTCAGTGAAAAGCCAGACTATTAGATGGCATGAATTGGCCATGACTGTAGAAGCAGAATTGCCATAGTCTTTCCTGGCTGGAAGAGTAAAATGCTGGGCCACTGCCCAGTGCACTTTGCCCCCAATGTAGCAACTCAAGTAGACTCAGCAGTATGAAGCAAGCAAAACCAGTTAGCTCCTAAAACAGACTTCCCTGTGTTGGCAGATGAATGCCATCCATGAGCTCACAGACCTTATCCTTCTTATATCTGGGATTTGATTATCCTTTCATTATTATTTTCAAAGGAATTATCCTTTCTTTTTGAAAAGCACAATGCTAAAGATATTTTGACAGTCTTTCACAGCTATCACTTTAAATAACAGTCACAAATAAAGCCTACAAAAAGTTTCCCAATAGTTAGTTAGAAGGTCGTTTATCTAAGTCAAAAGCAATAAGAGAGAATGACTACTTGAAAAAAAAAAAAAGTCTGCTTCAGCGACATATGCCAGGAACTTGAGAACTGATAGGACAATAATGTAAAGCATGTGTTTCCGAGTTGAGTTTAACATCATGCTCAGGATTTTCTTTAATGGTTTTTATGCCAACCAGACATCTCCTGTTAGTGAACTTTACACTCTGTACTGGGTCACACAAAATGGTTTCTTTTTTAAAAACTCATTAATCAGTTATTAAGCCAAACTTTTTTCTTGGGGTACTCCAGACCACATTTGTGATCTTTCAAAAATCAGAAACCTTACAAAAAACTCATACTTCTAAAAACTAAAAATATTTCTGGGGCCTTGATCTATTCATTACTGTAATTTTGAGTCATCGTAACTAATATTTATGTTGTGCTTACTATTACCGGGCAATAATAAATGCTTTTTATAAACTAATTTAATCCTTGTAACAACCCCATGAGGTAAAAGCATCTTCCGCTTTACACATGAGGAAGCCGAGGCACAGATAAGAAAGGTGCCCAAAGTCACACAGTCAGTAAGGGATAAAGCTGCACTCAAACCCAGGCAGTCTGGCTCTAGGGTCTTAGTTCTTAACCACTATGCAACCTGCCAGCCTAGGGTGCTACATTTAAGAATAAATTCCTAATTTTTGTTTACATCTCTTCCCTTACCTCAAGCTGACATTTAAATTCAGCTGACATTAATTGCACTCATTTAATCTGGATTTGCCGAAGTATAAAGTATCTTACCTATATTCAACAACCAAAAATTAACAAGAAACATTGAGAACCTTCTCCTGCAACACTTCCACTTTGTTAGCAACACACTGGAACATTTAGGAAGGGTGTCTTTCATAGGGTATCTCTAAATGATCCAAAGAAAAGGATAGTTAGTACTTTGAATCACTAAAACAGTTAAAACATGTTGGATACTTGGAAAATACAGAGTTCTGGCATTAGAAGGAAAGAGAGGATGGGGTAAAATAAAGGAATTGGATAGAGGTATAGAAAAAGGAGAATAATAGAAGATAAATCAGAATAGTTTTTAGTATTGAAAAGGAAGAAAAGAAGCCAAGTGCTCTGTAAATAAGACCTCAGGGAATAAAAAATGTGATTTGCCAGGGCACCTAGGTGGCTTAGTCGATTAAGCATCCAACTCTTGATTTCGGCTCAGGTCATGATTGTATGGTTCATGGGATCCAGCTCTGTGTCGGGCTCTGTGCTGACAGTGCAGAGCCTGCTTGGAATTCTTTCTCTCCTTCTCTCTCTGCCCCTCCCCCATTCTCTCTCTCTCAAAATAAATAAATAAACATTTATTTAAAAAACCCATGATTTGCCAGGAACTTTCAACCTGGAAGAACTGTGCCTTTATCTGCTTCCCTTCTGGAGAAGAGAGAGAAGACTGTCATAAACTGAGGGGGGTTTTGTGATCTCTCCCCGACCTTAGCTTCTCTTACTAAAAGTGCAGGTGTCCTTGTGTACTTACACAAAACTTTTCCTACCAATTTAGATTCTAGGTACAATTTCTGCAATAATTAGGAGAAAGAGATATTAGGATAAAGAAAAGAAAAAAAAAAGGAAGCAAAGCAAAGGTACTACTGGGGTAGGTTTTGCATTCCCAGAAGAAATTAAGGAAGGATAAGACACTCCTTGTTTAGCAGTACAGAAGGTACCTAAACCTTCACTTGTCATCAAGGATCTGATGATAAGTGTTTTGTGCAAAGTTTCTATGGCCAAAGATAAGGCTACATAGCCTGATATTATGGAAAGGAGGTTGTAAAAACACTTAGTTGGCTGGATCAAATAGTTCAAATAAATGTTTCTCAAAGCATCTCAAACATTGAAGTGATTCTGTGTCTTGGGACTGAAGTAGGGCTGGGGAACAAGAAGTCACCATCTCGAAATTATGAAACCAAAAGGCACTGGACATTTGCAGGAGGATCAGACAGAGGAAAACAATACTTCTTATATGTAATATCTGCAAAAGAACAAAATCATAAGTATCTCATTGAAATCGTGAGAAAGATCCCAAAATGTTTCTTATAACAAGGAAGGGAAATGAATTATTGGTTAAAATGTACCTAACATTAGTTTAAGATATGTACAATGTCACACAGTGTCTATGGTTTTATTTTTGTGAGTGTAGAAAAATTTGTAGTGTTTTTTATAAGGTTTTACCTATAGTTGCAATCCCCCCAAACCTATTTTCTCAATAGTGGTCCTGCACATGAATATTCCAAATGCAGGTGTTGTCAGAACCCCGATTTTTATATTCAGAAGGACGTGTTTTACTTCCATCCATTAAGACATGTGTGTCTATGAATGTAGATGTGGTCCTGGGTCGGCCTAGTTTCAGTTTGGGGCATAACTCCTAGGCCTCTAACCTTTGCAGATCCTGTAAGCTGAGTCACAGGGAATGTGAGACTACTTAAAATTGTTGGTAAAGTTTACAGAACTCTGGAATATTTGAAAACTACTTTTAAAAAACTCACTGTGAAAGAAAAGACTTTGAAATACCAGCAGTGTGAGCTAGCTCCAAGGTTATGTTTGCCAAGAGGACTTCAGTGTAGGAAAATGGAACTGCTAAGAATTGAGCATAATTAGAATACTTTTTTTTCCCCTCTCACTTTGGCTATTCCAAACATTTAACCGAATGCTTTAAAAATTATTATATATGGCTTCTTTCAAACTTCCTGTTTGTATCGTGTCTACCATCTAATGTAGACCTCAATTTATGCCAAATACTTAAAATACTCTCTAAAAAGAGATGCAAAGCTTTGGAAAGGAGGCAAAGGAAAAAGTTAAGAAGATACTTGAATTTTCCTAAAATTTCACAAAAAAAGGTAAAATCCCATTTTATATGTTCTTAATTCATTGGCACCCTGTAAATGTTCCTAAGAACAGCAAATGAATAAAGCCCCTAAAATAAATACAGATATTATAATCACACTTCATCTAAAACCCAGAAAGCAGTATGTAAACTGAATTCTTAGAAATAGATTTCTACATTAAATGCACTAAGGTTGCTGTAGAAAAGAAATCTATATACAGAATTTATTTATTTAAAAAAATTTTTTTTAACGTTTATTTATTTTTGAGACAGAGAGACAGAGCATGAATGGGGGAGGGTCAGAGAGAGGGAGACACAGAATCTGAAACAGGCTCCAGGCTCTGAGCTGTCAGCACAGAGCCCGACGTGGGGCTCGAACTCACGGACCGCGAGATCATGACCTGAGCCGAAGTCGGCGCTTAACCGACTGAGCCACCCAGGCGCCCCTATACAGAATTTAAAAATAATAAAAGCTTTATTGAGATTTATCACATATGATAAATTTCAACCTTTTAAAGTGTATAAGTCAAAGTTTTTTAGTTTATCTACAGAATTGTGTGACCATTGCCATCACCTCAAAAAGAAACCACATACCCCTTAGCAGTCACTCCCCATTCTGCTGCCACCTGGCCCTTGGCCATCATTAATCTACTTTCTGACTCCAGGGATTTGCCTATTTGGGACATTTCATATAAAAGGGATCATACAGTTGTGGCCTTTTTGTGTGGATTTTTTCACTTAGCATGATGTTTTCAAAGTTCACCCACGTTGTGGCCTGTGTCAATCCTTCATTCCTTTTTTGTGGTCAAATAGTACGTATTCCACTGTAGTAAATGTGCCATATTTTGTTTATTCATGCATCAGTCAATGAACATTTGGGTTGTTTCCATCTCTTGACTATTATTAATAATACTGTTAGGAACATTAGTGTACAGGTTTTTTAGTGAACGTGTGTTTAAATGTTCTTGGTCATATACCTAGGAAAGGAATTACTGGATCATATGGTGACTCTACATTTGAAGGTTGAATAACTGCTGAACTGTTTTTGCAAAGTGGCTACATCAAATTACAATCCCAGCAATGTACAACTTCTCCACATCCTCACCAGTACTCGTTATTGTCTGTCCTTTTTATTTTAGCTATCCTGTTAGGTCTGAAATAGTATCTCACTATAGTGTTGTTGTTGTTGTTGTTGTTGTTGTTGTTGTTGTTTTCAATGTTTAATTATTTTTGAGAGACAGACAGAACATGAGCGGAAGGGAGCAGAGAGAGAGAGGGAGACACAGAATCTGAAGCAGGCTGTCAGCACAGAGCCTGACGTGGCGCTCAAACTTATGAACCATGAGATCATGAGCTGAGCTCAAGTCAGCCACTGAACCGACTGAGCCACCCAGGCGCCCCTCACTGTAGTTTTGATTTGCATTTCCTTAATGATCAGTGATGTTGAGCTTCTTTTCACGTGTTTATTGGTGATTTGCATATCTTCCTCGGAGTAATTCTATTCAGATCCTTTGCCCATTTTTAAATTGGGTTTATTTATCTTTTTGCTCTTGAGTTGTATAAGTTCTTATGTAACCTGGGTACAAGTCTTTTACCAGATTATATAACTTGCAAAAAATTTCTCCCACTCTGTAGGTTGTCTTTTCACATTCTTCATGGTGTCCTTTAAAGCACAGAAATTAATTTTATGAATCCCAATTTATCCAGTTTTTCTTTTGTCACTGTGCTTTGGTGTTATGTCTAAGAAACCATTATCTAATCCAAGGTCAGAAAGATTTACTCCTATGTTTTTTCTAAGAGTTGTATTATTTCAGCTCCTACTTTAGGTCTTTGAGACATTCTAAGTTAATTTTTCCGTATGATGTAAAGTAGGTATTCATTTTTTTTTTTTTTTCACAGACATCCAGATGTCCCTGCACTACATGTTAAAAAGGCCATTCTTGGGGCACCTGGGTGGCTCGGTCCGTTGAGTATCCAACTTCAGCTCAGGTCATGATCTCCCAGTTTGTGGGTTCAAACCCCACATCAGGCTCTCTGCTATCAGCACTGAGCCCGCGCTTTGGATCCTTCGTCTCCCTCTCTCTCCCTGCCCCTCCCCTGCTTGCGCTCTCTCTCCCTCTCTCAAAAATAAATAAACATTTCAAAAAAAATTTTTTAAAGGGCCATTCTTTCCCCCATGGAATTGTCTTGGCATCCTTGTTGAAAATTACGTAAGACTTTGTAACTCAGATAACAAAGGTTTTGTTTGACTAAGCATAGTCATAGTTGGTTTAATCTGAATATGAGCAGTCAGAAAGCAGATACCAAGATCTCTTAAATACCTGTGTACATATTTTAAACACGGTCATAACGATTACTGGGAGTTTTTGTGTCAACTAGACTAGTAGCAAAACCACATTCCCTCTTGGATCCTTCAGGGGGCCCTCCATTTTGTTGGTCTTTATCTTTCCTACCCTCTCTCTCCTCATCAGTTCCCAGGATGCGGCATCCTGGCTTTGATCTTTACCTCACCAGGAACTCTTCCTTTAAACCATTGGTTCTCATCCTCATCAGACTCCACGCTTCCTTTTTACACAGCTAATACTTTGTCCTCTTTACTCTCCTGAAATGTAACTCATTGATAACGTATCTATATAATTTCAGAAAATCGATATAATGCCCTTACTATTAAATAAGGAGGCATACATTCAGTTGTTTGTGATTAACAATATCTTGGAGATCAGAACCTTTGATAGTATCAGAGAATAGCGTCTGGATGGAGAACAGAAACTAGTATAAAAGGCTAAAAAGAAGTTGTATGGTACTTTCCTCAGGACAGTGTTAGATTAGGAGTGAAAAACAGTCCAGGAATAACCCCCAAATAAATAAATAATTTCAATAAGTAATGTTCTTATCATGACACTAAACATTAAATATATATTAAATTAAATAAATATAAATATGATGGCAGTAGTAGAAGATATTTTTCAAACAATCTTGTTAATGAAATTTAATAAAATCCGTGCACTTAGTATTTCAACTAATTGTATAGTATTAGCTTTGAGTCTATTAATGTGATTCTATAATCTTGTCTGTTATGTTTGCAGTTGGTTTTGTTGCTTTTGCAGTAACTACACTACTGCACTGAGTCCCATTTCAACTAACTAATTAAGTAATTAAGTAATGCAACGAGTAAGAAGCTCTTTCCAAGAAACTAGGTATGAACATTTTAGGTGGATTTCAAAGCTTGTGTGATTAGACTGATTAAATTGCTCTTTGGCCTCAAAATCTTCATGTTTTCTCTCTCTCTCTCTCTCTTTTTTCAAAGTGGGTTTCACGCTAGGTGTTCAGGACTTGAACTCATAACCCTGAACTGAGGTGAAGAGTTGGATGCTTAACCAACTGAGCCACCAGGGAGCCCTTTCTGTTTTCTTTTGTTAGTTTTTTTAAATTATGTTTGAATAATTTCTGCTAAGTTGGCTAACATGGTCCTCATTCATTTCAAATGTATAAAGTATCCAATTTGTTATTTTAAATTAAAAAAAAAATCTTTAAATCTATTTATGATGACGTTTAAAATCATAGTCAAGTGAGCGCAATACATTTCCAATTCAGCATCATTAAGCATATTTCTATCTATTAATTGCAAGGATGGAAATTGAAAAATCTTGAACAAAACGTTTTTGTAAATAGTGTAAGTTTGTTAATAAATTCCATGATACTATCTTTGACTTTAGTGAAGTTGTTCTTATTTTCTTCCAGCTTGAAAAAGAATTCTCATTTGGGGCACCTGGGTGGCTCAGTCGGTTAAGCATCTGACTCCTGATTTCAGCTCAAGTCACGATCTCGAAGTTTCTGAGATGGAGCCCTGTGTCGGGCTCTGCTCTGACAGCACAGAGACTGCTTGGGATTCTCTCTCTTCCTCCCTCTCTGCCCCTCCCCTGCTTGTATGTGCTATCTCTTTCAAAATAAATAAATAAACTTAACAATTATTTCAAAAAAAGGGACTTTGCAAATGTGATGGAGGATTTTGAGATGGGGAGGTTATTCTGTATTATCCAGGTAGGCCAACTAGTCAGAAGGCTTCTTATAGGTGGGAAGCAGGAGGGTCTGACAGGGAAGGAGGTGGAAACAGAGGTTGGAGTGATGTGGGCCTCTAGAAGCTGGAAAAAGCCTTGGGATGGATTCTCCCCTAGAGCATCCTGAAGGAATGCAACCCTGCAGACCCAGTTTAGACTAATCTCTACAATTGTAACAGTAAATTTGTGTTGTTTTCAGCCACTAAATTTGTGGTTTCTTGTATGGCAACAATAGGAAACTAATTCATGCAGTAAAATACATAAAGTACATAGCTTGATGAGTTTTTATAAATATATAGACCTGTATAACCATCCTCCACATTAACATCCAGCACATTTCCTGCATCTCAAAGTTTCCCTTTGCCCCTTCCCCCAAAACTCCTCACACACCAAAGATACCTACTATTCTGACTTCTTTTACCATTAGTCAGTTTTCCATGTTGTGGAAGTTTTTATAAACAGAATCTTACCATATGTGTTCTTTTGTATTTGGACTTCTTACTCAACTTAATGTCTGTGAGAATTATCCACTCTATTGTTGTATCAGAAATTTGGCTTTTTTTTAATGCTATGTATTTTTTAGTATTACATATATCTATTTATCCATTTCCCATAGACTTTTATTCTTTAGAAGATAAAAAAAAACACATTCCAATCAGTATGATGATTTTCTAACATTTCCCTTAAATATCAGAAATATATATTTTTGCCAACTTTATCAGAATTTCTCTGTAAAATGTACACTTAATCTTGATGGTTTCATTGCCTTACTAGAAAAGCAAATTGGCAGAATGGATACTTTATTTGTGAACAAAGTTATGAAACACAACTTCAAATAAACACTTGAATATCACCACTGCCTTTTTATGTTGGACATTTTGAAATAAGAGCTAAATAAAAACATTCATACATGTACACTATATATATATGTACATATATATATGTATATATATATGTACATATATACATAAATATATGTGTATATATATTTACACTATATATATATTTACACTATATATATACATATATATGTGTGTATATATATATATATATATATATATATATATATATATATATATTTACCATGAAAGTGAGAGTACAAATGTAGGCTGATGGTGGTATAGTAGTCCCCTCTTATCCATGGTTTCAGTTTGAAGAAGACCTCAAAGTGTAGGACACCCTGAAACAAGGGGCCTGGGGAAGAGGCTGCCTAGGTTAAAGGGCTGAACTGATTTTAGAGCAACCCCATTGTTTGATGATAGAAAGTTCCCCTTCGCCAAAGGCATACAGTGGATAAATGTAGGATGAATGATACCATTTAAATGTCACCTTTTAAAATCCACTAATGAAATAAGAGATCCAGGCAATGATCATCAATGCATGCTCAAACTATTAGCTGAAATGTTGATGGGGAATTTTCTAATGTACTGAAACCACCTAAATCGGCTGAATAAGTTTAGCTTCACTAAAAGTAGAAAACCTGACACTATGTCTCCTAATGTGGGGCAATAGGAAGAACACAGCACAAATGCAGAGTATTTCTGCCTTGAAAGCTGGAGCTGAATCTGATGAAATTTTCAGATTTGGCTTCTAGTTTGTAAGAAATATGGACATGGAGAACAAGTTAAATGACTCTGTCATAACACCATCAGCCAAATCCAAGCATAGTATTGTCAAGAACTGTGCAAAGCTTGGGATTTTACCCTGCTTATAAGCTAACACGTTAGCCTGTTCCCGTTTTGTGGATGCTGGCAGAAGACACAAAATTCCTGAGTCAGAGACAAAGGACTTTATTGCTCACAGCAAAAGTAGTGTATTCAGAGCTTCGTGTTCCTTTGTGTTGTTCCCCGTGCCTCACGAGTCCCACAGAAGTGACACAAAGGGCCCATGATGGATGCCTGGGCATGCAGTGAATTGCATTAGAGGAAACACTGAGTGTAGGAGATTCATTGTTTGTCTAGTAAGTGAACGTCGGAGGAGACATTACCCCAGCTCAAGACACAACCTGCAGAAATGGGCCCTGTAAAGAATGGTCAAGGCTTTGCATTCATGGCATGCCCAGCAAGAACATGCAGGGACACTCAGGGCCCATGGCAGACTGCCTCTCTCAACAATCCACCCCTCAGCCCACAATAACACATTCTTGGCCAAGCTGAATTTTTACATGAGTATGCCACCCCATCAGCTACTCTGATTAATCTGACCACAAAGGCTGAGAGCAAATTCATTTAATTTGTCTCATTCAGCATTTAATCAAAGCTTCTATCAACAGGACTCCAAGCAGCAGGCTGAGGCCACCTTGCAGTCTTCACCTTAATCATACCCCTCTCTGCCAAGGGCACAAATTCAGCCAACTATGAATATGTCCCAAAGGGGATCAGCAAGTCTTATTTCAGACAGCCAGGATGAGGTCCAAGGCAAAGCTATAATCCATTATGATCCACACAAGGGAGTTTAAACTGACCTGCTGATCTACAGTGTCTTTGCCAATAATTACAGAGTGCAATAGCTAGGCCAAAAAGCAACTCCATTTCCAACAGTGGGTTATTCTGTAGCCTACACTTTCCCACATACAAAAATATAACCTGACGAGCACAGGTCGCTCCACTTTGGGATTTGTTGTTCAACTTGGTTTGGGTCACCATTACTTTGGTTAAGCCACATGGGCATTGTCACCCAGTAGTTATAGTCTAGATCACCATATATGGCATAACTAAGGCCACTTAGGCATCAGGAGAAGCATATGAATTTTTTTGTTTGTTTGTTAGCCAGCAGTTTTGTTTGTTTGTTTTTTTTTTTGTAAATATAACTTATTGTCAAATTGGCTAACATACAGTGTGTACAGTGTGCTCTTGGTTTGGGGGTAGATTCCCATGGCTTTAGCTAGCAGTTTAATCAACGCATTTCTCAACTACAATTGAGTGAAAATAGTTACCGAAGGACCATTTGATCTACACTTTTACTGATTTGGTGTCATTTGTCTTCTGGTTATTTTTTTTTTAATTTATTTATTTGTTTTGAGAGAGAGACAGAGAGAGAGCATGAGATGGGAAGGGGCAGAGAGGGAGGGAGAGAGAGAACCCCAAGCAGGATCCATGCTGTCAGTGCAGAGCCCAGTGGGGGGCTCAAACTCAAGAGCCTTGAGATCATGACCTGAGCTGAAATCAACAGTTGGATGCTCAACTGACTGAGCCACCTAGCACCCCTGTCTTCTGGTTATTTTAATGATCCCTTCTTATGAGAAAATGGAGAAACTCCCTGAAGAAAAAAAAAAAAGTGGAGTCATCTTGCTCCATTTTATTCATCACTTTGTTTTAGTGCATAAAATAATGTATTCCAATTGTATCTGAAAATGGAGGTTCCTGATGCCTAATTAATGTAGTTCTGGAATTCAGAAAGAAAAACTCTCTTATTCCAGACAGGTTATTTTGTGGATATCAACAAACTGATGGAGAGGTAAAAGGCCCAGAACAGCCAACTCAGTACTGAAGAGGAACAAAGTCAGACGACTGACACTACCCAACTTCAAGACTTGTTACCTTTTTTTAAGTTCATTTATTTATTTATTTTGAGAGAGAGAGAGAGAGAGCAACCACATGAACTGGGGAGGTGCAGAGAGAGAGAATTCCAAGCAGGCTCGGAGCTGTCAGTGCAGCTAAGACAGGGCTCAATGCGGGGCTGGATCTCATGAACTGTGAGATCATGACTTGAGCTGAAACCAGGAGTCAGACGCCCAACTGACTGAGCCACCTTCAAGACTTAGTATAGGCGCCCCACTTCAAGACTTAGTATAAAGGTACAGTAAGAGAGATAGTATCTTACTGGTGAAAGTATAGGCAAAAGATCAATGGAACAGAATAAAATTACCAGGAATAGACCCTTATAAACGCAATCATCTGACCTTTGACGAAGGAGTAAAAGCAATACAATGGGGCAAACACAAGTGTTCTCAATAAATGATGCTGGAACAGCTAGCCACCCACATGCAAAATAATATCTCCAGACACAGACCCTACACCTTTCACAACAATTAACTGAAAATGTATCATAGACATAAATGTAAAAGGCAAAAGTATAAAACTCCTAAAAGATAACATAAAAGAAAACCTAGGTGACTTTAAATATGGTTATGACTTTTTAGACACAACACCAAAATCACAATGCATGAAAGAATGAATTGATAAGCTGGACTTCATTAAGATGAAGAACTTCTGCTCTGTGAAAGACAGTGCCAAGAGAATGAAAAGAGAAGCCACAGACGGAGAAAAAATATTTGCGAAAGACACAGCTGATAAAGAACTGTTATCTAAAATGTATAAATTCGTGGGGCGCCTGGGTGGCTCAGTTGGTTAAGTCTCTGACCCTTGGTTTCGGCTCAGGTCATGATCTCATGGTTTCATGAATTTGAGCCCCACATTGGGTTCTGTGCTGAAAGTGCAGAGCCTGCTTGGGATCTCTCTATCTCTCTCTCTCTCTCTCTCTGCCCATTCCCTACTCGTGCTGCCTCTCTCTCTCAAAATAAATAAACTTAAAAAAAATTTTTTTTAATGCACAAAGAACTCTTAAAACTCAACAGTTAGAGGGATGCCCCGGTGGCTCAGTTGGTTAAGCATCTGATTTCAGCTCAGGTCATGATCTCTCTCTCTCAAAAATAAATAAACATTTTTTAAAAACCTAAAAAACAAAACAAAACAAAACTCAACCATTAGAAAACAAACAACTTGATTTAAAAATAAGCCAATGACCTTAACAGACATCTCTCCAAAGAAGACATACAGATGGCAAATAAACATATGGAAGGGTGCTTCCCATCCTATGTTATCAGGGAAATGCAAATTAAAGCACTAATGAGATACCACTACATGCCTATCAGAATGGCCAAAATCTGAGAATGACAACATCAAATTCTAGTGAGGATGTGGAACAACAGGAGCTCTCAAACATTTGCTGGTGGGAAAGCAAATGGTAAAATCACTTTGGAGCAGAGTTTGGAAGTTTCTTACAAAACTAAACAGATTGTGAGGGGCGCTTGGGTGGCTCAGTCGGCTGAGGCTCTGGCTCTTGGTTTTGTCTCAGGTCATGATCTCATAGTTCAAGACTTCAAGCTCCACATCAGGCTCTGGGCTGGCAGCGTGGAGCCTGCTTGGGATTCTCGCTCTTCCTCTCTGCCCCTCCTCTGTTCACACTTGTTCTCTCTCTCAAAAATAAATAAATAAGCATTAAAAAAAACAACAACCCCACACATATTCTTAGTATATGATCTAGCAATTGTGCTTCTTGGTGTTTACCAAATGAACTGAAAACCTATTTCCACACAACAAAACTGCCTACAGATGTTTATAGCAGTAATGAAAAACTGAAATTTGAAATTTAAAACACATTTAAAATAGCACCTCCTATAATAAACATCTTATTTATAAATCTGTGATATATGGGCAGGATCTGTTTGCTGAAAACTACAAAACACTGATGAAATAGGGAGAGAATATCTGGAGAAATGAAGACCATGCTGTATTTACAGGCTGGAAGACTCAGATTGTTAAGATGCCAATCCTCTCCGGTTCGATCTCCACATTGAGCACAATCCCAAGGAAAATCTCAGCAGACATATTTTAGATATTGACAAGGGAATTCGGCTTTTATATGGAAAAGGTTATGAAATGAGAAGAGCCAATTTTTTAAAGAATAACAACACAAAATAAAAAAGTTGGAGGATTTACACTACCCAATTTTAAGGCTTATTACAAGGCTATAGTAATCAAGACAGTGTGGTAGCGTTAAAAAGATAGATGTATACATGTCAATTGATCAATTGATCAAAATAGAGAGGCCAAAAATAAACCTACAAAAACGTAGGTGCAAAAAACTTTTGATAAAGTTACAAAGGCAATTCAATAAAGAAAAGATAGCGTCTTCAATAAATGATGCTGGAATAATTATTCACCCATGTGCAAATGAAAATCTAGACATGTAACTCATACAAAAATTACCTCAACAGACCTAAATATTAATGTAAAACTATAAGACTTCTAGAAAAAACCAAGCCATTGGAGATCTTGGATTTGGCGATCTGTTTTTAGAAATGACACCATAAGCACAACCCATAAAACAAAAAGTTGAAAAACTGACTTTCATCAAAATTAAAAACTTTTGCTCTGCAAAATAATCTGTTAAGAGAATGAAATAACAAGCAATAAGTGGGGAGAAAATATTTGCAGATCACATCCCTAATGAGGAACTTGTATTCAGAATATATAAACTTTTTTTTGCTATAATTTAAGTAGGCTCTACACCCAAAGTGGGGCTTGAACTTATAACCCTGAGATCAAGAGTTGCATGCTTTTATGTTTTCACTCATATATGGATCTTGAGAAACTTAACAGAAGACCATGGGGGAAAGGAAGGGGAAAAAATAGTTACAAAGAGGGAGCAAGGCAAACCATAAGAGACTCTTAAATACAGAGAATAAGGTGAGGGTGGATGGGGGGTGCGGGAGAGGGGAAAGTGGGTGATGGGCATTGAGGAGGGCACTTGTTGGGATGAACACTGGGTGTTGTATAGAAGCCAATTTGACAATAAATTATTTTTTAAAAATTAAAAAAAATAAAAAAGAGTTGCATGCTTTATTCACTGAGCCATGCACCCCTGATGCAATTTATTTTTTTTTCATATCAATTCTAGTATAGTTAACATATGGCGTTATATCTGCTTCAGGTGTACAATACGGTGATTCAACAATTCTCTACATTACTCAGCGCTCATCACGTTACGTGTCCTCTTAATTCCCTTCACCTATTTCACCCATCCTCCCACCCACCTCCCCTCTGGCAATCAGTTTGATCTCTCTAGTTAAGAGTCAGTTTTTTGGTTTGTCTCTTTACTGCTTGTTTGTTTTGTTTTTTAAATTTCACATAAGAGTGAAATCATGTGGAATTTGTCTCACTGATTTATTTCACTTAGCATTATACTCTCTAGCTCCATCCATGTCATTGCCAATGGCAAGATTTCATTCTTTTCTATGGCTGAATAATTGTATACATATGCCGCATCTTCTTTATCCAGTCATCTATTGATGGACATTTGGGCTCCTTCCATAGTTTGGCAATTGTAAATAATGCTGCTATAAACATAGGGGTGCATGTATCTTTTCAAATAGTGTTTTTGTATTCTTTGGGTACCCAGTAGTGGAATGACTGGGTCATATGGTAGTTCTATTTAGAATGTATAAAGAACTCTTGGGGCGCCTGGGTGGCGCAGTCGGTTAAGCGTCCGACTTCAGCCAGGTCACGATCTCGCGGTCCGTGAGTTCGAGCCCTGCGTCAGGCTCTGGGCTGATGGCTCAGAGCCTGGAGCCTGTTTCCGATTCTGTGTCTCCCTCTCTCTCTGCCCCTCCCCCGTTCATGCTCTGTCTCTCTCTGTCCCCAAAAAAATAAATAAACGTTGAAAAAAAAATAGAATGTATAAAGAACTCTTTAACCTCAACAGGAATAAAACAACCCAATTAAAAAATGGGCAAAATATCTGAAAAGAAACTTCTCTAAGAAGATACATGGATGGCAGATGAATATATGGAAGGGCGTTCAACATCGTTAGTCCATTAGGGTTACATAACTTAAAACTACAATGCATCACTACTACACTTCTATTAGAATGGCTAAAATAAGGAGATGAATACAAAATGTTGGCCATGACGAGGAGCAACAGGAACTCTCATTCATTGCTGCTGGAAATGCAAAATAGTACAGCCACTTAAGAAAAACATTTTGCCATTGCTTACAAAGTTAAATATACTTTTATCACATGGTCCAGCAGCAATCCTGTTCCTAAGTATTTACCCAATTAAAACGAAAACTTATGTTCACACAAAAATGGGTAGTAAGTATTCACAGCTGCCTCTGAACAAGTAATCAAGGTGTGAAGGAATAAACAAACTGTGGTAATCCATACAGGGGAACAACATGCCCTGTATTGATTCATGCCACAACATGGGCAAATCTTGAATGCATGTTAGTAAGAACATAGTTGTTGGGGCTCGTGATAAGTCCATGGAGATTCGTTATTATATTCTCTACTTTCGTGTATAATTGAGTATTTCCATAATAAAAGTTTTAAAGGGTGTTTTATTTTGATGACATCATAATGCCCATGTATGACACAAATGTGACTCAGCTTCCATATTCTGATGCCAGAAGCCACATCGGAAATGTTGCACAGCAAAATACCAGTTAAATGAAGATCAAATCTGGTAATGTGAATGACTGTGTTTTATTACCTTAAGATTTATACTAAGAAAGCTTTTTGAGTGGTTTTCAGCACCCAATTCTGAGAGGAAATAAGACTTATTGGCTTATTGGCTTTAGGAATTTAATTTGTCTGGGTACTAGAAACAGTGCAGAAAGCCATGCAGAAGAGTCTGGACTCTGGCAGTGAGTCAGGCCAACTGAGTTCCAGACCTGTCAGGGGTACAAGTGGGATTCAAGCGAGTGCCTTTCCTTCTGTGTGTTTGTCAGTGTAGAGTATGTTACAGAAGAAAGAAGTTTGCTACAACCTGGCTGTACTTGTATTTTCTTTAACTTGAGACTGAAGTTCGACAACAGCTAGTAATCAATCATTCTTATGGATCCCTTGAGATCATTTTTAAAAAACTTATTTATTTTGAGAAAGAGAGACAGAAAGAAAGAGAGAGAGGGAGAGAGAGAGCTCTCTGTGTGTGCACAAGCAGGGGAGGGGCAGAGAGAGAGGAAGAGAGAATCCTAAGCAGGCTCCTCGCTGCCAATGCAGAGCATCCCACCAGCTGTGAGATCATGACCTGAGCCAAAATCAAGAATCAGTTGTCTAACCAAGTGAGCCACCCATGTGCCCTGAGATCATTTCTGAAGATGATGCTCATGGGGTTCTACTTACTCCCCAACATAGGACTACCTGAAAGTTCTTCCCTGCTGTTTTAAGCTGCAATCAGACCACACTGAAGTTTCAACACTTCTACCCTCACTCTACCAAGAAAATCATCACTCGTAAAAAATTATGACTAATTTCTGAGGTGATAGTAGTGTTCTGTATCTTAGTAGGGATTTGGGATACACAGGTGTAGGCATTTGTTAAAACTTGGGACTTACAAGTAAGATTTTGCATTTAATTGCATATAAATTTCACTTCAAATTAAAAAAAAAAACCATCAACAAATCTTTAACTCTAGTTAATGATATGTGTGTTGAATTATTTAGGGGGACATATAGTGATGTTGGCAATTTACCTGGGAATGCATAAAAAATAAGATGAATAGATAACTGGATAGAGAAATAAATAGATGTGTGATTAAGTAAAATAAAATATTAGGGGTAGAATCCAGATGGTAAATGTACAGTATTCATTATAAAATTGTCTCAATTTTGCTATATGTTTACACATTTGCATAATAAAATGTTGGAAAAAATATCAAGAAACTTAATACCACCCGAATTCAGCAGGAAATGCAGAGGCCACGACTATGATTAGATCTGTATTCTGATTACCAGGTGCTGTAGTCTTTTAGACTTCATCTAATTTCCTGGATTCTGATCTCTTGCGGTTTTTACTACTTAAAACTACTTACCTTATCATTCCTCTACTTTGGCTTTCTGGTTTACCTGTTCATTTGTTCATTCATTTTCAAATACTTATTTTTGCCTACTATGAACCAGGTATTGGGGAATTCAGTTTTGGCTCTGTTCTTATGGGGCATTCCATCCATGGCTTAGTCCCAGTAACCAGTACCTGTACTCCCTCAATTCTGTCAGGAATGCTGGTTCCTGCATATCTGGCTGAGGCTACAACTGTCGGGACCATTATCATGGGATACTACAGACTCCATACCAAGGTCCTAGGAGGCTTTAGGGGGCCTATGAAAAATGTTTTATATTTAAAAAAAATTCTCCAATTTACAAAAAATAAACTGCAAAATCCTCTATATTCCCTAGCCTGTAGAAACTGAACTTCTCCCTTTCTCACAGTTTTGGATCCCGTAGGACTGCCAACTGGCATTTCTATTCCCAGTGGCCATTCTGGTCCTAATGTAGATGCTTTGGGGAGTAAGGTGCCCCAAGAGTCAGATGGGTGCCTAAGCTATCAAAGCCTTATGTCACTGTGACTTGATTCTTTGGACTCCCTTTGGCTGACTCCTCGTTCACCGGGCTATCTTCTGATTCCCCTGTTGATCTGCAGAGAGAATCCACTGTTTGAGTATTTCTGATCCCTGTGACAGTGGTTACTCAAGCAAACCAGTAAAGTAGCTTATAATTAAGAGTTGTTACATCATATGTCTAGAATTCAAGGAGAAAAAAACACCACTCGTGCCAACATCATCATCATCATCATCTCATATGACTATTAATTTCTTAGTGTAAATTAAGTTGGTAATATAATGACTGAGAAAGGAGGATGGGGAATATTTTGGCCTTAGTTTTGAATGGTTCTAGTTGACTCATGGCTCCTAAAGACTTTTTCTTAGCTTCTGAGTCTTAACCACCACTGTTCTCCCATTGTTGACTTTACTTGCCCTCTGATGTCATGCAAGGCCCATTTTGCAGGCTGAGACTTTAGCTTCTGTTTCTCCACTTTTAGCTGTGTTATTTCAGGATCCCTCCGGTAAGACCCAGTCAACCCAGGGTCCCTGGGCCTAGTGATGCTCCTGTGGCCTGTGCTCACTGCACACTCAGAGCTGGGACCTAGACAACTTTTATGCACATAAACTTCCATGATTATAAAGATTTCCACCCTGTACATATATTGACAGATAAGGGGTATTGGTTGTAAAGACTTTGAACAAAAGCGAACAGCAGAACAATGCCCTAGAAACCAGAATTTAATAAAGACTGAGAGCATCATGGAATATCTTATTTTTGTTGGTTGGTAATTATGCCTGGATGATTCACAAAATTACTGTAACATTCCTGCTTTTGTTCCCCCAGGAAATCCTTCTCTCTTTTAAATAAAGTGCATTTTATTTATTGAGTGCATTTGGTACCTCTACCCTGCTATATAATTCTACACTGTAAATAAACATAAAGAGCTGCGTGGTTTGCCTATTTTAACAGAGGATTAGCTCCCTAGAGAGAACAGGGATTTGTATCTTTTTTCCTTTAGAACCAAAAGGAGACAGAAGACAGCAGTTTGCAAGGACTATATGCTGAGATGATAGAATCTTGAGTTATCTTCACATCTCTATTCTGTTGTGTTTGTTTGGATAACTAAACAGATAGAAATCCACTCATCTGATAGGGACTCCAAAGAACTCACTGCCTTGAACCTACCCCAGCCTGACTTTATCTTTTATGCATTTCTCTTCTGTGAGTGCTCAAAAAAGCTACAGAGAAAAAAAAAGTGTGCGTGTGTGTGTGTGTGTGTGTGTGTGTGTGTGACTTGTTTTTGTTAACATCAGTTTTGGTATTCAGTATTATTCAATTATATTCATCTAATATTATGGCTGCTGTAATTGGAACATATTCTTTATAAACATATATACACAGCCTAGCAGCATACAGTTCAACACAATTTGGCACCTCTGATGGAAAGGCATTGAGCAATCTTAAATCTCTCGTGGAACAAAGTAGGGTATAAACCAGCCAACCAACCAACTCTACAAAGGCACAACATGGGAGATACAAAGAGCACTGTATTAGTCCTAACCTTCCTAGAACCTAGGGGATATTCTGGTTAAAGGCCAAATTGATACTTTAATTAAAGAATTATGATATAAAGGATTATTAATAAAATGATTAGAACTTTTTTTTAAATTATATGAAGGAGAGTCTGTATTTACTCATAAATATTATTCGTTATGTGTTACATAAATAGTATTTATTATTATTTGTAAAACAGGTAAAGTACTATATGCTAACCATTCTTTAGGAGTTTTTATTTTGTGTTAAAGCTATATGAGAAAATACTATCTAAGGGCGCCTGGGTGGCTCAGTCGGTTGAGCGGCCGACTTCGGCTCGGGTCACAATCTCACGGTCTGTGAGTTCGAGCCCCGCGTCGGGCTCTGTGCTGACAGCTCAGAGCCTGGAGCCTGTTTCGGATTCTGTATCTCCCTCTCTCTGACCCTCCCCCATTCATGCTCTGTCTCTCTCTGTCTCAAAAATAAATAAACGTTAAAAAAAATTTTTTAAAGAAAATACTATCTAAACCTTTCTACAAGATGTATGAAATTCTAACATAACTGTGGAAGTTCAACACGTTTGAATTTATCACCAGGCACAACACATTAGTGTACCGTCCCCTCTACCCCATCCTTATCCTCACTACCTCCTACCATCCTACCTCCCCTGAATTAGGGCAGAAAAAAGAAGAATAAATATGATATAACCAGGTGAACCTTCTGGTCAGCTGTTAACCACTACCTACCAGCTACCTTGGTCATTACAGTGACATTTGTGTATTTGTTTTACACACTTTCACTCAGTTTACTTCACAAAGCTTAATGTGCTATGTTTAAAATTTCTACAGGTACATTCTTTTTAAAAACATTTTATTATTTTTTGAAGTTTACTTATTTTGAGAAAGAGAGAGAGAGCAGGGCAGGGGCAGAGAGAGAGGGAGGAAGAGAGAATCCCAAGCAGGCTCCGTGCTGTCAAAGCGGAGCCTGAAGCCGACTTCACGAGATCATTGACCTGAGCTGAAATCAAGAGCCGGACGCATAGCTGACTGAGCCACCCAGGCGCCCCCTTACAGGTCCATTCTTAACATTTCAGACATGCATAAAAATTTAGGTTTTGATTTTGTTGATTGCATAAAATTGGGGTGGGGGTTGTTGTTGTTTGGTAATAGGGCTCACATTTGCTGAGAATTAGGTGAGGATTTTCAGGGGCAGGAAGCCTGTCTAAGCATTTTCTGTTAAGCCATTGGCTGAAAACACTTGGGTTAACCACAAGTATCCTGGGCTGGGCTTCAGCAGGTCAGAGTGTGGCCACTTGCCTTAGGTGCTCACTGCCTCCCACCTGCACCTCCCTCTGCACCCCTCCCACTTCCATTAGAGGCACCTGTTTGAGAGGGTGGGCGTGGGGGGAAGGGGCTTTCACTTTCCACTCTATGGACTTCTGTGTTGCCTGCATTTGTCACGTATTTGCCTGCGTGTGTGTGTGTGTGTGTGTGTGTGTGAGAGAGAGAGAGAGAGAGAGAGAGAGAGAGAGAACATTTAAGCTCTACTCTCATTAGTCTGCTTTTTTCAATGACATGTATTACATTTTAATTGTAAATGTAAGATGTTCATCATGGTGCAGCCCCTGCCCTGTGGCTACTCATACTTCATATTCCTCTCTGTTTCCCCAACCTTCTCCTGTCTCCCTTCTCCCTTGTGCTTTTTTCTCGACTCTCATGAGGTTCCAATTTTGTCTTTTCTTTCTCTCTTCTGCATAGATTTTTGTGAACTACACCTTTGTGAGAACTGTTTTAGAGATTTCATCCAAGGTCTTCATTTGTAATTACGTCCACTATTTGTTGCTATGATGGCTGTTCCTTTAGATCTTGGTTTAAAGAAATTTGTCCAGAGTGACTACTGTATTGAGTGACATATTTATCGTCTTTATTTCTCTTTTATTTTGTCCCCTCATGTATTTTGAGAAGAAATTAAGGAAAACGTGTTCTTCCTCTTCCTCCAAGTTCTTCCCCTCACTTGGCTTGTATAGCATATTTGTTAACAGCAGGACTTTCTTTTAAAGTGAAAGGAAAGGAAATCATTGCTAGAGGAGACAAAGTTAACTAAAAGGCACACAGGGTTGCTGGGTATGTCCAGAGTCTGATTTACATTTGAGAAGAGGAGCAGAGGTAATTTTTATATTTTAGAAAGTCAGGAAGTCTCCTGGCCTAGTTTCAAAAACATGACCAGAGAAATTCTATCAAAAAAACAAAATCCAACAAAATCTAGTTGGGAAGATAAGCTAGAATCTCCTTACTAAAAGTCAAAGATCTTGGTTGTATATTTTAAAGGCACTTATTCATTTAATGTGGTAATGCATAGGTATCCTCCTGGCCCCTATTTTTTTTTTTAATGTTTGTTTATTTTTAAGAGAGAGTACCAGCAGGGAAGGAGCAGAGAGAGAGGGAGATACAGAAGCTGAAGCAGGCTCCACGCTCTGAGCTGTCAGCACAGAGCTCCATACAGGGGCTCGAACTCACCAACTGTGAGATCATGCCCTGAGTCAAAGTCGTGTGCTTAACCGACTGAGCCACTTAGGTATCTCCTGGCCCCTATTCTTCTCTCTCTCTCTCTCTCTCCCTCTCTCTCTCTCTCTCTCTCCTTCTCTCAAATCCTGACCTTTCTCTGCATCCCCTCCCACACCCATCTTGGAGGGGGGATGGTCAGGACAACTCCCAGGTAGCCTGGGTCTCTAAGGGAACATAGGTTAGCCAGATTGTTCCTATGCAGGTCGTCTGTTTCTGTGCACAGAGAAAATGCTAGAATGAGTCATAGTCCTCCCTCCCTAACAAAAGGGCATTGTACTGTGGTGTTTGATTTGGGCTCTTGTATGCCACTTGTGGTTGCAAACTTATGGTACAGGAGGCACAGTTCTAGTAACACAACTCTCAAGTTGAATTATAATGATCTGATTTGGGTGTGCCCCGATAGACTGTGAGATCCTTTAAGGCTGCGACAGTTTTATTTATCTTTGCTCTCCAGCCCTAAGCACACTTGTGCCTAGCTCAGGATATGTGCTAAACAAATGTTGCTTCGTAGGAATGCTACAGGAGGAGGGGAAAGGCTAAAGCTGGGCTGTACCCAGGAGGGGAAGAGGTCCCTTCATGAGGCCGCATCACCTCCATAAGGCCAGCAGAGGGCGGACTTGCATCAGTAGCTAGAACGCCGTTCCTTTGCCCGGGCTTGTTTACTGGAGCGTTACCTTTTGGGTGAACCCAAGGCCTGAGCTGAGACTACAGAAATTTAAACTTAAACCTGGCACATACGCATTAAGACGTTACCAACTGTACAGAACAAGCCTGGGTTATGTTCAGTCCAAGGGCACAAGAACAGGCCGGAATTAGCTTAAGGAATACTAAGCCATGACCTCTCTGGTAGAATCAAACTTAAAGAGGAAAAATTACCTGGATATTTTTTCAGGAAATTTTAATAATTTTAAAGTTGAAGGGCTCATTACACGCATTTGACAAACTAGTTCCTTTAATCCAGCTAGCACATTTCTCAGATGGGGAAGCTGAAGTTTGTGAAACAGTCCTCTAGACTCCTCAAGAGGATATGTCTATAGAAAAAGTATACTTCTTTCAAAACTGGGTTTTAGGCATGTTTTGAAAACACGTGGAAAGGTGGCCATTTGGAAAAACTGCATCTAGAATCCTTCTATCTCTCTTTCACACTCTCTCTCATATAGATTTATGTATGTATATAATATACATATAAAAATACGTAATATGTAAATGTAAAAAATAGGTCATATATGTATTGTATAGTAAATAAACTATATTTTATATTTACATATAAATAAAATTGAAATTAAATTTAAAATATAAATATAAATAAACACACACACACATACCCAGGCCTTTAAAGAGGCAGCAGAGTCTAGTGATTCAGCATATGACTGTGACCCACCCAGACTTTCTGGATATGAATTCTGGTTCTGTCCTTATTAACTGTGTGACCATAAGCAAGTTACTTAACCTCTTTGTGACTTAATTTCCTCATCTATAAACATAGTTAATAACAGTACATATTTTATTAGATTATTTTAAGGATCCAATGAGCTAATTTTTGTAAGCCTCCTAGGACAGTGCTTGTACATAAAAAGTCCTGTAATAATTGTCTGCTGAATAAAAATTTGGAAAGACACTATTTTAATAATAAGGATAACATTCCAAGGGCACTTTTTTTAAAAGATTGGAAGTTGGCTTTTAATATACCTTTTGGGATGGGAATCGGTTGCATAATAAATGATAAAGGTGTGGGAAAGAATGTGTGGTTAAATAACCTGACCACTAGATTGAGAGCCAAGAAGCCTTACGTTGGTATTTTAGGAGAGCCTCTAGTTTCCAACGTCCAGAAAAGGTTTCTGATAATTTTTTTTTTCTCATTTGGAAAGCTTAAAAACAACCCTAAACTCAAATCCTCAAATCTTCAAAGAATCAAGTGCTTGGAGCATTTTAAATGTACCCGCTCCTCCTGCTGGCTAGTTTCCAAGGAGTCCTGACTCTTTTTCCGAAGCTGGTTGAAGCTGGTTGTCGGTCCACATCCCCCTCCTTCCTGGGTGTCTCCACTTGAAGGTAGCCTTTACTTGTGTTCTGCTTCTCTGTTGAGGCTGTAAGGACTAGCTGGCAGGGAAAAGGAACAGTATGTCCATGCAGTGGGGGAAGGCTGGGAGGTCTCAACTTCAGAGTAAGCCTTGGCAAGTCCCCTGCTCTGCGTGAGACCTCTCACATCCATCCAAAGACCAGGGCGGGGGGCAGTGTGGCCCAGTTTTAAGGGACTGTCACTGGATAGGTTAAGGCAGCTCTAAGAGGTGCAGAAGAGGGGACCCTCGGATTGGTATCACAGGCTCTACTTTGGGAGAAGCA
The DNA here is from genome assembly GCF_018350175.1 of Felis catus. Lineage (NCBI taxonomy): Eukaryota > Metazoa > Chordata > Mammalia > Carnivora > Felidae > Felis > Felis catus. The sequence goes on along the minus strand of NC_058368.1, from coordinate 21,549,201 downwards.
CAGCAGAAAAATCTGCCTTCCAGGGAATGCCCCAGGAGCGGAGCCTTGAGTGGAGGAACAGGGCTGTAGAAGGGAAAGGGGTCCATAAAAACAAACAAACAGACAAACAAACAAACAAACAAACAAAGACTGTGAGGGTGGAGGGCAGAGTAGGTATGGGAAGTCCTGGGCTCCGGATTCAGTGAAAAGTGAAAACAAGGAGCCTGGCTGGTTCAGTTGATAGAGCATGCAACCCTGAATCCCACATTGGGTATAGAGATCAAGAAAGAAAGAAAGGAAGAAAGGAATGAAGGGAGGGAGAAAAGGAAGGAAGGAAGGAAGGAAGGAAGGAAGGAAGGAAGGAAGGAAGGGAGGGAGGGAGGGAGGGAGGGAGGAAGGGAGGAAGGAAGGAAAGTGAGCACAATGTAGTAGGCTGGGGCTTAAAGTCCCTTAAACAGAACACAAGAATTCTCCGTAGCAAGCAGGAAGGGAGGGGCCAGATCACTTCTCTGGCTTCTCCAACTTGAAGATGTGTGGGAATTACCTGGGCGTCGTGTTAAAACTCAGATTCTGATTCAACAGGCCCAGAATGCCACCTCTGATTCTGTATTTCTTTTTTTTTTTTTTTTTATTTTTTTTAACGTTTTTATTTATTTTTGGGACAGAGAGAGACAGAGCATGAACGGGGGGGGGGGGGGGGGGGGGGGGGGGGGGGCAGAGAGAGAGGGAGACACAGAATCGGAAACAGGCTCCAGGCTCTGAGCCATCAGCCCAGAGCCTGACGCGGGGCTCGAACTCACGGACCGCGAGATCGTGACCTGGCTGAAGTCGGACGCTCAACCGACTGCGCCACCCAGGCGCCCCTGATTCTGTATTTCTAACAAGTTTCCTGGTGAGCCTGCTGGTCCATCTAAGACCCTACTTTCAGAAGCAAGTGTCTTTTCCAGTTGAGTCTGGAGGTCATGGAGCAGAGACCCAGCCACTGGGCAAATTCTTTCAGCTCCAGTTCAAAATTAAGGTTATTTTTTCAGGTTCCCAGGTAGTATAAGCATTTAAGGAGAAGTTCAGTTATGGGGCAGGGAGGAAAGGCGCCTCAGATTTTGGGACTCCTCACCAATCTCCCAGGGTGCCTGGCGGCTAAGAAGAAGAATGGCTGCTCTACCAATGAGTGGGGGGAATAATCATCACGGAGATAATAATCAGGGAGTTCTGGTGGGACAGAGATGCTAGCAGGAAAGTCCCTGAAGGTCCCAGAGCAGCCCCTAAATTCCCCACAGGCAGCTTTTCACGGGCAACCTGGAGGCTGCCTTTGAGAGGTTTTGAAAGAAGATGCAGGGCTAGCCCACAGAAGCACTTGTGAGACCAGCTGACCCATTGAGAGAAGCTGCTAATTGTAAGACAGGCAGAATGTTATCTGTACTAGGTTTAAAACAGTTTTCCAGGGGGAAATGAGGACAGGCCAAGGCAGCCAAAAAGGGCTGGGTGTTGCCTTTGCAGAAAGCTGAGTTACACTGACAGAGTGTTGCCAGGTATTGAACCAGACAGTGTGGTATTTTAGCATCTAGTGTATTAAAATGCAGCAAATACCTGAAAAATCATTATTATTTCAGATGTACTTTTCTTACATTTGGATTGATTTTTAATCGGCAGAGGTTTGTAATTTCAGCGTTTAGTTACTCTTCCTGCTAAGTATCGAATGGACAAACACTACTTAAAGGCGATTTAGGAGTCTTTTGAAATGTGAGGAATCCTTTTATGTATCTGTGTGCAAGTAAACTGTTCCAACACTAATGTTAAGTATTCTGTTAAATAAAGTAAAAGCCTATCCCTCGGGAGGGGAGGGTGCGCTCGACAAAAAGTGTTTTGTTTCCTCAGTCTCTGTGGGGTGGATATTTCTGTAATCCTATTTACCCAGGAAGCAGGGAAACACAGTCATCTTGGGGCCGTAATAAGCGCCAACGTTTACTGAGCGTTTACTACGTGCCCAACGCTGCGTGAGACTGGATGTCTTCTACCCCTTTCTGCAACAGTTCCACAAGGGGGGCATTCTAATTGTCCCCATTTTACAGTTAGGGAAACAATCTCAGAAAGCACCGAGGCCCCAAACCAAATTCCTCTTGTCTCTCAGACCCCTCATCCAATTTATAACAAATTCTCTCTGTCTGTGATAATTCCAAAATATATCCAAAACTCTGACCTTTTTTTTCATATATATTTTTTAATGTGTATTTATTTTTGAGAGAGAGAAAGAGAGAGGGAGAGAGAGAGAGAGAGAGAGCAGGAGCAGGGAAGGGGCAGAGAGAGAGAGAGGGGCAGAGGATCTGAAGCAGGCTCTGCACTGACCGCAGAGAGCACGACGCGGGGCTCAAACTCATGAACCGTGAGATTATGACCGGAGCCAAAGTCAGATGCTTAGCCAACCGAGCCACCCAGGAGCCCCTAACCTTTTCCCACCTTAGCTCAGGGCCTCATTATCTATCTCGCTTGGATTTTGCCTTACCCTTCAGCTGCCACCCCGCCCCCAGCCCAGTACAGTCTTCCCTACACAGCACAGCCAGAGTGGCCTTTTTCTTTTTCTTTTTTAAAAATGTGTCTATTTGAGTATAGTTGACACAGTGTTACATTGGTTTTAGGTGTACAAGACAGTTGATTTGACTTCTCAAAACTTGATGTTGTGCTCACTACGGTGTAACCATCATCTGTCACCATGCAGCACTATTAAAATGTCGCTGACTGTATTCCCTCTGCCGTAACTTTCATCCCCATGCTGAATTCATTCTGTAACTGGGTGCCTATATCTCCCCAGAGTGGTCTTTTAATTTTTTAATTTTTTTAAGGTTTTTGAAGTTTATTTTGAAAGAGAGATAGAGAGCAAGTGGGGGAGAGGTAGACAGAGGGAGAGACAGGATCCCGAGCAGGCTCCACAATGTCAGGGCACAGGGCCTGATGTGGGGCTTGAACTCATGAACTGTGAGATACAACCTGAGCCAAAATCAAGAGTTGGACACTCACCCAACTGAGCCACTAAGGCGCAACCCCCCCCACCCCCCCACCCCACAGCAAGAGTGGTCTTTTAAAATTTTAACTCATAGAGCTTACATTCTAGTGGGAGGAAACAGTAATTAAAAAAAATATGTAGGCTATCAGATAGTAGTAAGTTCTATGGAGAAAAATGAAGTAGAAAAGGAGAATAGGAGGGAGCCTGGGTGACCCATTCGGTAGAGCATGTGACTCTTGACCTCGGGGTCATGAGTTTGTGCCCCACAATGTAGAGATTAATAAAAAAAAAACCTTAAAAAAAAAAAGAAAGAAAAGGAGACTAGGGAGTGCTGAGTGGCAGTGAGGGGCCACCAGGATGGCTGAGGGGATGGCCAGGAAGGTCTTCTCAAGAAAGTGACACTAGAGCAGAAACATGAAGGTGACAAAGGAGTGAGCCAAGTGGATTCTGGAGGAAGAACATTCTAGACAGAGAGAACAGCAAGTGCAAAGGCCCTGTGGAAGAGTGTGCTTGGCGTGTTTGTGGAACAGCAATGAGGCAGACGTGTCTAGAGCACAGAGAGTAAGGTATGGCAGTAAGCAGAGGTCAGAGAGGTCCTGGGGGTGGTTTGGGGAGAGGGCAGGCCATGTAGGAACTTGGAGTTCCCTGCCCCACCCAGGACTTGGACACTGAGTGGGTGGGCAGCAGGGGAGGAATATGAGCAGGTCAGAGATGTGCCTGTGAAGACGGGCAGGAGTGGTTGCAGGGAGCCTTGCTTGGAGTCAGAAACAGGAACAATAATGGAGGCCAGGGCAGTGCAGGAAGAGGGCTCCCATGCTGCCACAGGTCTGGGAAATGAGGATCCAGCATTGGGTCCGCCAACGTGGAAGGCTTAGCAAACGAGGAGTTTCAGTGGGACAGTGGGACACAGCAGGCTGGCAAGGGTTCAGCGGGGATGCAGAAAGAGAAGGTGAAGGTGGTGAGCAAAAGTGGTTGTGCTGTAGAGACGGTCAGAAACATGAGGTGGTGGCTGCAGGGGCAGGTGGGTCATCAGGAGGTGGCCTTGTGACAGTGGAGGAAAGTCCTGCTGATGGCACCACGAGGGAGAAAGAAGGACACTCACCAGAGAAGGCTGGAGGGATGGAGTGTGTGCACCTGCAGGAGGGCCTTCCTCCCTGGCACCCACAGGACGGAAGGCAGGGATGGCGGACAAGTGCAGGTGGGAGCTTGTGGAGCCCTCTCTGGCTTGCTTCTATTTTCTCAGCGAAACAGGAATTCTGTCAGCGAAGACGAGGATTGGGGGAGGAAGTGTTACAAGTCTGAGGAAAGAAAGATGATGGGCAGCTGAGGGGTTGAGTGTTTATGCAAGGGAGAAGTTACTACACTGGACTTTGGAACTAAGCTGGTTAAGGAGGGAAGTGAGGATATGAGAGAGGGGAGGAGCAATAAAAAGGAAGGAAAACAGTAGGCTGTCGGACCCACAGAGCTGGAATTGGGGTACTACAGGGATATGCAGAAGTTTGGGGGTTGGGGTACAACAGGGGTAAGAAGACGGGGGTGGTGGTGGAAAGCAGAATGCTTCATGCACCACCATTCTCTCGCCTACACTGTTTCAGCTCACTTGCCTTCCTGCTGTTCCTCCAACGCCTGAAGTTGGTTTCTGCCTCAGGGCCTTTGTACTTGCCATTCTCTTCACAACTTTTCATGGCTTGTTCTCTGACTTTACTTAGCTCTCCGCTCTAACGTCATGTCCTCAGGGAAGTTTTCTCTGGTCACCTACATTGAAAAAGGTGGTATCTGTCCCCTGACTCTGTTTCATTTTCCTTCATGGCATTTATTGCATCCTAGAATTATGCTCTATTCATTCATAAGCTTATATTCTGTGTTTCCCACTAGAATACAAGCTCTGTAAGAGTCAGAATATTGTCTTGTGCACCATTATATCCCTGACACTTAATGGGCGCTCAATAAATATTTACTGAACAAACAGTGAATGAATGAACCTGCCCAAGGTCACTCAGGTAGTAAGTGACGGAGCCACGATTCACGCCCAGAAGTCTGACTCTGGAGCTTTTGCTCTTAAGCACTCAACAGGGTGAAGGACAGACTAGACAGAGAGAAGGGGGCCGCCACAACTCCCCGGGAGATTTCAACCTCTGAGATTTTAGTTGCTTCCTCATGACGGAGTTTGAGGGGAGGAAGGGAAAAGCAGTTATATTGGAAGCTTTATTGCAAAAGGCAGAAAGTAGAAGAAAATAATTTCCTGAGTAGAAAAATATCTAGAAGGACAAAAAACCAAATCAGTAACAGTGTACAGGTCTGAGACTGGAGTAATTGATCAAAGGTCACTTAAGCCTATGTGTGATGTGTGTGTGTGTGTGTGTGTGTGTGTGTGTGTGTCAAAGAGAATGCATTAAGGGAGTGCTTTTGGAATAAAAAATTAAAATGCAAAAAAACACCCATTTGTCTTATAAAGGGGGGGGGGAATGGAAACTGCAGACAATCTGGTGATGAAAGTAAAGTTTAAAATTTTAAAAAGATTTTTTTAATTTTTATTTATCTTTAAGAGACGGAAACAGATCACAAGCCAGGGAGGGACAGAGACAGAAGGAGACACAGAATCCTAAGTAGGCTCCAGGCTCTGAGCTGTCAGCACAGAGCCCAACGTGGGGCTTGAACTCACAAAGCACAAGATCACGACCTGAGTCGAAGCCGGAAGCCTAACCAACTGAACCACCCAGGTGCCCCTGTGAAAGCTAAAATTTAAAGTCACCTCTACTGGGAGAACAATAGGTTTAGAAGATTAAATCATGCAAATACAAAGCAAGGATTTTAATCCATTCGCTGGGTTACATTTAAGTCCTCGGTGCCATTAGGAACAACTCAAAGCGGCAATGCATGTGATGCAAAACTGATTCCTCAGTGTTATTTTCCATTTGCGAACGGGTTGGATCCATTTGAGTCAAACTGTGCTTCTGCACACTTGGTTGCTTCTCTTGGGAGTGTTCTTTCAAATCAGGTTACAGAAACAAGCAAGCGACAGCAGCTGCAGAAGCAGATTTCTACTCTCAAATGTGAGATGAAAATGTGAATATTGAGAGTTTTCCTTTAGTGTGGAAAGTGACCGGCTTTCTTGGTAAAGTTGTTTCTTCACAGGGTCAGAGACTGGGGCAGGGGGCGGGGCGGGGGGGGGGCGGGCGGTGTCCACATGCCCTGAAGAGTCAGCCAGGCCCCTTTCAGGGCAGAAGTTGGGGTCACGCAGATGGATGTTTGAATCCAGTTCTGCTCCTCATAGTTGGATGGCTCTGGTCAAGGCGCTTGACCCTGGTACTTCCCTCATTTGCAAAATCCTTGTCCCTCCCGGGGTTGCTGTGAGGGTTAATTGAAGTGATGTGTGTGGTGTCACAGAGTCATTTGCTTGATAAATGGAAGTCATTATGTAAATTGCTGGCAGACTACTACTTGCTTTTGTGCACTCCTGTTTTTGTTCTAGCTCGTCGTTCATAGACAGCGTGACTATATAATTTATCATCCAAACGGGGACCCTTCTGAGAATGAAAGAGTACAGCGAACCAGACAGGACTCTGGGCTCTTGGGAGTGGTAGGTCAGGACTAACCCCGGGCAAGCCTGGATGTCTGGTCACCCTCCCTAAGACTCACTCGTGGTGAGACTGAGGATCGGGTGGCAGAGAGCCGGCTGCCATCAGGCTGCCACCATTCCTCCTGCTGGAGCGATGACAGGAAAGAAGGGGACAGGGCGGGTGAAGTCAGGCCTTGCCTGTTTTGGTGAGCTGGTTAGGAACTAATGACCCAGTCTTTCTTTGGGAAGTGTTAAGAATGGAAGAAGCCCTCTTTCCCTCCTTCCTTGCCACCTTGGGATTTGGCCAAGGGCTTCCCTCCGTTGGGCCCAGATCGGAGTTTAAAGAAGCTGGCATGTGCCAATGTAGCATCAAACCCATGAGATGAGGGTGAGGACCTCAACACGGTTGTAAGCACGCTTTGTCTTGGGAGCCAGACCACACGGATGTATGTTACTATGTTTATTGCTCTGTTACTTGCCAGTGCAGTGATACCCAAACTTGTAGGAATTTAAGGATAAACTGGAATTACTTTAAGACACCCATTGCCAGGCCGCCACTATAGACCTTCTGAATCCAAATCTCCTGACATTCCGGGCAGTTTCTATGACCAGCCAAGGTTAGGAAACGTTACCCTTTCATTTAAACTTTCTAGCTTTGATTTGGTTTTGCCATGGGATGTTAGGAAATGCCTTTTATGTGTAACATTGTGTCAACCATACTTCAATTTAAAAAAAATGCCTTTTGGGGCGCCTGGGTGGCTCAGTCGGTTAAGCGTCCGACTTCGGCTCAGGTCATGATCTCGTGGTCCGTGAGTTCAAGCCCCGCGTCGGGCTCTGTGCTGACCGCTCAGAGCCTGGAGCCTGTTTCAGATTCTGTGTCTCCCTCTCTCTCTGACGCTCCCCCGTTCATGCTCTGTCTCTGTCTCAAAAATAAATAAACGTTAAAAAAAATTAAAAAAAATGCCTTTTGTTACCTTGTGCTGGCGTCTCAGATAGGAAAGGAAGAAAGATCTGAGCAGGCTTTGCTGGAGCAAAAATAATGAGGCCAAGATTCCCAGAAGAGAGATGAATCTCTGGGACAGGGTTTAGGGTTTGGCGGTCTCTGCTTCTGGCCTTGCAGTCATGTGAGGGCTCTTTTTCAGTGTCAACCTTGGAGGAACTGAGCTTTGTTTTTATTAGAAAAGAAGTGATTCCATGTCCTTACACCTGGCTTTCTCTTCTTTCCCCATCATGATTCCAGAAAGAATTATTCATACTTCCTGTCTCTACTGTCTTCATTCTCATTCACTCCTGACTGCAATAAAATGAAGACTGATCTGGGCAACCCTGGGCCGGTTAGCGAATGACTCCAAGGCTTGGTTTCTTCACTGTAACTTCCACATGAGGTCATGCAAGAAAAGCATCTACCATAGTCCCTGGCACTCGGCAAATATGTGATCTTAATTCCTTCGCTGTCTTTGCCTACTTCTGCCCCCGGGACAGAGATTAACTTTCTCTTCCTAAAATCATTAGTGACCTAATTGGAAGATTCAATGGTTCACTTTACTTCTCTTATTAATATTCAAGACTATACTCAGTTCTTGAAATTCTTATTCTTTCCCCAGTGTTTGCCCCCTGGTTCTTTTTCCTTTACAGACACCTTATTTTAAGTGTATTAATGGAATTATGTAGTTATCAAAAAGTATCATTTTGAAGACTGTGGAAAGACACAAAAATGATTACTTTAACTTCCTAAGCAAAAATAGTGCCATATATAAATGCTACATGTTAAAAATAGGTAAGGAGCTTTTGGTCTTAAGAAGGCATTATGTTGATGTGATCCAAAGATAGCAGTCTTACCCAAGTCACAGCCACAGCCACAGCCAAGATCCCCCCCGAGGGCAGTAGACATGTAGGGAACACTAGCAAATGAGAATTAAAGTGCCGTTTGCTATGGACAGTCTGGTGAGCTGGGCCTGAGCACCGCTTTGAGGTTCGGGCCTGAAGACTTCCTCTAACTTCCAGGCACAGCCTCTTACCTCTGCAGGAGGACAGCAGGGAGACATACAGGTCCTCCGCCTGAGAGGGAAGAGGTCTGGTTTCATCAGGGAACAAAGGGACTGCAAAAGAGAAGAGAGATTACCTCTTGGGTGTGCCGGGGCAGGCTCCATGAGCTTGAGAGAGAAGACTGTGATCATCTCTTTCTGCCTCTGCATTCAGTGAACTTCAGGTTGAAATCTACCAGGGTGGGAGTATTTTTACACCATAGAAATTGGTAAACACTATAAAGCACGGCTTCCCATCCCCGACCTTTGCCAAAGCTGAATGTTAACTAGCAGCACCTCACAGGGAGAAGGCAGAAAGCTCGAAATACTCTCTTACTCTGAGTTGGCTCTGGGTATTAAACGCAACATTCTGTTTCATTGTGGGAAGAACGTTAGATCCATGTCTGAGTTCGTATCTGCAATAATAAAGATGCCAATGATAGTAACACCTATTGACACTTCTAGGTACTGTGTTTCACTGTACCAAGCATTTCCCATGCATAACCTTAATTTCTACTCATCACTTTATGAAATAGGAACTGTCATTACCTCTGTTTTACAGATGAGAACACTGTGAATCAGAGAGTAAGTAATTTGTCTCCTGTTACACTATTGGTGAATAGAAGATTCCGGATTCCAGGGGTGCCTGGGTGGCTCAGTTGTTTAAGTGTCCCACACTAGATTTTGGCTCAGGTCAGGATCTGACTTTTCTTTCTGCCCCTCCCCGACTTCCATGTGTTCTCTTTCTCTCTCAAAATAATTAACAAAAAGAATGAAAAAAATTCTAGAAGAAGAAGAAGAAGAAGAAGAAGAAGAAAACAACCCTGGATTCCAGTCCAGGCAAGTCCTCACTAGAGCCTCAGCTCTGACCTCCATGATAACCCCTTGGTGGGCAGAGAGGGTGGCAACGTTCCCTCCTCAACCAGCAACTGACAGTGTGTGTTACTATGATAGAAACATCTATTCTTAAAAATACACATCCTTGTGTATTGTGACATGATTATTATATAAGGTTTTTAGTTGTGTAAAATAATACTATTTATTTTCACGGATATTTACATATGTAGTAAAGGTGTAAAAACATACATGGAGATAATGTGGGTACATAGCTATTTTTTATATAACTTTTTTGTGTATTTAAACTATCTTATGATAAAATTTTAATATATTTCTGAATAAGGTAATCAGGCTGGTTTTATAGTAACATTATGGGTAGTTGTAACCATTTATTTAAAATTTTTAAGTGTTGTTGTTATATTGTCTTTTCAGTTAAAAAATTGTTTTTTAGAAAGGAGTGCATGCAAAATCTGGTAAAGCCTGAACAATGTCTGTAGTCAGCTGAATTCTGTAACATCAGGTTCCTGGTTTTGAGAATGTCCTGCAATTACATAAGATGTCATCATTGAGAGAACTGAGTGATACAATGGATTATTATTAGATTATTTTTTGTTATTATTTATAATAATATGTTATAATAATAATGTTATATTTGTATTTGGATATTATTAGATTATTTATTGGTTATTTTTAGATGAATTAATAAATAAAGTTTATTTCGGGGCACCTGGGGGGCTTAGTTGGTTAAGCGTCCCACTTCGGCTCAGGTCATGATCTCATGGTTCGTGAGTTCAAGCCCCACGTTGGGCTCTCTGCTGTCAGCGCAGAACCTGCTTCAGATCCTCTGTCCTCCTCTCTCTCTGACCCTCCCCTGCTCATGCTCATGTGCTCTCTTCTCTCCCAAAAATAAACTTAAAAAAAGTTTCTTTTTATTTATTATTTTCAAAATGTTTGAGAGTCTCTGTTTTAATGGAGGCCTCCTCTGCCCCCAGGTACTGTTAGATGTTTTCCCTGTATGTTCCCACCCTCTACCACAGCAGTTATCACTCTGTAGGTTATGTTTATAAAGTAATATATACTTTTAAAATGCTGTTATTCTTTTCTAGGAAACTTTTCCCACATTTAAAAATTGGGCTATAATTCATATACCATAGAATTCTCCCTCTTTGAATTGTTAAAATTCAATGGGCTTTAGCATATTCACAAGGTTGTGTGCAACCATCACCGCTATCTAATTCCAGAATTATTTCATTACCCCCGGAAGAAACCCTGTGCTCATTAGCGGCCACTCATCATTCTTCCTTCTCCCCTGTCCCTGGCAACCACTCATCAACTTTATATGATTTTTATATGCTTTTTCTGGACAATTCATCTGAATGGACTCCTGCAATATATCAATATATGGCCTTTTGACAAGCTTCTTTCACATTCAGTATAATGTAGTCGTTAAAATCCATGCTGTAGCATGAATCAGTATCATTCCTTTACACAGCTGAATACTATTCCTTTGAATAGACATACCACCTTTTGCATATTCATTCATCAGTTCATGAGCATTTGGGTTACTTCTATTGGGGGGGGTATTTTACATAATGCTGCTATGAACATTCATATATGTTATTGTTTGTACATTGCTTTCTTTTTTTAATTAATTTTTTAAATGTTTATTTATTTTGAGAGAGAGAGAGCGCACAAGCAGGGAAGGGGCAGAGACAGAGGGAGAGAACCCTTTCTAGCACAGAATCCTAATCTAGCACAGAGCCTATTGTGGGGCTCAATCTCACAAACCATGAGATTATGACCTGAGCTGAAACCAAGAGTTGGTCACTTAATTGACTGAGATACCCAGGTGTCTCTGTACATATGCTTTCAATTCTCTTGGGAATATATCTAGGAGCAGACATGTCAGATCATATACTTAACTCTGTTTAATTTTTAGAGGAACTGCCAAGTTTTTTTCCAAAGCATAGGCCAGCAACTTTTAAAAGAACTTTTTTTTAGGACTATAAAGATATACATCATATAACCATTAGAGAAACTTTGAAAAATCCAGTGAAGAATCAGGACAAAATAAAGGTTATTTCCACTTTATACTACTATGGATAGCAATTGTTGACATTGTGATCAGTCTTTTTAATATGTGCATATGTATGCGTGCACACACAATCTGTGTTATGCTATATATACACCTTTTGAAATTTGCTTTTCTCCACTTATAAGAGACATTAATTTTTCAAGTTGTTAAATAGTCTTCAATCATTTTGTAAATGGCTACATATTGGGGCGCTTGGTTGGCTCAGTCAGTTAGGTGTCCAACTCTTGATTTCAGCTCAGGTCATGATCTAATGACTCACGGGATAGAGCCCTGCATCAGGCTCTGTACTGGAGCCTGCTTGGGATTCTTTCTCTCTGCCTCTCCCTGCTCACTCTCTCTCTCTCTCTCAAAATAAATAAACTTTAAAAAATGGCTACATATTATTATTTTGTATGAAGGTACCAGGATTAATTTAACTCATATCATTTTGATAGATAATAACAATATTTCTAATTTTCCTCTGATAGCTGTGTACAAATATTCTTGGCATATAAATTGTGGTGTTTATGACTACTTTTGTAGGATAAATTCCTAGAAATTGAATTAAGTATATGTATTTTCAGGTTTTTTAATACAGATTACCAGACTGTCCTCTGAAAGGCTGTATCCATCTATGTTAGTTTCCATCAGCTAACAAGATGGCCTGTGTGACTCATTGCTGACCTATTGGTCATTATAATGGTTTAAATCTCTGCCAATTTAATGAACTAAAACAGGCTGCAATAACATTTTGCTTGGTATTTCTTTGATTCTCATTAAGAATGAACATTTTTTCTCCTGCTTATTGATCATTTGTATTTCCTTTTTTAATGTCCTGTTTTTCATGTATTTGGCCTGTTTTTCTGTCTAGGTGTTACCTTATTATTCATTTGGAAGAGTTCCAATTGAGTGTCTTTTTCTTTTACAAATTTTTCTCTTTCCTTTTTTTTTTAATACATTACAAAAGTAATAGATGTTTAGTGTAAAAATATAAAAGAATTATAATAATATAAAACATAAATACTGAAAAATTCCAAATTTCACCCTCTCCAACTGACAGTTTGGTGTATATTCCTCCAAATGTTTTTTCCTATCCATATTCTACCAATTACATTTCTTTTCAAAATTGGAATCATGATACACATGTTGTTTTTAACTTGATTTTTCACTTACTGTCTTCTTTTTAAATAATTTTTTAATGTTTATTTATTTTTGAGAGAGACAGAGCACGAGTGGGGGAGGGGCAGAGAGTGAGGGAGACACAGAGTCTGAAGCAGGTTCCAGGCTCTAAGCTGTCAGCACAGAGCCTGACATGGGGCTCGAACCCACAAGTCATGAGATCATGACCTGAGCCGAAGTCAGATGCTTAACGGACTGAGCCATCCAGGCACCCCTAATTTACTTACTATATCTTATATATATGCCATTGTCAATACATATAGCTTTATCTTTTCTTTTTTTAATGTTTTTAATTTTATTTTTGAGAGAGCATGAGCAGGGAGGGGCAGAGAGAGGGGGACAGAGGATCCAAAGCTAGTCCCTGAGTTTGAACTCAGGGACTTCGAGATCATGAGCTGAGCCACCCAGACACCTGCCGTCCTTTTAATAGTTGTGTGCTATCACGACTATATTGTGCTTTAAACATGAACAGTTTTACATTTTTATTGAGTTATATCATTAAGTCTTTTTTGTGGCATATTGCTTAACTTTTATGCAGTGGAAGAAGGTTTTCAAATTTTTATGAGAATTCTCTGATGGACTGTTCAAGAAATTATCTTCATTTTCCAAGACAAGCTATGCCGTGAAAGAGTGTAGACTGTTGACATATCTTGTAAATTCTATAAGGAGTCTGAAAAACTGCTTTGCAAATACGGGGGGGGGGTGGAGATAATGTTTTGATCAAATAAAGTATAGTAAAGTCCTTATTTTAAGTGAATAAAGTTCGGAGTACATTACCATTTCATCTGGTCTCAAGAGCTAATTTCTAGAAGGTTGAAATGCATCAATAGTCTTTGAAAGAGAGAGTTCTTACTTCCCTGAAACATTCATAAAAAAATTTATAGTCATTGGGTTAGGTGCTGGCAATGCATTGATGAGGAAACACAAGACACACACATGCACACAACACACACAATCCCTGCTCTTACAGGGTGTACAGTCAAGTGGAGACAAGCATTATTCAAGTAATTATACAAGCAAATATGTAAGAACAAACTGCAGTGTGTGCAAAGGAAGAAGAGTCCAGGGCAGAGTGAGATGACTCAGAGGGATCCATCCCTGGCCTGGAACATTTTGGAAAGCCAACTTGGGATGTGTCAGCTGTGCTGCGATTGGGGGACCAGAGTGGGGAGGGGAGGTTTGGTGGCAAGAAGAGGGTGCATTAGGGAGAGAAGGAGCTACAAGGGTAGGAGCCCAGAAGCTGGAAGGGGTTCAAGCCCTGGGCAACACAAGAGCTAGCTCAAATGCCCACAAGGAGGAAAGGCTATGGGACAGGAAGGAGCATGCCTCTGCTAAAGTTTTAAATTCAAAAGGTTTTTATCATCTAAAAGTGGTATGACTGGGGTGCCTGGCTGGCTCAGTCGGGAGGGTGTGCAACTCGATCTTGGGGTTGTCAGCTTGAGCCCCATGTTGGGTATAGAGATTGAAAATAAAATCTTTAGGAGGGGTGCCTGGGTGGCTCAGTCGGTTAAGCGTCCGACTTCAGTTCAGGTCATGATCTCACGGTTTGTGAGTTCGAGCCCCACATCGGGCTCTGTGCTGACAGCTCTGAGCCTGGAGCCTGGTTCAGATTCTGTGTCTCCTCCTCTCTCTGCCCCTCCCCTGCTACAGCTCTGTCTCTGTCTCTCAATAATAAATAAACGTTAAAAAATTAAAAAATAAAATAAAATCTTTGGGGTGCCTGGGTGGCTTAGTCAGTTTAGTGTTGGACTCTTGAATTTGGCTCAGGTCATGATCTCACAATTTGTGGGACTGAGCCCCATGTTGGGCTCTGCACTGACAGCACAGAGCCTGCTTGGGATTCTCTCTCTCTGCCCCTCCCCTGCTCCCTCTCTCTCTCTTAAAATAAATAAATAAACTTAAAAAAAATAAAACCAAAATCTTTAAAAAATAAAAAAATAGGGGCACCTGGGTGGCTCAGTAGGTTGAGCATCTGACTCTTGATTTCGGCTCAGGTCATGATCCCAGGATTGTGAGATTGAGCCTCACCCTGTGTCCAGCTCTGGTTGAGTGTGGCACCTGCTTGAGATTTTCTCTCTCTCTCCCTCTGCCCTTCTCCCCCAGTTGCACGTTCTCTCTGTCACTCTAAAATAAAAATAAAAATAAATTAAAAAAAAATAAATGGTAGGACTACAAGCTGTCAGTTTGTGATCCCTGCTTTATGGGGAATATGAGACTCATTGAACAATGACTGAGGTCCTGAAAATGTCCCGAAACTGAGCGTTCAAAGAATTCCAGAATTTGAATGCTGGATAGAATAGGGTGGAGTTCTGGAGTTGGGAAAAGAAAATCAGGCAGTGAGGATGATCTTATTAAAGGCCAGGGAAAGAAGGCCTTTCAAGGAGGAGGCAGTGAGTGCTGCTAAGAGATCAAGGAAAATGAGAACCGAAAAAATGTCCTTTGAATTTCATAACCCAGAGGTCAGTGACCTTCACAAAATGCCTAGACTGTGCTGACATTGTGTAATGAGTCTCATGTGTCTCCTGAATTGTCTGTGTCTTATGCCTGACTTGGAGGGGGTGTGGCTAGGTCAGACCCAGCACAAGCTTCTAGAGACCCCGCCTCCTTCTAGCAACAACCAGCACGGTGTTATAAATAAGACCATTATAAGATAAACACATTTTTTGACAAGGTATTTATTACCACATGTTTTAATATCAGACAGACTCAAGCAGGCTCACATAAAACACCGTGAAGCATGTATTTCTTGTGCAATGCTGTACAGATAGGTATCTGGTTAATCGAGATCTTCAGAATAAAGCTCTATGAAATGTACTATTGCCTTTATTTAACAGAGTATATTGAAGGTATAAGAATCTACCAGCTACTGAAAACTGCAGAACCCCACCCCTATTGTGTCTTTATTTGTAGAAGAAATATTCTAAAAAATGTTCCATAGAACAGGATGAAAGTCATTTTCCGAATTGAAATGATAAGACTTTATTATCAAAACTGACATTTCTCAAGATAAAAGTAGAGCACATAATGATTAATGAACTTAACAGAAGGATT